>NC_045455.1:69709305-69753175 GCF_002776525.5 Piliocolobus tephrosceles | reverse complement strand
CCTATCCATGAGCATGGTATGTTCTTCCATTTGTTTGTGTCCTCTTTGATTTCACTGAGCAGTGGTTTGTAGTTCTCCTTGAAGAGGTCCTTTACATCCCTTGTAAGTTGGATTCCTAGGTATTTGATTCTCTTTGAAGCAATTGTGAATGGAAGTTCATTCCTGATTTGGCTCTCTGCTTGTCTGTTACTGGTGTATAAGAATGCTTGTGATTTTTGCACATTAATTTTGTATCCTGAGACTTTGCTGAAGTTGCTTATCAGCTTAAGGAGATTTTGGGCTGAGATGATGGGGTTTTCTAAATATACACTCATGTCATCTGCAAACAGGGACAATTTGACTTCTTCTTTTCCTAACTGAATACCCTTGATTTCTTTCTCTTGCCTGATTGCCCTAGCCAGAACTTCCAACACTATGTTGAATAGGAGTGGTGAGAGAGGGCACCCCTGTCTTGTGCCAGTTTTCAAAGGGAATTTTTCCAGTTTTTGCCCATCCAGTATGATATTAGCTGTGGGTTTGTCATAAATAGCTCTTATTATTTTGAGGTATGTTCCATCAATACCGAATTTATTGAGCGTTTTTAGCATGAAGGGCTGTTGAATTTTGTCAAAAGCCTTTTCTGCATCTATTGAGATAATCATGTGGTTCTTGTCTTTGGTTCTGGTTATATGCTGGATTATGTTTATTGATTTGTGAATCTTGAACCAGCCTTGCATCCCAGGGATGAAGCCCACTTGATCATGGTGGATAAGCTTTTTGATGTGCTGCTGAATCCCATTTGCCAGTATTTTATTGAGGATTTTTGCATCGATGTTCATCAGGGATATTGGTCTAAAATTCTCTTTTTTTGTTGTGTCTCTGCCAGGCTTTGGTATCAGGATGATGTTGGCCTCATGAAATGAGTTAGGGAGGATTCCCTCTTCTTCTATTGATTGGAATAGTTTCAGAAGGAATGGTACCAGCTCCTCCTTGTACCTCTGGTAGAATTCAGCTGTGAATCCATCTGGTCCTGGACTTTTTTTGGTGGGTAGGCTATTAATTGTTGCCTCAATTTCGGAGCCTGCTATTGGTCTATTCAGGGATTCAACTTCTTCCTGGATTAGTCTTGGGAGAGTGTAAGTGTCCAGGAAATTATCCGTTTCTTCTAGATTTTCTAGTTGATTTGCGTAGAGGTGTTTATACTATTCTCTGATGGTAGTTTGTATTTCTGTGGGGTCAGTGGTGATATCCCCTTTATCATTTTTTATTGCATCTATTTGATTCCTCTCTCTTTTCTTCTTTATTAGTCTTGCTAGTGGTCTGTCAATTTTGTTGATCTTTTCAAAAAACCAACTCCTGGATTCATTGATTTTTTGGAGGGTTTTTTGTGTCTCTGTCTCCTTCAGTTCTGCTCTGATCTTAGTTATTTCTTGCCTTCTGCTAGCTTTTGAGTGTGTCTGCTCTTGCCTCTCCAGTTCTTTTAATTGTGATGTTAGAGTGTCCATTTTAGATCTTTCCTGCTTTCTCTTGTGGGCATTTAGTGCTATAAATTTCCCTCTACACACTGCTTTAAATGTGTCCCAGAGATTCTGGTATGTTGTATCTTTGTTCTCATTGGTTTCAAAGGACATCTTTATTTCTGCTTTCATTTTGTTATGTACCCAGTAGTCATTCAGGAGCAGGTTGTTCCGTTTCCATGTAGTTGAACGGTTTTGATTGAATTTCTTAGTCCTGAGTTCCAGTTTGATTGCACTGTGGTCTGAGAGACAGTTTGTTATAATTTCTGTTCTTGTACATTTGCTGAGGAGTGCTTTACTTCCAATTATATGGTCAATTTTGGAATAAGTGCGATGTGGTGCTGAGAAGAACGTATATTCTGTTGATTTGGGGTGGAGAGTTCTATAGATGTCTATTAGGTCCGCTTGGTGCAGAGATGAGTTCAATTCCTGGATATCCTTGTTAACTTTCTGTCTCGTTGATCTGTCTAATGTTGACAGTGGGGTGTTGAAGTCTCCCATTATTATTGTATGGGAGTCTAAGTCTCTTTGTAAGTCTCTAAGGACTTGCTTTATGAATCTGGGTGCTCCTGTATTGGGTGCATATATATTTAGGAGAGTTAGCTCTTCCTGTTGAATTGATCCCTTTACCATTATGGAATGGCCTTCTTTGTCTCTTTTGATCTTTGATGGTTTAAAGTCTGTTTTATCAGAGACTAGGATTGCAACCCTGCTTTTTTTGTTCTCCATTTGCTTGGTAGATCTTTCTCCATCCCTTTATTTTGAGCCTATGTATGTCTCTGCATGTGAGATGGGTCTCCTGAATACAGTAGACTGATGGGTCTTGACTCTTTATCCAGTTTTCCAGTCTGTGTCTTTTAATTGGAGCATTTAGTCCATTAACATTTAAGGTTAACATTGTTATGTGTGAACTTGATCCTGCCATTATGATATTAACTGGTTATTTTGCTCATTAGTTGATGCAGTTTCTTCCTAGCCTCGATGGTCTTTACATTTTGGCATGTTTTTGCAATGCCTGGTACCGGTTGTTCCTTTCCATGTTTAGGGCTTCCTTTAGGGTCTCTTGTAAGGCAGGCCTGGTGGTGACAAAATCTCTAAGCATTTGCTTATCTGTAAAGGATATTATTTCTCCTTCACTGATGAAACTTAGTTTGCTGGATATGAAATTCTGGGTTTAAAATTCTTTTCTTTAAGAATGTTGAATATTGGCCCCCACTCTCTTCTGGCTTGGAGAGTTTCTGCCAAGAGATCTGCTGTCAGTCTGATGGGCTTCCCTTTGTGGGTAACCCGACCTTTCTCTCTGGCTGCCCTTAAGATTTTTTCCTTCATTTCAACTTTGGTGAATCTGGCAATTATGTGTCTTGGAGTTGCTCTTCTGGAGGAGTATCTTTGTGGCGTTCTCTGTATTTCCTGAATTCGAATGTTGGCCTGCCCTACTAGGTTGGGGAAGTTCTCCTGGATGATATCCTGAAGAGTGTTTTCCAACTTGGTTCCATTCTCCCCCTCACTTTCAGGCACCCCAATCAGATGCAGATTTGGTCTTTTTACATAATCCCATACTTCTTGCAGGTTTGTTCATTTCTTTTTCTTCTTTTTTCTTTTGGTTTCTCTTCTCACTTCATTTCATTCATTTGATCTTCAATCGCTGATACTCTTTCTTCCAGTTGATCGAGTCGGTTACTGAAGCTTGTGCATTTGTCATGTATTTCTCGTGTCATGGTTTTCATCTCTGTCATTTCGTTCATGACCTTCTCTGCATTAATTAGTCTAGTTGTCAATTCTTCCACTCTTTTTTCAAGATTTTTAGTTTCTTTGCGCTGGGTACATAATTCCTCCTTTAGCTCTGAGAAGTTTGATGGACTGAAGCCTTCTTCTCTCATTTCGTCAAAGTCATTCTCTGACCAGCTTTGATCCGTTGCTGGCGATGAGCTGTGCTCCTTTGCAGGGGGAGATGCACTCTTATTTTTTGAATTTCCAGCTTTTCTGCCCTGCTTCTTCTTCCCCATCTTCGTGGTTTTATCTGCCTCTGGTCTTTGATGATGGTGATGTACTGATGGGCTTTTGGTATAGGTGTTCTTCCTGTTTGATAGTTTTCCTTCTAATAGTCAGGACCTTCAGCTGTAAGTCTGTTGGAGATTGCTTGAGGTCCACTCCAGACCCTGTTTGCCTCAGTTGAAAATGCAGAAATCACCGGTCTTCTGTGTCGCTCGCGCTGGGAGTTGGAGACTGGAGCTGTTCCTATTCGGCCATCTTGCTCCGCCCCTCCCTGTTGGCTATTTGTACGTCTTCTTTTGAGAAATATCTATTCAGGTCCTTTGCTGATTTTTAAATTATTTGTTTTATTGCTAGTAAGTTGTCTGAAATAAATATACATACATATAGATAGATACACATGTATGTATATATACATATATTATAGTGTATGCAATATATATATATATATGAATGAAATATATTCAGAGGAAGTCTCACTCTGTCACCCAGGCTGCAGTATAATGGTGTGATCATAGCTCACTGTAGCCTCCAACTCTGGGGGTCAGGCAATCTTCCCATCTTAGCCTCCATGTAGCTTGGACTACTACAGGCACACACCACCCTGCCTAATAATTTTTTTTCCTTTTTTATAGAGATAAGATCTCATTATTTTGCCCAGGCTGGTCTCGAACTGCTGGCCTCCAGTGATCCTCTCACCTCATTCTCCCAAGGTGCTGGGATTACAGGTGTGAGCCAACAAGCTCAGCCTCCTTACAGGTTTTGGATATTCACCTCTTATCAAATACATACTTTGAAAATACCTTCTCCTATTCTGTAGGTTATCTCTTCATGCTGTTCGTTGTTTCTTTTGCTGTGCAGAAGCTTTTAATTTGACGCAATCCCATTTTCTTCATTTTGCTTTTGTTGCCTGTGTTTTGGGGGTCATATTCAAAGAAATCATTATCCAGACCAATGTCATGGAGCTTTCCTCCTAGTTTTCTTCTCATGGTTTTACAGTTTCAGGTCTTACATTTAAGTCTTTAATCTATTTTGAGTTGATTTCTGTATGTGGTGTGAGATGAAGATCTAATTTCATTCTCCTGCATGTGATTATCCAGTTTTCTCAGCATCCTTTTATTGAAGAAACATTATGTTTCTCCATTGTGTGTTTTTGGCACCTTTGCTGAAAATCAATTGACTATAAGTATGTGGATTTATTTGGGGCTTTCTATTCAGTTCCATTGGTCTATGTGTGTCTTTTAGGCCAGTACTATCCTGTTTTGTTTACTATAGCTTTGTAACATATTTTGAAGTTGGTGTGATGCCTCCAGTTTTTTGTCTCATTTTGCTTTTGTTTTTGTTTGCCCATGGATACTTTCGCTGTTTGGGGTCTTTTGTGGTTCCATATGCATTTATTATTTTTTTCTATTTCTGTGAAAAATGTCATTAGATTTTGATAGAGATTGCACTGAATTCTTAGATTGCTTTGGGTCATATGGACATTTTAACAATATTAATTCTTTCAATGTATGAATATGGGATATCTTTTAATTTATCTGTAAATGTGCCATTGAATTTGGTTTGCTAGTATTTTATGGAGGATTTTTGTGGCATTATTCATCAGGGATGTTGGCCTGAAATTTTTTGTATTGTTCTTGTGATGCTTTATTATTAATATTGGACTCATAAAATAGTTCTGGAAGTTTTCTCTCCTCATCAATTTTTTGGAAGTGTTTGAGAGTATTGACATTAATTTTCTTTAAATATTTGGTAGAATTTACCAGTGTTGTCATCTGGCCTTAGGTGGTAGTGTTCTTGTTGTTCAGAGGTTTTAGATTACTGATTCAATCTCCTTACTCATTATTAGTACTTTCTGATTTTCTATTTCTTCATGATTCAATCTTAGTAGGTTGTATTTCTAAGAATGCATTCATTCCTTCTAGGTTAACTCATTTGTTAACATATAATTATTCATAGTAGTCTCTCATGATCCTTTGTCTCTCTGTGATGTCAGTTTTAATGTCTTCTCTTTGATTTATAATTTGATTTGGGTCTTCTCTCATTTTCTAGTCAGTCTACCTATTTATCTCTGCTATTTTGTTCTCTCTTGTTATTTTTTTGGCATGTTTTGTTCTTATTTTACTAGTTTCTTGAGGTGTAGAAACAGGTTATTGGAGATCTTTTCTTTTTTCTCAATCTAGGTGTTTATTGATATAAACTTCCCTCTTAGAACTGTTTTTGAAGACTCATAAGTTTTGATATGTTATGTCCCCATTTGTTTGTGTGTCTCAAAATATGGTTTTATTTCCCTTTTTAGGTTTTATTTCCCTAACATTGTTTTCCATTTTTTGTGTGTGTGTCTCAAGATATGGTTTTATTTCCCTTTTTAGGTTTTGTTTTCCTAAGATTTTTCTTAGAACCATTGATCAGGAATGTGTTGTGTGAATTTTTCATTTTTTTTTCTGTTACTAATTTCTAGTTTCATAACATTGTAGTCAGTAGAGATTTCATATGATTTCAATCTTTCTGAAGCTGTTAAGACTTGTTTTATGGCCTGACATATGACCTGTCTTGGAGAATGTTCCATGTGCACTCAAGAAAAATGTGTATTCTGCTGTTTCTGGATGGGATGTTCTATATGTGTCTGTTAGGTCCATTTGCTCTGTAATGTTCCAGTCAGCTGTTCCCTTGTTGGTTTTTCTGTCTGGATTACCTATCCATTGTTAAGAGTGGAGTATTGAAGGTCCCTAGTACATTCTATCACTTTACATTTCTCTCTTCTGTGCAGTTAATACTTTAATTACATGACTAGTGTTTCACACATACATTTTTGTAATTGTTATATTATTTTGATTAATTGGCCCTTTTATTATTATATAATGACCTTCTTTGTCTCTTTTGACTATTTTTGACTTAAAGATTTTTTTGTCTGATATAAGTATAGCCACCCCCACCCCTGCTCTTTTATTTTTTTACCATTAGCATGGAATATCTTTCTCCATATTTTAACTTTTAGCATGTGTGTGCCCTTAAAGCTAAAATAAGTCTCTTGTAAGCAGCATGTAGTTAGAACTTTTTTATCCATTCAGTCACTGTATGTCTTTTGAAGAATTTAATTCTTACAACTGTGACACAAAAGATAAATGAAGTAATTATTGATAGGAAAGGACTTACTATTGTACTTTGTTAATTGTTTTTTGACTGTTTTGTAGTTCCTTGCACTTTCTTTCTGTCCCCTCTTTGTGATTTGATGACTTTTTGTGATGGTATTCTTTGATTCCCTTCTGTTCATCTTTTGTGTAACTACTACAGGTTTTTTTTCTCTGATTACAATCTGACAGCTACAGTTGCCTCATGAGCAACTGGTAATGTCAGAATTTTGAATTTTTATAAATGTTAGCCATTTAATAGGTACTAGTATCTCACTGTTGTTTTAATTTACATTTTCTAAATGACAAATGATGTGCAGCATTTTTCCTGTGTTAATTTACCATCTGTATATCTTTGGCAAGGAGTCTGTTCATGTTTTTGGTCCATTTCTTAATTGGTTTGTTTGTTTTCATGATGTTTAGCATTTTTTAAAGTAACAGTTTATTGAGATATAATTCATATGCCACACAATTCACCCACTTGAAGTGTACAAATCAGTGGATTTTAGTATATTCATGGAGTTGTGTAACCATCATCACAATCAATTTTAGGATGTTTTCATCAACACAAAAAGAAACCTCGTACCCATTAGCATTCAATCTCCACTTCCCACAATGCTTGCAGCACTAGGAAACCACAAATTCATTCTTTTGTCTCTTTGGATTTGCCTATTTTAGACATCTCATATAAATGGAATGCATTTTATGATTATTTGTGACTGGCTTCTATCACTTAGCATATTGTTTTTGAGGTTCATAATGTTGTACCATGGCTAAATAATATTTCATTTTCTGAATATATACCAGATGTACTTTATTTATTCTTCAGTTGGACATGTGGGCTGTTTCCACTTTGTGGCTGTATGAATAATGCAATAATGCTTCAATGGACATTCATGAACAACTGTTTTGTAGACATATGCTTTCAATCTCTTGGGTATATATATGCCTAAACATGGAAATTATGACTCATAGGAATTCTGTATTTATACGAATGAGGAATGCTGAACAGTTTTCCAAACTAACTGCACCATTTTACATTTCTGCCTACCAACTTATCTTTGTCGGTATCTTTGTTTGTTTTTGTTTTATTGTTTAAAATATACTTACCTTCTAGGTGTGAAGTGGTATATCATTTGAAACGCATTTCTCAGATTACTAATGAAGCTGAGTAACTTTCGTGTGCACTTGGCTATTTGTATATTTTTTGAAGTAATGTCTATTCAAATCCTTTGCCTATTTTTTAATTTGATTATTCATAATTTTTACTGTTATTTAATGGGTCCTTTACACATTCCAGACACTAGTCCTTACCAGATATGTGATTTGCAAATATTTTTTCCCATTTTGTGGGTTGTCTGTTCACTATCATATCTTTGAAGCACAAGATGGGTGAATGTGTGTGTAGTACAATTTATCTATTTTTTCTGTTGTTTCTTGTGCTTTTAGTATCATATCTAAGAAAGAATTCCATAATCCAAGACCATGAAAACTTACTTCTATGTTTTCTTCTAAAAGTTTAGACCTTAGCTCTTCTTTGGAGTTAATTATTGGATATAATGTGAGATATGGATCCAAAGTCATTCTTTTCCATCTGGACTCCAGTTGTCCCAGTAACTTTTGTTAAAAAGACTACTCTTTCTGCATCAAATGGTCTTGACAACCTTGTTGAAATCAACTGACCACAAACAGAAAATGTTTACTTCTGAACTCTCAATTATATTTTATTTATCAGCATGTTTATCCTATGTCATTACCACTCTGATCTGATTACTGTAGCTCTGTTGTAAGTTTTGAAATTGGACAGTGTTCCTCCTTCAACTTTATACTTTTATTCTTAAAACTGTTTTAGTCATGCTGGGTTCCTTGCATTTGCATACAAATTCTGGGATCAGCTTGTAAATTTTTGCAAAAAGGCTGTGGTAATTCGGATGAGGATTATATTGAATCTGTAGCTCAATAGGAGAGTATTGCCATCTTAATAATATTAATTTTCTAGTCCATGAACACAGATACCTCTCCAATACTTTAGGTGTTCTTTTGCTTTTTTAAGTGATGTTTTGTAGTTTTTATTGCATTTTTTTATGATGTTATTGTACATGGGGTTGTTTTCTTAATTTTTAGATTGTTCATTATTAGTATATACAAATACAACTGATATTTGTATATTTATTCTGTATTATATATCCTTGCTGAACTTGTTTTTCAGATATAATAGCTTTTTCTTAAATCCTTTAGGATTCTGCATAAATAAGTTTATGATGTCTGCAAACAGATCATTTCACTTCTTCCTTTCTTATCTGGATTTTTTTCTTTTTCTTGTCTAATTTTCTTAAGAAGGAGCACGATGTTGAATAGGATTAGTGAGAAGGAATGTCTTTGCCTTGTAACTGATACTAGGGGAAAATCTTTCAGTTATTTATCTATAAATATGCTAGCTTTGAGGTTTTGTGGATGCCTTTTACCAAGTTAACAAAGTTTCCTTCCTGTCTTAATTAACACTCAACACCCAGTATTGAGTATTTTCATTATGAAAGATGATTAATTTTGTAAAAACATGTGTATCTATTCAAATGATCATATGGTTTTTGTTATTTGTTATATAATGTATTAATTCGTCAGTCTTCGAAATAAACTTTATTTTTCAATTGTTTGAGGTATGATTGACATATGAAAAGCTACATATACTTATCATAAACATCTCAGTGGGCTTAAGGATAACTTTATGCCCATGAAACTGTCACCACCACCAAGCCCATAAACACAGATATCACCTCCCACAGTTTCCTCTCATCCCACTTATTATTGTTGTTTATGTGTATGTATTAAGAACACTTATTGTGGAAAGCTTATAGCAATAAATGCCTATGGTCTTTCTTTCAGAATAGAATAAAAATCTCAAGTAAACAACTTAATATTATACTCCTAGGGACTAAACAAAAAATAAAATAAACCCCAAATCAGTATAGGAAAGAAGAATAATAAAGATCAGAGCAGAAGTAAATAAAATAGACAACAGAATGACAATAGAAAAAAATCAATGAAATTAAGAATTGTTTTCTGAAAAGATAAGCAAAATTGACAAAACTCTAGCCAGTTCAAGAAAAAAGTGAGAAGGCTCAAAAAATAAAATTAGAAATGAAAGAGGAGATACAAAAATACTACAGAAATACAAAGCATCATAAGAGACTACTATGAACAATTACACACCAATAAATTGAATAACCTAGAAGAAATTGTTAAATTCACCACAACTGAATCAAGAAGAAATAGAAAATCTGAACAGACCAACAATGAGTACAATGAGTAAGGACACAGATTTAATAATTTAAAAAACCTTCCATCAAAGAAAAGCCAAGGACCAGATGGTCTCATGGTGGAATTATATCAAACATTTAAAGAATACCAATGCTTCTTAAACTCTTCCAAAAAATTGAAGGGAAAGGAATATATTATATTACACCAGCATCACCCTAATACCATAGCCAGACAAGGACACTATGAGAAAATAAATTACACGCCAATACTTTTGATAAATATAGATGTAAATTCTCAACAAAATACTAGCAAACTGAATTCAACACTACATTAAAGTATTATTTGTTATCATCAAGTGGGATTTATCTGTGGAGAGCAAGGATGGCTCAACATAAACAATTCAATAAATGTGATACACCATATTAACAGGATAAAAGTCAAAAAACATATGATCATCTCAATAGATGCAGAACAAAGCATTTGATAAGATTTAGCATCTCTTCATAAAAACTCTCAGTAAATCAGGCATAGAAAGAATGTGTCTCAACACATTAATGTCTATACATGAAAAACTCACAGCTAACATTATACTCAACCATGAAAAGTTGAAAGATTTCCTTTTAATATTAAGAACCAGAAGAGGATGCCCATTCTTACCAGTTCTATTCAACATAGGCCAGAAGGTCTAGCCAGAGCAATCAGACAAATAAAGAAGTCACATCCAAATAGGAAAAGAAGAAGTGGAATTATCTTTGATTATGACATAAAATTTTAAAGACTCTATTTTTTAAAACTGTTAGAATTTATTTTTAAAATTCAGTAAATTTGAAGGATACAAAATCAACAGGCAAAAATCAGTAGCATTTCTTTACACTGACAACAAACTATCTGAAAGAGAAATTAAGCCCTTTCACAATAGCATCAAAAATGAAATACTTAGGGATAAACTTAATCTGGGATGAATTTAACCTGGGATATAAATATAATCATATGTGTGTGTTATAGAGAATATATATTTATCAGATACAGAGGGAAAACTATAAGATATTGAGGAAAGGAATAGTAGATGATACAAATAAAAAGCTATATTGTGTTCATGAATTGGCAGGATTAATGTTGTTAAAATGCCCATACTACTGAAAGCAACCTACAGATAGCAATCCCTATCAAAATTTCAGGATCATTTTTCAGAGAAATAGAAGAAAATAATCCAAAATTTTCACAGAATCACAAAAGACCTGAAAAAACTGAAGTGATCTTGAGCAAAAAGAACACAGAGCTATTACACTACCTGACTTCAAAATCTATTACAAAGCTATGGTAGTCAAAACGGCATGGTACAGGCATAAAAAATACATTGACCAATGGAACAGAATAGAAGGCCGAGAAACAAACCCCTGCATTTATGGTCAATTGATTTTCAATGAGCCAGGAGCACAAAATGAAGAAAGGAGAGTCTCTTCAATAAATGGTGTTGGGAAAATTGCATACCCATAAGTAGAAGAATTAAATTGGAGCCTTGTCTCACACTATATACCCAAATCAACTCAAAATGAATTAAAGACTTAAACCTAAGACCCAAAACTATAGAACTACTAGAAAATAAACATGGAGGATGTGCTCCATGACACTGATCTAGGCAAAGAATTTTTGATATGACTTCAAAAGCCCAGCATAAAAGCAAATGGGATTTCATTAAACTCAAAAGGCTCTGCACAGCTAAGTCAACAATTAATAGAATGAAGAAACAACCATGAATTGGGAGAAAATATTTGCAAACCAAACATCTGAAAAAGGACAAATATACAAAATTCAATTCAAGCAACTCACTGGCAAGAAAATAAATGACCCAGTCAAAAATGGGCACAGCACTTACATAGACATTTCTCAAAAGAAGGCATACAAATGGCCAATAGATATATGAAAAATGCTCATCGTCACAGAATATCAGGGAAATGCAAATTAGAACTACAATGAGATATTACTTCATACCTGTTAGAATGATTATTATTTTAAAAGATGAAAGATAAACGTTGGCAAGGGTGTGGAGAAAAGGAAACATTTGTGTACTGTTGATGAGAATGTAAAGTAGTATAACCATTATGCAAAACAGTATGGAGTTTCCTCAGAAAACAAAAAATAGAATTTTCATATGATCCAGTAATCCCATCTCTGGGTATGTATTCAAAGGAAATGAAATCAGTATGCTGAAGAGATATTCGCACTCCCATAGTTATTGCAGTATTATTCACAATAGCTAAGATATAGTAGCATCCTAGGTGTCCATCATCAAATGAATGGATAAAGAAAATGTGATATATGTTTGCAATAGGATGCTATTCAGCCTTAATAAGGGGAGGAATCCTGTCACTTGCTACAATGTAGATGAACATGGAAAGTGCTTTCTGTTAAGTGAAATAAGCCAGGTATAGAAAGACAAATGTTGCATGGTCTCACTTATACGTGGAACCTAAAAACGTTGAATTCATAAAAACTAGAGTACAATAATGGTTACCAGAGGCTGAAAGAAGGAAGTGGATGAGGAAAGGAGAGATATTGATCAAGAAATAAAGTTTCAGTTAGACAGGAGGAATAAGCTTTAGCAATCTATTGCACAGAATTGTGACTATAACAAATAATGCATTATATATTTCAAAATGGCTAAAAGAGTATGTTTTAAATGTTTTCACTATAAAAATAAGTATTTGAGGTTATAGATTTAAATACTCTGATTTAATTATTTCACATTGGAAACATATCGAAACATCACATTGAACCCCATATAGAATTTTTGTCAATTAAAATAATTGTTTACAAAGAACACTTAAGCGCTACATAATAAATATATGTATACAATACAGTATTGTTATAGGTATAAGCACTATTCTGTATACTGTATCTCCAGAATTTATGTATTTTGCATAACTGAAACATTGTACCCTTTAACCATCACTTTTCCTACCAGTCCCTGGCAACCAACATTCTACTCTCTGTTTCCATGAGGTTTACTACTTTCCACTGCACATATAAGCGAGATCATACAGTATTTATTTTTGTGTGTCTGGGTTATTTCAGTTAACATAAAGCTCTCCAGGGCTGTATTACTTTCATTGATTTTCATGTGTAGAACCAACTTTGCATTCCGGGGGCACATCCCACATGGTCATGATGCTTAATCTTTTTTCTATGTTAATGGATTTATTTTGTTAGAATTTTGATAATTTGTGCATCTATTTTCATAAGGGAACTTGTTCTGCCGTTTGTTTTGTTTCACTTTTCTAGAAATGTGTGTGGATTTGTTATTAGGGAAATTCTAAATTCATAGAGTAAGTTGAAATGTATTCACTTCTCTTCTGTGTTTTGAAAGGATATTGTGAAGAACTGGTGTTAATTCTTTAATTTTGGGTAGAATTTACTAGTGAAGCCATCTGAAACTGGGATTTATTTCTGAAATCTATTTTGATTATTAATTCAGTTTCATTACTTGGTATAGATCTATTCAGGTGTTCTAATTCTTCTTTAGTCAGTTTCACCAGTTTTCACCTTGCTAAGAAATTTTCTATATTATCTGGGTTATCTAATTTCTTGGCACATAATTACAGTGTTTTCTTATAATCCTTTTTATTTTTGTAAGGTCAGCTTGGATGTCCACTCTCATTCCTGATTTTAGTAATTTGAGACTTATCTAGATTTTTGTTTCAGTCATTTAAGTGAAAATTTTGTCAATTTTGCTGGTCTCTTGAAAGAACCAATTTTTGTTTTTGTTGTTTTTTGTATTCACCTTTATTTTCTGTTTTATTTATTTCCAAATTAATATTTGTCTCTTTTCTTCCATTCGCTCTGAGTTTAGTTTGCCCTTTTTTTTTTTTTTACTAGTTTCTTAAGGTAGAATATTATGTTTTTGATTTGAGATCTTCTTTTTTAAAACAGGCATTTATCGTTATAAATTTCTAAGCAATACTTTAAATACATTCCATAAATTTAAGTATGTTTTCATTTTCATTCATCTCAAAATATTTACTAATTTCCTTTTTGATTTTTTCCTTGACCCATGGGTTGTTTTGGAGAGTGTTGTTTAATTTCTACATGCTTATAAATTTCACACATTTTCTTGTTATTAAATGTCTAATTTCATCTCCTTATGGTCAGAGAACCTACTTTGTATGATTTCAGTATTTTTAAATATACTGAGACTTGTTTATGGCATAATATATAAACCATCCTGGGTAATATTCCATATGTAGTAGAGAAGAAGGTGTATTCTGTTGTGGGTGCTATGTTCTATATGTGACTATTATCTCTAGTTGTTTTATAGTATATTTCAAGTTTTCTATTTCTTACTGATCTTCCATTTAGTTGTCCTATCCATTATTGAAAATGGGTATTGAAGTCTCTGTTATTCTCAAAATTATATCTCCATTCAATACTATCACTTTTTGCCTCATATATTTTGAAAATTTTTAGTTAGGTGCATCTATAATTATAAATTGACCCTTTTATCATATTTATTTATTTTTGAGATGGAGTTTCACTCTTGTTGCCCAAGCTGGAATGCAAAGGTGCAATCTTGGCTCACTGCAACCTCTACCTTGGGGGTTCAAGCGATTCTACTGCCCCAGCCTCTCGAGTAGCTGGGCTTACAGGCACCTGCCACCACACCCAGCTAATTTTTCTATTTTTAATAAAGACAGGGTTTCATCATGTTGGCAAGGCTGATCTCAAACTCCTGACCTTGGGTGATCCACATGCCTCAGCCTCCCAAACTGCTTGGATTACAGGTGTGAACCACCATGCCCGGCCTCCTTTTACCATTTTCAAAAGTTCTTTGCATCTAGTAATATCTTTGTCTTAAAATCCATTTTATCTGAAATTGCCACTCCTACTCTTTTAAATACTGTCTACATAGCATATCTTTTTTTCCTAGTAATGTCTATTTGTGTATTTGAATCTATAGTGTTTCCTTTGTACATAACATATAGTTGGGTTACTTTGTATCCATTTTGTCCATCTGTACTTTTTGAGTGCTTAATCATTTATATTTAATGTAATTATTGATATGGTAGAATTTATACGGATAATTTCTTTTTTTAAAATGTGAATTGTCCAAGATTTAACTTATACTTATTGTTTATGGGGTATTTTGAGTTTATTATTATTATACTTTAAGTTCTGGGATACATGTGCAGAACATGCAGGTTTGCACCCATCAACCCACCATCTACATTAGGTATTTCTCCTAATGCTTTCTCTCCACTAGCCCCCCACCCCTCTACAGGCCCCAGTGTGTGATGTTACCCTCCCTGTGTCCATGTGTTCTCACTGTTTAACTCCCACTTATAAGGGAGAAAATGCGGTATTTGGTTTTTTTGTTCTTGTGTTGGTTTGCTGAGAATGTTGGTTCCCAGCTTTATTCATGTCCCTGAAAAGGACATGACTCATCATTTTTTATGGCTGCATAGTATTCCATGGTTTATATGTGCCACATTTTCTTTGTCCGATCTATCATTGATGGGCATTTGGGTTGGTTCCAAGTCTTCACTGTTGTGAACAGTGCTGCAATAAACATACGTGTGCATGTGTCTTTATAGTAGAATGATTTATAATCCTTTGGGTATATACCCAGTAATGTGATTGCTGGGTCAAATGGTATTTCTGGTTCTGGATCCTTGAGGAATTGCCACATTGTCTTCCACAATGGTTGAACTAATTTACACTCCCACCAACAGTGTAAAAACATTCCTGTTTCTCTACATCCTCTCCAGCATCTGTTGTTTCCCGACTTTTTAATGATCACCATTCCAACTGGAGTGAGATAGTATCTCATTGTGGGTTTGATTTGCATTTCTCTAATGAGCAGTGATGAGCTTTTTTTCATGTTTGTTGGCTGCATAAATGTCTTATATGAGAAGCATCTCTTCATATCCTGAACCCACTTTTTGATGGGTTGTTTTTTTCTTGTAAATTTGTTTAAGTTCTTTGTAAATTCTGGATATTAGCACTTCTTCAGATGAATAGATTGCAAAAAATTTCTCCCATTCTGTAGGTTGCCTGCTCACTCTGAAGATAGTTTCTTTTGCTGTGCAGAAGCTCTTAAGTTTGATTAGATCTCATTTGTCAATTTTGGCTTTTGATGCCATTGCTTTTAGGGTTTTAGTCATGAAGTCTTTGCCCATGCCTATGTCCTGAACAGTATTGCCTAGGTTTTCTTCTAGGGTTTTTCTGGTTTTGGGTCTTATGTTTAAGTCTCTAATCCATCTTGAGTTAATTTTTGTATAAGGTATAAGGAAGGGGACCAGTTTCAGTTTTCTTAATATGGCTAGCCAGTTTTCCCAACACCATTTATTAAACAGGGAATCCTTTCCCCATTGCTTCTTTTTGTCAGATTTGTCGAAGATCAGATGGTTGTAGATGTGTAGTATTATTTCTGAGGCCTCTGTTCTGTTCCATTGCATCTGTTTCATTACCAGTAGCATGTTGTTTTGGTTACTATAGCCTTGTAGTATAGTTTGAAGTCAGGTAGCATGACACCTCCAGCTTTGTTCTTTTTGCTTAGGATTGTGTTAGTTATGCGGGCTCCTTTTTGGAGCCATATGAAATTTAAAGTTATTTTTTCTAATTCTGTGAAAAAAGTCAATGGTCACTTGATGGGGATAGCATTGAATCTATAAATTACTTTGGGCAGCATGGCCATTTTCACTATATTGATTATTCCTATCCATGAGCATGGAATGTTTTTCCATTTAGTTGTATCCTCTCTGATTTCCTTGAGCAGTGGTTTGTAGTTCTCCTTGAAGAGGTCCTTCACATCCCTTGTAAGTTAGATTCCTAGGTATTTTGTTTTCTTTGTAGCAATTGTGAATGGGAGTTCACTCAGGATTTGGCTCTCTATAATTGGTGTATAGGAATGCTTGTGATTTTTGCACATTGATTTTGTATTCTGAGACTTTGCTGAAGTTGTTTATTAGTTTAAGCAGATTTAGGCCTGAGACAATGAGGTTTTATAAATAGAGAATCATGTCATCTGCAGACAGAGACAATTTGACTTCTTCTCTTCCTATTAGAATACTCTTTTTTTCTTTCTCTTGCCTGATTGCCCTGGCCATAACTTCCAATACTATGTTGAATAGAAGTGGTGAGAGAGGGCATCCTTGTATTGTGCCGGTTTTCAAAGGGAATGCTTCCAGTTTTTGCCCATTCAGTATGATATTGGCTGTGGGTTTGTCATAAATAGCTCTTATTATTTTGAAATACATTCCATCAGTACCTACCTTATTGAGAGTTTTTTGTATGAAGTGCTGTTGAATGTTGTTGAAGGCCTCTTCTTCATCTATTGAAAGAATCAGGTGGTTTCGTCATTGCTTCTGTTTATATGAGGGATTAAATTTATTGATTTGCGTATGTTGAACCAGCCTTGCATCCCAGGGATAAAGCCAACTTGATTGTGGTAGATAAGTTTTTTGATGTGCTGCTGGATTTGGTTTGCCAGTATTTTGCTGATGATTTTTGCATCAGTGTTCATCAGTGATAATTGACCTGAAGTTTTCTTTTTTTGTTTTGTCTCTGCCAGGTTTTGGTATCAGGATGACGCTGGCCTTACAAAACGAGTTAGGGAGGATTCCCTCTTTTTCCATTATTTGGAATAGTTTCAGAAGGAATAGTACCAGGTGTTGATAATGTGGAGCAAGGGGAACTCTCCTACACAGTTGCTGGGGATGCAAATTAGTACAAATACTATGGAAAACTGTAGTACCCTCAAAAAACTAAAAATAGAAATACCATACGATTCAGCAATTCCACTTCTGGTTATATAGCCAAAGGAAAGGAAATGTATATATCAAAGAAATATCTGGACTCCCATGTTTATTGCAGCACTATTTACAATAGCCATAATATGGAATCAACCTAAGTGTCTATCAGTGGATGAATGAATAAAGATAATGTGGTTTACATACACAATGACATATTATTCAGCCACACAAAAAATGAGATCTTGTCATTTGCAGCAACATAGATGGAATTGGAGGTCATTATGTTAAGTGAAATAAGCTGAACATAGACAAATATTGCACATTCTCACTCATATGTGGGAGCTAATCATTAGATCTCAATGAAGATAGAAAGTAATTGATGGTTACCAGAGAACAGGAAGATTAGGGAGGAGGTGAGTGGAAGAGAGGTTGATTAATGATTACAGATAAACATATAAAAGAAATAAGACTTAGTGTTTGATAGATCAGTCAGGTGACTATAGTTTACAATAATCTATTACGTATTTCAAAATAGGTAGAAGAGAATAATTTGAATGTTTCTAGCCTAAAGAACAGACAAACATTTAAGGTGATGGATATCCCAATTACACTGGTTTGATTCACTTTTTACTTGGTACAGATTTTATTATAAAATGTATGTGAAGAAAGACTACTTTGTCACAATGTTTTCCTTTGTCATGCCATATTTCATATTTACAGAAAAAAAATTGCAAGATGAAAACTTTAAGACACAGAAATGCTACAAAATTGGCTATGCCATACACACAATCTTAGGACTAGAACTTGATGAACGTTTATGTTTTTAGATAACACTAATTGATTATAGGAATTACCATTAGGACCAGAATAAAAACTTAATATCTAAAAAGCAAGTGCCTAACCTGAATTTACACTGGTTTTATCTTTACAAATTACATGAATGTATTTGCCACATGTACCGTGAAAATACATAAATCTATTATATTTAAGGGAAAATATAAAATTATTCTTAAAAATAACTTTAATATTCACTTTTTCCAGTTTACTGACAGATTCTGAAGGTGCAGTTTTTCCATATATATGAAGGTCAGACATCTTTTTTTCTCATTTGACACATAGAATTCTTTAAAGTCACTGCATTGTTCATCATTATTAAACATAGTCACGGGCCAGAGGGTGTGCCAGGCATGAACCACTGTGTCTTCAGTCACTGTGTTCCAAGCAATGGCAACAGCAGATCCAGTATCCTTCAAACTAAACTCCTTTTGAAAACTTTCCACACCCATACCTCTGTGATTGCTGCTAGAGTGCTGTTTAAGGAAGTGTTTTTATATTTGCTATTCATTGATCTGAGGATTTCATGGTCATATGGCTAAATTAATGAAGTCACATTTGGTGGAAAATACATGGCATACACATTATTTTTGATGAAAATTTCTGCTGGAGAATCAGTAGAAGAGTTGACAAGAAATAACAAAATATTATAGTCTTCACCCAGCCCAGATTCCCTGCAGTGAGCATGAGCTGCTGATACAAAGTGTTTGTGAAACCAATGAGAAAAGATATTCCTGGTGATTCATGCCTTTTTGTTAGCATAAAAATGAACCGGCAGAAAAAGTCACTTCTTGAAAACAGCAAGGATGCAAGCTTTTGCTTACCACAGCAGGCTTACACTTGTGTGTGCCTGCTGCTTTTAATAAATCCCAGCACAGTTATTCTGTCCTTGGTATCCTTAATTCCTTCAGGGGCTGTTTCATGAGTGGTAGTCAGTGTCTTTCTGGGGCAATAGTGCCAGAGCAGTGATATTCTCATTAACAGTGACCTTGGCAAACTCTTCAATGAACTTCTCCACTGCTTTGTGAGACTTTAGCACACAACTAGCATTTAAAAATTTAATGCCAAGTTTATTCATAAATGTATGAAACAAACCTACTTAATATTCACAGTTCTTTTCAATTTTCAGTTCACCGTGATAGATATTTGCTTGCTTCATGACCAGCATACCACTAAGTGACATACGTTCACTGCAACCCTAACAGATCCATTCTTTCAATACATGATTGAAATCCTCATTTAACTTTATGTAGCATTTTTTTTCTTAAAAACATTCATTAATTTCTGTTCATCATGTTTAGCATTGAACTTCAACAGTTTATCCTTGTTTCTGTGAGTCATATATAGTGGTCATTCTGACACCATGCTCTTTTGTAAGATGTTTCACACTTACACTGCTGTCCAGCTTCTCCAAGAGCTTGACTTTCTTTGCTATGGAGTAACATAAATGCTTCTTTTTCTTATCACTGTTACCCATAGGGGTATCTGCAGCCCTTTTTGACATTTTCAACAATATTTTTGCACCACAGAGAATAAGTAGAACAACATAGGGAGTAAAGCATGTGGGTCTTGGCTCCATGTGGGAAATTGTGGGAAACCTGTCATTCACAACCAGTTGGCACACATGCCATTTTATTACCCTTTGTGGAAGTGCTTATCTAAGAAAATCTGAGTGTATGTGAAAAAGTTATATTGCAGCTCGAGGGTGCTAGGAGGGTCTCATTTTCCTTGGGGATACTGAATAAACAGTGTGTAACTGCATTTTGACTGTGACCTATCACATGAAGTCAAATGTGTCATTTTCCTCTTATGGCAATCATGTCAGTGCTCAAAAGTTTCAGATTTTTGATTTTGGGATTGGAGTGCTTAACCTATACTTTGTAACTATATAGCTTCATTTACTTCCCCCTCCCTTGTGCTGTTATTTTCATACAAATTACAACTATGTGCAGTTATGTCCATCAGCATGCATTTATAGTTATGTATGCAAATGCCTTTTTAAAATCAGACTTTTATAAAGGAGCTACAAACACAAAGTGTATTTATACTGTCTATTTTATTTACCGATGTAGGTACCTTTTCTGGCAATCTATTTTTCTTGTGGAGTTTACTTACTCTTTAGTGTCCTTTTATTTCAACCTTAAAGAATACTTTAGTATTTCTTAAAGTATACCTGGTAGTAATGAATTCTTAGAGCTTTTCTTAAATCTGGAAATATCTTAATCTTTCTTTCTTTTAAAAGTATAGTTATTCTCGTCATAGAATTATTGTTTGCAGTATTTTAAACATTTTGAAAATGTTATTCCACTGTCTCCTGACTTGCATGGTTTCTGATAAATAATCAGCTGTTAGTCTTATTGAGGCTCCTTTAATGTGAGGAATTGTTTCTCTCTTACTGCTTGCAAGATTCTTTGTTGTTTTTTTGTTTTTGACAGTTTGATTATTATGCAGATAGCTGTGGCTATTTATGTGTTTATCTTACTTGGAACCATTGAGCTTTTAGTACATGTAAGTTAATGTTTTTATCAAATGTGTAAAGTTCCTGGCCATTATTTCTTCTAATCTTTCCTTTCCCCCTGGGACTCCCATTTTGCATATGGTTTACATTACATGGTGCTCCACAGATCTCTGAAGATCTGCTTGTTTTCTTTCTTTTTCATTTCTCTTCTTCAAACTGGAAAATCTTTGTTTACTTATCTTCAACTTCACTATTTTTGCTTCTGCCTGTCATATCTGCTGTTGAGCCCCTCAAGTGAATGAGTTTGTTACTTTCATTATTGTACATTCAACTCCAGAATTTCTATTTAGTTATTTAAAAAAATAATAATTTATACCTAGACCCAGGCATGGTGACTTGCACTTGTAATCCTAGCACTTTGGGAGGTTGAGGTAAGTGAATCACTTGAGTCCAGAGTTCAAGACCAGTCTGGGTAACTTGGCAAAACCACATCTCTGCTAAAAATACAAAAAAATAAAAAATTAGCTGGGCATGGTGGTGCACAGCTGTAGTCCCAACAACACAGGAGTTTGAGGTGAGAGAGTCATTTGAGCCCAGGAGTTTGAGGCTGCATTGAGATGTGATCACACCAGTGCCTCCAGCCTGGACACAGAGTGAGAGCCTGCCTCTAATAATAATGATTATTATTTCAATCTGTTAATATTCTCTATGTAGTGAGACATCTTTGCACATTGTTTTGTTCTTTAGAGATTATTTTCTTTAGTTGTTTGAGCACATTTATAATAGTTTATTGAAAGTCTTTGTCTAGTAAATCAAAATTTGGTCTTCCCCAGGGACAGTTTCTATTGACTACCCTTCTGTCTTGTGTATGCATTATAGATTTTTTGTTACTTTGCAAGTCCTATAATTTTTTGGAAATGGGAATTTAAAAATATATAATATTACAACTCTATAAATCAGATTTTCATTCTGTTTAGGGTTTTTATTGTTGCAATTTGTTCTTTGAAGTAGCAGAACTAATTCTATAAAGTCAATATCTTCTGGAAATATCTTAATCTTTCTTTTAAAAGTATAGTTATTCTCAGCATAGAATTATTGTTTGCAGTATTTCACTTTAAACATTTTGAATATGTTATTTATGTTATTCCACTGTCTGCTGACTTGCATGGTTTCTGATAAATAATCAGAATTTCTGGGGTCCTTAATGTCTTGGTCTGACTAGTTTTGGGGTCATGTAATGATTTAACAGAGATTTTCTTGAACACTGAGAACCAAGAAATATTCTAGCCTTTGCTGAGGTGCTCAATGTGTATATAGGGTCAGACTTCAACACTCAGCCCAGCAGTTTATAATTCCGCCTTAACCTTCACTTCTTGCTTATGCAGAGTCTTAAGGGCAGGTATAGGTGAGGGCATATGGCATACTGAGGTCTTTCCTGAGCATGTGGTATGTGTACCACTCAGGTATGATGGATTACTTCAATTCCCTATAGACATCTCATTCTTTAGTTTATTATGTTAAGTACTTTGGTTTGTGTGTTGTTCACCCACACGGTTATCACCATGTTAGGCAGACACTATTTTAAATAATTACCACTGATTTTTACTAACAAATGCCTCTAGGCCCTGATATTCACACTCAGTGATCTCAGAGTCAGCCAAAGAAGACAAGACTGATGACTGCGATTTTCTACAGAACTGCCAGACAAGTCGAATAGTTGTCTGGAAACAGGGCTTTTTAAGGAGCTCCAAACTTCAACTCTTACGTTACCCTCCAGTGACTGCTAGCCTGCTTATTTTAAATGTGATTGTGCGCTGTTGGTCTTTAAAGCTACCACTGAGATGGGTTAAAGGTGATGCAATTAAGCCAAGTTAAAAAAACCTCAAAGCTCTTTGTTCTTAACAATTTGTAGCTTTTTTAAAATAAATTGTTTCCAGATAGCTGCAGGCATTTGGTTAATTTCCAGAGATCTGAAAAAACTGTAATTTTTCCAGTGTTTTTGTTTTTATGAAGGAGAGGACTGACTGTAGAATGTCTTTACTCCATCATTTCTGCTGTCATCATCTAGTCTCCTACTGAGTTTTAAAAGTTCTTAGTATATTAGTCATATATGTGTTTTGAAATTATTTTCTGCCAATCTGTGGCTTTGCTTTTGATTCTCTTAAAAATGTCTTTCACAAATAAGAGGTTTTAAGAACATGGGGGGAGGGGCATGGAGCAAGATGGCCGAATAGGAACAGCTCCAGTCTCCAGCTCCCAGTGCCAGTGACACAGAGGACGGGTGATTTCTGCATTTTCAACTGAAGTACAGGGTTCACCTCACTTGGGAGTGCCAGACAATCGGTGCTGGTCAGCTGCTGCAGACCAAACAGCAAGACCTGAAGCAGGGCGAGGCATCGCCTCACCTGGGAAGCTCAAGGGGGAAGGGAATGCCTTTACCTAGCCAGGGGAACTGAGACACACAACACCTGGAAAATCAGGTAACTCCCACCCCAATACTACGCTTTACCAAGGGTCTTAGCAAATGGCACACCAGGAGATTATATCCCACACCTGATCTGGAGGGTCCCACGCCCGCGGAGCCTCCCTCATTGCTAGCACAGCAGTCTGCCATCTAAGGGCAAGTCAATAGCAGGGCTGGGGGAGGGGTGCCCACCATTGCTGAGGCTTAAGTAGGTAAACAAAGCCAGTGGGAAGCTCGAACTTGGTGGAGCCCACAGCAGCTCAAGGAGGCCTGCCTGTCTCTGTAGACTCCACCTCTGGGGACAGGGCACAGCTAAACAACGACAACAAAAAGCAGCAGAAACCTCTGCAGATGCAAACGACTCTGTCTGACAGCTTTGAAGAGAGCAGTGGATCTCCCAACACTGAGATTGAGATCTGAAAACGGACAGACTGTCTGCTCAAGTGGGTCCCTGACCCCTGAGTAGCCTAACTGGGAGACATCCCCCACTAGGGGCAGACTGACACCCCACACCTCACATGGCATGGTACACTCCAGAGATGAAGTTTCCAAAGCAAGAATCAGACAGGTACACTCGCTGTTCAGCAATATTCTATCTTCTGCAGCCTCTGCTGCTGATACCCAGGCAAACAGCGTCTGGAGTGGACCTCAAGCAATCTCCAACAGACCTATAGCTGAGGGTCCTGACTGTTTGAAGGAAAACTAACAAACAGGAAGGACACCCACACCAAAACCCCATCAGTACGTCACCATCATCAAAAACCAGAGGCAGATAAAACCACAAAGATGGGGAAAAAGCGGGGAAGAAAAGCTGGAAATTCAAAAAATAAGAGTGCATCTCCCCCTCCAAAGGAATGCAGCTCATCGCCAGCAACGGATCAAACCTGGATGGAAAATGACTTTGACGAGTTGAGAGATGAAGGCTTCAGTCCATCAAACTTCTCAGAGCTAAAGGAGAAATTACGTACCCAGCGCAAAGAAACTAAAAATCTTGAAAAAAGAACGGAAGAATGGATA
This sequence comes from Piliocolobus tephrosceles, assembly GCF_002776525.5. Lineage (NCBI taxonomy): Eukaryota > Metazoa > Chordata > Mammalia > Primates > Cercopithecidae > Piliocolobus > Piliocolobus tephrosceles. The sequence continues at coordinate 69,728,777 of NC_045455.1, read as the reverse complement.
ACTAGAATAATCAATGTAGGGAAGGCCATAAACGAACTGATAGAGATAAAAACCATGACACGAGAAATACGTGACAAATACACAAGCTTCAGTAACTGACTCAATCAACTGGAAGAAAGAGTATCAGTGATTGAGGATCAAATGAATGAACTGAAGTGAGAAGAGAAGTCTAAAGTAAAAAGAGGGAAAAGAAATGGACAAAGCCTTCAAGAAGTATGGGATTATGTGAAAAGACCAAATCTGCGTCTGATTGGTGTGCCTGAAAGTGAGGGGGAAAATGGAACCGAATTGGAAACACTCTTCAGGATATAATCCAGGAGAACTTCCCCAACCTAGTAACGCAGGTCAACATTCAAATTCAGGAAATACAGAGAACGCCACAAAGATACTCCTCCAGAAGAGCAACTCCAAGACACATAATTGTCAGATTCGTCAAAGTTGAAATGGAGGAAAAACTGTTAAGGGCAGCCAGAGAGAAAAGTCGGGTTACCCACAAAGGGAAGTCCATCAGACTAACAGTAGATCTCTTGGCAGAAACTCTCCAAGCCAGAAGAGAGTGGGGGCCAATATTCAATATTCTTAAAGAAAAGAATTTTCAACCCAGAATTTCATATCCAGCCAAACTAAGTTTCATAAGTGAAGGAGAAATAAAATCCTTTACAGATAAGCAAATGCTTAGAAATTTTGTCACCACAAGGCCTGCCTTACAAGGGACCCTGAAGGAAGCCCTAAGAACAACGGGTACCAGCCATTGCAAAAACATGCCAAAATGTAAAGACCATCAATGCTAGGAAGAAACTGCATCCACTAACGAGCAAAATAACCAGTTAATATGATAATGTCAGGATCAAGTTCACACATAACAATATTAACCTTAAATGTAAATGGACGAAATGGTCCAACTAAAAGACATAGACTGGCAAACTGGATAAAGAGTCAAGGCCCATCAGTCTGCTGTATTCAGGAGACCCATCTCACATGCAGAGACACACATAGGCTCAAAATAAAGGGATGGAGGAAGATCTACCAAGCAAATGGAGAACAAAAAAAAAAAAAAGCAGGGGTTGCAATCCTAGTCTCTGATAAAACAGACTTTAAACCATCAAAGATCAAAAGAGACAAAGAAGGCCATTATATAATGGTAAAGGGATCAATTCAACAGGAAGAGCTAACTATCCTAAATATATATGCACCCAATATAGGAGCACCCAGATTCATAAAGCAAGTCCTTAGAGACTTACAAAGAGACTTAGACTCCCATACAAGAATAATGGGAGACTTCAACACCCTACTATCAACATTAGACAGATCAACGAGACAGACAGTTAACAAGGATATCCAGGAATTGAACTCATCTCTGCACCTAGCAGACCTAATAGACATCTATAGAACTCTCCACCCCAAATCAACAGAATATACATTCTTCTCAGCACCACATCACACTTATTCCAAAATTGACCACATAATTGGAAGTAAAGCACTCCTCAGCAAATGTACAAGAATAGAAAGTGTAACAAACTGTCTCTCAGACCACAGTGCAATCAAACTAGAACTCAGGACTAAGAAACTCAATCAAAACCGCTCAACTACATGGAAACGGAACAACCTGCTCCTGAATGACTACTGGGTACATAACAAAACGAAGTCAGAAATAAAGATGTCCTTTGAAATCATTGAGAACAAAGATATAACATACCAGAATCTCTGGGACACATTTAAAGCAGTGTGTAGAGGGAAATATATAGCACTAAATGCCCACAAGAGAAAGCTGGAAAGATCTAAAGTTGACACTCTAACACCACAATTAAAAGAACTAGAGAAGCAAGAGCAAACACATTCAAAAGCTAGCAGAAGGCAAGAAATAACTAAAATCACAGCAGAAGTGAAGGAGATAGAGACACAAAAAACCCTCCAAAAAATCAGTGAATCCAGGAATTGGTTTTTTGAAAAGATCAACAAAATTGATAGACACCTAGCAAGACTAATAAAGAAGAAAAGAGAGAAGAATCAAATAGACACAATAAAAACTGATAAAGGGGATATCACCACCGACCCCACAGAAATACAAACTACCATCAGAAAATACTATAAACACCTCTACGCAAATCAACTAGAAAATCTAGAAGAAATGGATAATTTCCTGGACACTTACACTCTTCCAAGACTAAACCAGGAAGAAGTTCAATCCCTGAATAGACCAATAGCAGGCTCTGAAATTGAGGCAATAATTAATAGCCTACCAACCAAAAAAAGTCCAGGACCAGATGGATTCACAGCTGAATTCTACCAGAGGTACAAGGAGGAGCTGGTACCATTCCTTCTGAAACTATTTCAATCAATAGAAAAAGAGGGAATCTTCCCTAACTCATTTTATGAGGCCAACATCATCCTGATACCAAAGCCTGGCAGAGACACAACAAAAAAAGAGAATTTTAGACCAATATCCCTGATGAACATCGACACAAAAATCCTTAATAAAATACTGGCAAATCGAATCCAGCGGCATATCGAAAAGCTCATCCACCATGATCAAGTGGGCTTCATCCCTGGGATGCAAGGCTGGTTCAACATTCGCAAATCAATAAACGTAATCCAGCATATAAACAGAACCAAAGACCAAAACCACATGATTATCTCAATAGATGCAGAAAAGGCCTTTAACAAAATTCAACAGCCCTTCATGCTAAAAAACTCTCAATACATTCGGTATTGATGGAACATATCTCAAAATAATAAGAGCTATTTATGACAAACACACAGCCAATATCATACTGAATGGGCAAAAACTGGAAAAATTCCCTTTGAAAACTGGCACAAGACAGGGATGCCCTCTCTCACCACTCCTATTCAACATAGTGTTGGAAGTTCTGGCTAGGGCAATCAGGCAAGAGAAAGAAATCAAGGGTATTCAGTTAGGAAAAGAAGAAGTCAAATTGTCCCTGTTTGCAGATGACATGATTGCATATTTAGAAAACACCATCATCTCAGCCCAAAATCTCCTTAATCTGATAAGCAACTCCAGCAAAGTCTCAGGATACAAAATTAATGTGCAAAAATCACAAGCATTCTTATACACCAGTAACAGACAGAGAACCAAATCATGAATGAACTTCCATTCACAATAGCTTCAAAGAGAATAAAATACCTAGGAATCCAACTTACAAGGGATGTAAAGGATCTCTTCAAGGAGAACTGCAAACCACTGCTCAGTGAAATAAAAGAGGACACAAACAAATGGAAGAACATACTATGCTCATGGATAGGAAAAATCAATATTGTGAAAATGGCCATACCGCCCAAGGTAATTTATAGATTCAATGACATCCCCATGAAGCTACCAATGACTTTCTTCACAGAATTGGAAAAAAACTGCTTTAAAGTTCATATGGAAACAAAAAAGAGTCCGCATTGCCAAGACAATCCTAAGTCAAAAGAACAAAGCTGGAGGCATCATATTACCTGACTTCAAACTATACTACAAGTCTACAGTAACCAAAACAGCATGGTACTGGTACCAAAACAGAGATATAGACCAAAGGAACAGAAAAGAGTCCTCAGAAATCATAACACACATCTACAGCCATCTGATCTTTGACAAACCTGAGAGAAACAAGAAATGGGGAAAGGATTCCCTATTTAATAAATGGTGCTGGGAAAATTGGCTAGCCATAAGTAGAAAGCTGAAACTGGATCCTTTCCTTACTCCTTATGTGAAAATTAATTCAAGATGGATTAGAGACTTAAATATTAAACCTAATACCATAAAAACCCTAGAAGAAAACCTAGGGAATACCATTCAGGACATAGGCATGGGCAAGGACTTCATGTCTAAAACACCAAAAGCAATGGCAACAAAAGCCAAAATTGACAAATGGGATCTAATCAAACTAAAGAGCTTCTGCACAGCAAAAGAAACTACCATCAGAGTGAACAGGCAACCGACAGAATGGGAGAAAATTTTTGCAATCTACTCATCTGACAAAGGACTAATATCCAGAATCTACAAAGTACTCAAACAAATTTACAAGAAAAAAACAAACAACCCCATCAAAAAGTGCACAAGGGATATGAACAGACATTTCTCAAATGAAGACATGCATACAGCCAACAGACACATGAAAAAATGCTCATCATCACTCGCCATCAGAGAAATGCAAATCAAAACCACAATGAGATACCATCTCACACCAGTTAGAATGGCAATCATTAAAAAGTCAGGAAACAACAGGTGCTGGAGAGGATGTGGAGAAATAGGATCACTTTTATGCTGTTGGTGGGACTGTAAACTAGTTCAACCATTGTGGAAAACAGTATGGCGATTCCTCAAGGATCTAGAACTAGAAGTACCATATGACCCAGCCATCCCATTACTGGGTATATACCCAAAGGAATATAAATCATGCTGCTATAAAGACACATGCACACGTATGTTCATTGCGGCACTATTCACAGTAGCAAAGACTTGGAATTAACCCAAATGTCCATCAGTGACAGACTGGATTAAGAAAATGTGGCACATATACACCATGGAATACTATGCAGCCATAAAAAAGGATGAGTTTGTGTCCTTTGTAGGGACATGGATGCAGCTGGAAACCATCATTCTCGGCAAACTATCACAAGAACAGAAAACCAAACACCGCATGTTCTCACTCATAGGTGGAAATTGAACAATGAGATCACCTGGACTCGGGAAGGGGAACATCACACGCTGGGGCCTATTATGGGGAGGGGGGAGCGGGGAGAGGACAGAGGAGAGGGATTGCATTGGGAGTTATACCTGATGTAAATGACGAGTTGATGGGTGCTGACGAGTTGATGGGTGCAGCACACCAATATGGCACAAGTATACATATGTAACAAACCTGCACGTTATGCACATGTACCCTAGAACTTAAAGTATAATAATAATTTTAAAAAAAGAAAATTTAAAAAAAGAGGTTTTTAAATTTTAGTAAAGTCTACTTATGAATTTTTCTTTCATGGATTGTGATTTTATGTGTTGTATCTAAAAACTCAACTCCAAATTCAAGGTCACCTAGATTTTTCCTCTGTATTTTCTTCTAGTAATTTTATAGTTTTGCATTTTACATGTAGGTCAATAATTCATTCTAAGTTAACTTTTGTAAAAGATGTAAAGTTCATCTTTTTGTGTATAAATATCTAATAGTTCCAGCACCACATATTGAAAACAGTTCTTTCTCCTTTATATTTCTTTTGCTTCTTTGTCAAAGATCAATTGGCTATATTTGTGGACATCTATTTCTGAGATTACTATCCTTTCTATTAACGTATTTGACTATTGCTTAGCCAGTGCTGTGTTCACTTCATGACTTCTATGAGTAGTATGTCTTGAAATCACTTGAGTGCTCCAACTTGTTCCTCTTCAGTATTGTGTTGGCTATTCTGGGATTTTTGCATTTCCATATCCAGTACAGAATGAGTTTATTGACATCTCCAAAATAGCTTGCTGAAATTTTTAATACAATTTTATTGAACCTATAAATTGATCTGGGAAGAGTGGCCATCCTAAAAATATTGAGTCTTCCAATCCATGAACATGAAGTACCTATTTCTCCATTTATTTAAAACTCCTTTATTTTCATCACTTTTAATATTTCCCACATTTTGTACATATTAGATTCATATCTAAGTATTTTATTTTTGATGCTATTGTTAATAGTCTTTACTTTTAATGGAATTTACATTATTTTTACTTCAAATTCAAATTGTTCATTACTGGTACTAGAAAAGCAATTGACTTTTTCTAGTACCAGAAAAGCATATTTCTAGTACCAGAATAGCATATTGAACTTGCACTCTGAGACATTACCAGTTACTTCGTAGATCCAGTTTTTTGTTTTGTTTTATAGATTCTTTGGTATTTGCTATAATCATGTAATTTCTGACTATGACTTTTTTTTTGTCTTCATTCTTTTCAACCTGCTTACCTTTCCAACTAATTTTTTTTATAAGGGTACAAAGGTAATTCAATGAAGGAAGGAGATCCTTTACAACAAACAGTGCTAGAGTAATTGGAAATCCTAGACCAACAAAAAAAAAAAAAAAAAAAAAAAAAAAAACAGGGTAGACCTCTACCTCATACTTTATACACAGGTTAACTCAAAATGGGTCATAGAATTAAATGAAAAACATAAAACCATACAACTTTTAGCAAAAAATAAGAAAAAGTTTGGGATCCAGGGCTGGGCAAGATTTTCATACTTGACACCAAGAAAGTACAGTACATGAAAGGAAAAATTGGCAAATTTACCTTCATCGAAATTAAATCTTTTGTTCTGTAATAGTGCTTGTTCAAGACAATGAGAAGATAAGATACAGACTAGGAAACAGTATTCATAAACCTTTAATCCAACAATGAAATTGTGTCTAGAATATATAAATAACATAAAAATCTCAACAGTAGAAAAACAAAGTATCCAATGAAAAATGACCAAAAGTCACAATGAGACATTTCACTAAAAAGAATATACAGTTCGGTAATTAGCATATGAAAAGATGCTTACATCATTAGCCTTTAGGTAAATGGAAATTAAAACCACAATAAGGAATAGAGGTTTTTAGGACAGGGAAGCTACTTGTGTGATACTACAGTGGTAGACACATGTCATTATAAGTCTGTCCAAACTCATAGAAATGCAAGAACACAAGTGAACCCTAATGTAAACTATGAAATTTAGATGATAATGTTTCAATGTAGGTTTATTAATTGTGATAAATGTATGGCTTTAGTAGGGATGTTGATAATGAGAGGAGGCTATACACATGCAGGGGAAGAGGTATACGCAAAATCTCTGTACTTTCCTTGCAATTATTCTGTGAACCTAATAGCTCTAAAAAGTGAGGTCTATTTTCTTTTTAAAAAGACACTCAGAGGATCAAGATGCCTGAATAGAAGTCTCTGGGAACCTCCCTGCTCCACCACAAGAACATCAATTTAATAACTGTCTACACAAAAAGAAGCACCCCCTTAAGAACCAAAAATCAGGTGAGCACTCACAATACCTGGTTTTAATTTCATATAGCTAAAAGAGACACTGAAGAAGATAGGAAGGACAGTCTTGAACTGTCAATGCCACCACTCTTCCATTTCCTGGCAGCAGCCACATGGCACAGAGAGAGAATCTGTGCACTTGGGACAGGGAGAGCACGGCAGTTGTGAGACAATGCATTGAATTCAGTGCTACCCTGTCACCACAGAAAGTAAAACTGGGCTGAAATCAGCTGATTCCTGCCCATGGAGGAAGTTTTGAAATCAGCCGTAGCCAAAGGGGTATCATCCATACATCTGTTAGAACTTGAGTTCAGGCAAGCCTCACTATTACGGGATAAAGTGCTCTGGGGCCTTAAATAAACTTGAAAGGCAGTCTAGGCCATAAGGACTGCAACTCCTAGGTGGATCCTAGTGCTAAACTTGACTCAGAGCCAGTGGACTTGGAGAGCATACAACCTACAGAGACATCAGCTAGAGTGGCTAAGGGAGTACATCATAACCTCTCCCCAGCCTCAGGCTGCACAGCTCATGGCTCCCAAGGAGACCCCTTCTTTCCACTTGAGGAGAGAAGACAGAAAAGAGGACTTTGTCTTGCATCTTGGATACCAACTCAGCCATAGTATGATAGGGCAACAGTCATAGTTATGAGGCCTCCAGGCCCTCTCTCCTAGACAACAGTTTTTTTTTTTTTTTTTCTTTTGAGAAGGATTCTCTCTCTGTTGCCCAGGCTGGAGTGCAGTGGCACAAACTTGGCTCACTGCAACCTCCGCCTCCCGGGTTCAAGCAATTCTCCTGCCTCAGTTTCCTGAGTAGCTGGGACTATAGGCACATGCTGCAATGGCTAATTTTTTGTATTTTAGTAGAGATGGGATTTCACCATGTTGCCCAGGCTGGTCTCAAACTCCTGAGCTCAGGCAATCCACACACCTCGGCCTCCCAAAGTGATAGGATTACAGGCATGAGCCACCATGGCCAGCCTCCTGGACAACATTTCTAAATACACCCCAAGCCATAAGGGAAACTGCAGTCTTGAAGGGAGGGACCCAATCCTGGCGGGACCGATCACCTGCTTACTAAACAGCCCTTAGGGCCTGTATAACCAGCTGTGATATACAGGTAATATGCCATGGGCTTTGAGTGACACTCTGAGACTTGCTGGCTTCAGGTGAGACTTAGCACATTCTGGGCTGTGGTGGCTATGGAGAGAGACTCCTTCTACTTGAGAAAAGAGGAGGGAAAAGTAAAGAGGATTTTAATTTGCACCTTAGGTACCAACTTGACCAGAGGGGATAGAGCACCAAGCAGGCTCTTGGGATGCATGATTCTAGGCCTTGTCTCTTGGATGGCATTTCTGGACCTGCCCTGGGCCAGAGGGGAACCCACTTCCCTAAAGGTTAACACCTATGGTGGGGAGCATTCACCACAAGCTGACTTAAGAGTGCTTGTACCTCAAGGGAAAGTTGGTAGTAGCCTAACAGTATTCCCTATGGGCCTGTGCTTGTGGTGGCCATGGGGTGAGATTCCTCTGTCTATTGAAAGAGGAGTAAAGAATTGGAAGACTTGCATCCTGTGGTTTGAGTGTCAGCTCAGCCACAGTACAGTAGGACACCAGGTCGACTATTAAGGTTTTGACTTCATCCCTGGTTCCTGGATGTCACCTCTGGACCCACCCAGGGCCTAGAGGATCTTGCCATCCTGAAATGAAGGACACAAGCCTGGCTGGCTTCACCACCTGATGATTGTAGAGCCCCAGGGCCTTGAGCAAACATAGGCAGCAGCCAAGTAGTGATTACAGCAAGACATGGGTGAGACCCAGTATTGTGCTAGCATCAGATCTGGGCTAGCACAGTCCCAGTTGTTGTGGCCACAGGGGTACATGTGTTACCCCAAGCCCAGATCCAAGCAGCTCAGCACAGAGAGGGAGAGACTGTTTGGAAGAAAGCAAGGAAAGAGAACAAGAGTCTCTGCTTTGCAATCCATAGAATTCTTCCAGATCTTATCCAAGACCATAAAGGGGCTATCTCCATGCGTCTTCAGGAACTATGGTGTTACTAGGCTTAGGGTTTTCCCTAATCCAGATATGGCTTAGATCACAATACTCAAGTTTTGTTGAATACCTATAAGGCATTCCCAAGAAGGACAGGAACAAACAAGTTCAGATTGTAAAGTCTATAATAAATACTTAACTCTTCAATGCCCAGACACAGATAAACATCCATAAGCATCAAGACCATTCAGGAAAATATAACCTCACCAAATGAAGTGAATAAGACACCAAGGACATCTGGAGAAACAGAGATATGTGACCTTTTAGACAGAAAATTCAAATTAGCTATTTTGAAAAAACTCAAAGAAATTCAAGAAAACACAAATATAGAATTTGGAATTCTATCAGATAAATTTAACAAAGAGATTTAAATCATTAAAAAGAATTAAGCAGAAACTCTGGAGTTCAGAAATGCAACTTACGTACTGAACAATGCATCAGTCTTTTTATAGCACAATTGATCAAGCAGAAGAAAGAATTAGTGAACTTGAAGACAGGCTGTTTGAAAATACACAGTCAGAAGAGTCAAAAGAAAAAAGAATAAAAAACAATGAAGCACACATTAGAGGATTTGGAAAAATAGCCTCAAAATGGCCAATCTAAGAGTTATTTGTCTTAAAGATGAGTTAGAGAAAGAGATAGGGGTAGAAAGCTTATTAAAAGGGATAGTAACAGAGAACTTCCTGAATGTAGAGAAAGACATCAATATGCAAGTACAGAAAGGTTATAGAATATCAATATGATTTAACCCAAAGAAGACTACCTCAAGGCATTTAATAATCAAACTCCCAAAGGTCAAGGATATGTAAGGGATCATAAAAGCATCAAGGGAGAAAAAGCACATAACATAAAATGACACTCCAATATATCTGGCAGCAGACTTTTCAGTGAAAACCTTACAGTCCAGGAGAGAGTGGCATGACATATTTAAAGTGCTAAAGAAAAACCTTTTATACTAGAATAGTATATTCAGTAAAAATATCCTTCAAACATGAAAAAGAAATAAAAACAAGACAAACAAAAGCTAATGGATTTCATCAACACCAGACCTTCTTCTAAGAAATGCTAAAGGGAGTACATTAATCAGAAAGAAAAGGATAGTAATTAGCAATAAGAAATCATCTGAAGGTGAAGAAACTCACTGGTAAAAGCAAGTAAACAGAAACACACAGAATATAATAACACTGTAAATGTGATATGTAAATCACTCTTACGTAGGAAGACTAAATGATGAACTACTCAAAAATAACAACTATAACTTATGAGATAGACAGCAGAATAAGACAAAAAGAGAAATAATGAAGAGTTTAAAAGTGGGGGATGAAGTTAAGATATAGAGTTTTTATTGAGTGCTTATTTATGCAGAAAATATTGTTATCAGGTTAAGATACTGGGTTATAAGATAGTATTTGCAAGTCTCATGGTAATCTGAAATCAGAAAACATAAAACAAATACACAAAAACAAAAAAAGCAAGTACTTAAATAATATTACCAGAGAAAATCACCTTCACTAAAAGGAAAACAGGGAAGAAGGAAGAGAAGATCACAAACAGTCAGAAAACAAATAACAAAATGGCAGAAGTAATTCCACACTTATCAATAATAAAATTGAAGGCAAATGGAATAAACCCTTCAATCAAAAGCCACAGTGGCTGTATGGATAAAACAAAAACAAAACAAAACAAAAACACAAGACACAATGAGTTATTGTCTACAAGAAACTCACTTCCCCTATAAAGACACACCCAGACTGAAAATAAAGGGATGGAAAAAGATATTCCATGCCAATGGAAACCAAAAAAAAAAAAACGAACAAACAAAAAGCAGGAATAGCTATACTAATAACAGACAGAATATATTTCAAAGAAAAACTGTAAGAAGAGACAAAGAAGGTTGCTATATAATGATAAAGGGGTCAATTCTGCAAAAGGATGTAGCAATTTTAAATATATATGGCACCCACCACTAAAACATGCAGACGTATAAAGCAAATATTATTAGAGCTAAAGAGAGATAGACCTCAATGCAATAATAACTGGAGACTTTAACACCCACTTTCAGCATCGGACAGATTTTCCAAACAGAAAATTAACAAAAACATAGGACTTAATCTGCACTATAGACCAAGTGAACCTAATAGCTATTTACAGAACATTTCATCCAATGGCTGCATAATACACATTCTTCTCCTTAGTGCATGAATCTTTCTCAAGTATAGACCATATTTTGGGTCAGAATACAAGTCTTAAAACATGCCAAAAAATGAAATAATATTAAGCATCTTCTCTGGCCACAATGGAGTAAGACTAGAAATTAACAACAAAAGGAATTTTGGTAATTACACAAACACATGGAAATTAAACAATATGCTCCTGGATGACCAGTGGTAAAATGAAGAGATTTTTAAAACTTTAAAAGTTCTTATCATCAATTTCTTGATAATGGAAACACATCATATAAAAACATATGGGAAACAGTGAAAGTAGTATTAGCAGGGAAAATTATAGCTATATTTGCCTATGTTAAAAAATAAAAAACTACAAATAAATAACCTAACAATACATCTTAAAGAACTGGGAAAGTAATAGTTAACCAAACCCAAAATTAGTAGAAGAAAAGAAATAATAGACATCAGAGTGAAAACAAATGAATCTGAAATGAAGAAAACAATACAGAAGATCACTGAGATAAAAACATGTTTGTTTGAAAAGATAAACAAAATTGAAAAACCTTTAGCCAGAGTAAGATAGAGAGAAAACCCAAATAAATAAAATCAGAGATGAAATGGGGACATTACAAGGAATACTGCAGAAATTCAAAGGATAATTGGTGGCTATTATAAGCAACTACATGCTAATAAACTGCAAACTCCAGAAGAAATGGATAAATTCTTAGACACATATAACCTACCAAAATGGAACCACGAAGAACAGACCAATAACAAGTAACGAGATCAAAGCTGTAATAAAAAGTTTCCCAGCAAAGAGAAGCCCAGGGCCCGGTGGTTTTACTGTTGAATTCTACCAAACATTTAAAGAAGGACTAATACAAATCCTACCAAACTATTCCAAAAAATACAGAAGGGAGTACTCCCAAACTCATTCTATGAGGCCAGTATTACCCTGATACCCAAACCAAAGACACATTAAAAAAAAAAAAAAAAAAAAAAACTATAGGCCAATATCACTGATGAATATTGATGCAAAAATTCTCAACAAAATACTAGTAAACCAAATTCAACAACACATTAAAAATCATTCATCAGAACCAAGTGAAATTTATCCCAGGGATGCAAGGATGGTTCAACATATACAAATCAATTAATGTGATACATCAAATCAATAGAATGAAGAGGAAAAAAACATATATATATATATATATATATTATTTTTTTTTTTTTTTTTTTTAGGTGGAGTCTCCCTCTGTCACCCAGGCTGGAGTGCAGTGGTGCCATCTGAGCTCACTGTAAGCTCCGCCTCCTGAGTTCACACCATTCTCCCGCCTCAGCCTCCGAAAGTGCTGGGATTATGGGTGCAAACCACCATGTCTGGCTAATTTTTTTGTATTTTTAGTAGAGACAGGATTTCGCATGATCTTTTAAATGAATGCTGAAAAAGTATTTGATAAAATTCAACATTCCCTCATGATAAAAAGCCTAAAGAAAGTGAATACAGAAAGAAAATACCACAACAAAATGAAAGCCATAAATGACAGATGCACAGCTAGTATGCTACTTAATAGGGAAAAAGTGAAATCTCTTCCTCTAAGATCTGGCACATGACAAGGATGTTGCCCACTGTCACCACTGTTATTCAGCATGGTACCGGAAGTCCTAGCTAGAGCAGTCAGATTAGAACAAAATAAAGGGCATACAAATTGAAAAGGAAGAAGTCAAATTATCATCATTTGCAGATGATACAATCATACATTTGGAAAAACTCAATGACACCATGAAAAAATTATGAGAATTGGTAAACATTTAGTAAAGTTGCAGGATACAAAATTAACATACAATATCAGCATATACCAACAATGAACAATCCGAAAAAAAATCAAGAAAGTAATCCCATTTATAATAGCTACAAATAAAATTAAGTACCTCAAAAGAACCCAACTAAAGCTATTCTAAGCAAAAAGAATAAAAGGGAGGAATCTCATTACCTGACTTCAAATTATACTACAGAGTTACAGTGACCAAAACAGCATGGTACTGGAATAAAAAAAAGACACATAGACCAATGGAACAGAATAGCAAACCCAGAAACAAATCTATACAACTACAGTGAGCTCATTTTTGACAAAGTTGTCAAGAATATACACTGAGGAAAAGACAGTCTCTTTAATAAATGCTGCTGGGAAAACTGGATACCCATATTCAGAGAATGAAACTTGGCCTCTATCTCTCACCATATACAAAAATCAAATCAGAATGGACTGAAGACTTAAATCTAAGGCCTCAAACCATGAAACTATTAAAAGAAAAGTTGGGGAGAAACTCTCCAGGAAATTTGTCTAGGCAATAATTTTTTGAGAATACCTATACAAGCACAGACAACCAAAGCAAAAATAGACAAATGGAATTACATCTAGTTAAAAAAAAACTCCTGCATAGCAAAGGAAACAATCAACAAAGTGAAGAGACACCCACAGAATGGGAGAAATATTTGCAAACTACCCATCTGACAAGAGATTAATAAGTAGAAAACATAAGCAAGATCAAACAACTATCAAAAAAATCTAATCATCTCATTTAAAAATGGGCAAAAGATGTGAATAGACATTTCTCAAAAGAAGACATACAAATACCAGATAGGTATATGAAAAGGTGCTCAACATGACTGATCACCAGAGAAAGGCAAATCAAAACTACAATGAGATATCACATCACCCCATTTCAGATGGCTTTTATCCAAAAGTCAAGTGATAGCAAATACAGCAAGGATGTAGAGAAAAGGGAACTGTCGTACACTTCGCTGGCAATGTAAATTCGTACAGCCACTATGGGCGACAGTTTGGAGGTTTCTGAGAAAACTAAAAATAGAGCCACCCTATAATCCAGCAATCTCACTCCTAGGTATGTACCCCAAAGAAAGGAAATCAATGTATCAAAGAGATATCTGCACTCCCATGTGTATTGCAGCACTCATCACAATAGCCGAGATTTGGAAGCAAACGAAGTAACGTCCATCAACAGATGAATGGATAAAGTAAATGTGGTACATATACACAATTGAGTACTATTCAGCCATTAAAAAAAGAAAAAGGAAAAATGAGATCCTGTCACTTGCAATAACATGGATGGAACTGGAGGTCATTATGTTAAGTGAAATAAGCCAGGCATAGAAAGACAAATATCACATGTTCTCACTTATTTGTGAGAGCTAAAAATTAAAATAATTGAACTCATGGAGATAGAGAGTAGAAGGATGGTTACCAGAGGTTGGGAAGGGTAGTGGGTGTGTGGAGGGAACCTGGGGATGGCTAATAGGTATAGAAATCAGTTAGAAAGAGTAAATAAGACCTAGTATTTACTAGCACAACAGGCTGACTATACCAAAAAATAATTTGATTGTACATTTTAATATAAAAGAATATAGATTGTAACAGAAAGGCTAAATGCTTGAGTGTATAGATACCCCCTTTACTCTCATATGATTATTATACATTGCATGCCTGTATTAAATATCTTTTTTTTTTTTTTTTTTTTTTTTTTGAGGCGGAGTCTCGCTCCGTCGCCCAGACTGGAGTGCAGTGGCCGGATCTCAGCTCACCGAAAGCTCCGCCTCCCGGGTTTACGCCATTCTCCTGCCTCAGCCTCCCGAGTAGCTGAGACTACAGGCGCCCGCCACCTCGCCCAGCTAGTTTTTGTATTTTTAGTAGAGACGGGGTTTCACCGTGTTAGCCAGGATGGTCTCGATCTCCTGACCTCGTGATCCGCCCGTCTCAGCCTCCCAAAGTGCTGGGATTACAGGCTTGAGCCACCGCGCCCGGCTAAATATCTTATTCAACCCATAAATATATATACCTACTATATACTGACAAAAATTAAAAATAAAAAAAGACACAGAAAATTACTACACACCTATCAGAATGGCTAAAATAAAAAATACTGGCAATATCAAATGCTGGCAAGAATGCCATGAAACTAGGCCACTCATAAATTATTGACAGAATTCATTCATATATTAGTGATGAGAATGTAAAATAATACAGCCACTCTAGAAAACCGTTAGGCAGGCCAGGTGCAGTGATTCATGCCTGTAATCCTAGCACTTTGGGAGGCTGAGGCAGGTGGACCACCTGAGGTCTAGTTCGAGACCAGCCTGACCAATATAGTGAAACCCGTCTGTACTAAAAATACAAAAAATTAATCAGGCGTCATGATGTGCACCTGTAGTTCCAGCTACTCGGGAGGCTAAGACAGGAGAATTGCTTGAACCCAGGAGGAGGAGGTTGCAATGAACTGAGATTCCACCACTGCACTCCAGCCTGGGTGACAGAGCAAGATTCCATCTCATAAAAATAATAATAATAATAAAAAATAAAACAGGCAATTTCTTATAAATCAAACACATAACTATTATGCAACCCAGCGACTACACTATTGGGTATTTATCCAAGAGACCTGAAAACTTATGTCTGTAAAAAAAATTGGTATATAAATGTTTATAGAAGCATTACACAATAGCCAAATCTAGAGAACACGTAGATTTTTTTTAACAGGTAAATGGTTGAAAAAAGAAAGTGGTACATTCATGCCATGTGTATTAGTCTGTTCTCGCATTACCATAAAGCAATACCTGAGACTGAGTAATTTATAAAGAAAATAGGTTTAATTGGTTCATAGTTTCACAGGCTGTACAGGAAGGGTGATGCTGGCATCTGCTTTGCTTCTGGGGAGGCCTCAGGAAACTTTCAATCATGACAGAAGGTGAAGGGAAAGCAGCCACATCTTACATTGCCCGAACAGGAGCAAGAGAGAGAGGGGAAGTGCTACACACTTATAAACAACCAGATCTTGTGAATACACTATTACTATACCGTACCAAGGGGGGATGCTACTAAACCATCCATGAGAACTCAGCCCCCATGATCCAAACACATCCCACCAGGTCCCACTTCCAACACTGAAGATTACAGTTGAACATGAGTTTGCGTGGAAAGACAGATCCAAACCATATCACCATGGAACAGTAGTCAATAAAATAATTATTGATGTATGCTACACCTAGACTAATCTCTAGGATATTATGCTAAGTAAAAAAAGGCAATCACAAAAGGTTACATACTGTATGATTCCATTAATGTAACATTCGTGAAATAATAAATATTTCATGAATAATAAATTACAGAATATTTCATGAATAATAAAAATTACAGAAATACAAAGTAGATCAATGGGCCAGGGGCTGGGGATGGAGTGAAAGGGGAAAGTATGTGGCTATAAAAGGCCAACATGAGGGATCCTCATGGTGATGGAACTGTTTGTTCTGTGTACTGACTGTGTCAATAACAATATTCCACGTGTTATATTGTACTATAATAGTTCTTCAATATACACAACTTTTATTTGTCAACTATACTTTAATAAAGCTGAAAAAGTCTTTAAAAATAAAATAAGTTACCATTGGGAAAACCATGCATGGGATACAACGGATCTTTTTGCATTATATTTTATAAATAAACTAGAATCTAAAATCACCTATAAATGTTTTAAAAGATGGTATATAAAACAAAGTGCGCCAGGCAGATTCTCTTAATGGAAAGATCTAGATAAAGGCAAAGAGCCCAGTGCCTGCAATGTGGTAATAGTGGTGTGTCACCTCTTTGTTCATGCAACTGGCTTTCCACATTGCGTGATTTTAATAAAATTTTAATAAAATGATGGGTGGCAAAACTTTGGTTCCTTGTGTGTGTGTGTGTGTGTGTGTGTGTGTGTGTGTGTGTGTGTGTGTGTGTGTTGAGTGTAAGGACATTTTTGTCTATGAACATTTCGATGTAGACTGTTTTTAAGGAGCATATGTCATTTTACATAGGTAATATAATCATATTCTTTTAAAAATGGATTGTTCAGTTACCCTCAGAACCTCTTTCCTAGATTATTTACAGATTGGGTTGTCAAGTCAGACTTCTCAAATCTGAGGTCAGGTTGGTCCTCTTGTAACCCCAATTGTCATGGCTCTCCAAAGAATTTATAAGCACTGCAAGCATAGCCTACTCGTTCTAATGTATTATTTTTCAGAGTAGGGTTCTAAAAGACATCTCTTCCATGACCCCCAACGATATCCCTCTTGGATGTCAATCTTCCTACAACAAAAGCAAATTGCTTCCTCCCGGCTTCATGATCTCCATGGTTCCACCTTCTGTATGTCCTGTTATGTGTCTTGGGGTATCTTCTAATTTGTTTTATTTTTCTAAGGCTTAATTATTCATTAGTGGTGAAAGCTAACTTGATCCATTGGTAGACCTTAGTTTTAGCATATCTTTTCTATCAATTCAAATTTTGTGTGTGTGGCTTTGGTAGTGGCTGACAATTGTCCTTTGATCTCGCCTAAATCTTGCCCATTCTATTTCGCTTTCTATTTCAAACAGAAACTGTGTTCTGTTTAAGATTTATACTCCAACCTTTAAGGGAAGGAGTAACATAGAAGCTAACACATAGCTGCCAGTAGCTAGTACATAAGCTAACTGCTCCAATTTTGGAGTCAGACTAACAAGAACCAAATCCTAGCCCCAACACTTACAAGCTCTGTGACCTTGGGCAAGTTTCTAAGCTTCTCTTTAATTGCCTTTATTCTTTTTTTTTTAAATGGAGGTCATAGAGGTACCTACCTGTCAGTGTTTTTGAATGAAATAAATATGTAGTGTTTTCAGCATACCAAGTCATCAGTCAATATACTACTGCTTAAATAAATCAATCAATGATTTCTGGACACAAAAATTAGAAGTAATATTCATTCATAGTCATTTTGCTTTTTATTCATCATTCATTCAAAAGACACTAACTATCCATAGATAAAACTAAATTACCAAAAGGAGGTTATTATCTGGTAGTGGAGAAATGTAAAGCAACAATTAGAAAACATTGCAATCAGGGCTAAAGAAAAGCATGGATGAGACACTGAAAACTGGCACAAATATTCATTCTATTAAAATCTTAGCCTGCAGCTCATATTTAGTATGGAGGCAGAAAGAAAGAGCCAAAGTTATACAAGAAAATTGTTAAATGTCACTTCATTTCAGAATTCCATGGAAGGCTGATAGAATTTCTGGAAATCTAAATATGGATGAAATTAACAACATTTAACAAGGGCAAGACAAACTGGAAAATTCAATTTAAGTGATGGAGTTAGCACTATCACTATGCCTGACTACCAGCACATACACACATACACACACACACACACACACACACACACACACACACAGTCTCCAAATTTGCTATTTGAAATAATAAAATGTTTAGTGCTGTATTGTAAAAATATCATTTCAGTTTCCTATAGTGTTATTTTCATTTTATTTTCTCTATTTTGTAGGAAGTATGTTTTGCCCAATTATTTGAAGAATTTTTATGCTGAAGATTTCTAAATATGTGTATTATTAAAATACACTTAAACGACTGAATATTGTATGCTATTTTCAAATATACACAGCCCCAAAGTTTCAACACCTGACTTGCTGCTTGCATAAGCAAATAGACTAGCAAAGCAATACAAGACTAGAAATACTCCGATAAAAGGAGAAAAGAACAAACAGAAAAAGGGGTAACCTAGCGACGTTTCAACAGTGAAATACCTAAAGCAAGTGTTTTGGAGATAGAACATTTATATTGGCAGTGTAGTGCTGTAAAATAACACAGTTCTAAGAGTTAGACCTCAGTTTAAATTCTACCCTGCTACTGTGTAAACTAGGCAAGTTACCCTGAGCTTTACCTGTAAACTGGGATTGATAATAATAGTAGCTGGAATATTATTTTGAAATAAATTATATTAATATACTATTTTGAGACAGCTATCCTGTTTCAAAAAGACGGAGTCTCACTCTGTCACCTAGGCTGGAGTACAGTGGCGTGATCATAGCTCACTCACTGTAGCCTCATACTCTTGGACTCAAGTGGTCCTCCTCCCTCAGCCTCCTGAGTAGCTAGAACTACAGGTGCACACCACCACACCTGGCTACTTTTGAAAAATTTTTGTAAGGATGGAATCTTGCTATGTTTCCCAGGCTGGCCCTGAACTCCTGGCCTCAAGTGGTCCTCCTGCCTTGGCCTTCCAGAGTGCTGGGATTGCAGACATGAGCCACCACACCTGGTCAAGTAGCTGAAATATTTGATTGAGTACTTACTGAGGGTCAGACACATGCCAAGCATTTTACTTGGATTGCGGCACTATTCACAATAGCAATCCAAG
>NC_045455.1:69602253-69708905 GCF_002776525.5 Piliocolobus tephrosceles | reverse complement strand
AAGCATTTTACTTGGATTGCGGCACTATTCACAATAGCAATCCAAGTAAAATGCTTGGCATGTGTCTGACCCTCAATAAGTACTCGGTAAAATATTTCAGCTACTTGACTTGGATAAGCTTTTATTAGTCCTAATATCAGCTCCACAAAGTAGATGCTATGTTTGCCCCTCATATAGATGAGGGCACTGAGATGCAGGACAAGGCTGAGACTTGGTCAAGGATTTGAAGCTGGTGGGTGGCTGCATGGCATATGGACAGCGGTTACCTGACTCCAGTTCTAACCGGCTCCTCAGCTTGTGGTTTCTCAGGAACCTGAGCTCTCCTCATGACCTGAGGAATTTCAAAGGCTTTGAAGGAAGCTTGGTGGAGTTCCCTGCATCTCTTATTGTCATCTCAAGGAGTGATGCTGGAAGAGTTATATTCCCGGGCACTTCCCCTCTTTTGTGACGCTGTGATGTGCTCCTCCTTATCCCTCTATTCATAGTAGATTTTAAGACATTGTTATTCACATAGCTCAACTTCTTCATGCTAGCCAAATCTTCTCTTCAGGGAATCGTTTTCTACTATTTTTTGTTCCAAACTGAAAACACATTTTCTTCTCCTGAGAATTATAGCTCCTCCCTACTCTCCTGTTCATGGTGTTTGGCATTTATAATCAGCTGCTAATTTCTCTTGGTTAAATACAGAGCAATGGGATTGAACCTAAGGTAGGGAACCAGAATTTTCTCTATCTTTAGGGATACAGAGCCCCTGGATTTCACTACCATGAGGGTTAGTGGTCATATAAAGCTATTCACACTGCACCAGGCACAGTGTCAGGAACTCTGATCATCTAATGAAAGCTACAGATGCTCCTTCCAGAAAGTGAAGTGTATGTGAATGCTCTCAAAAGTTTTATATAACTACAGGAAAGTCCATGGACCCCAAAAGGCAAATCCTAGCCATGTTATCAAATAGATGTTCACTTAATAACAACTATCATTAATAGCTGACTGAAGAAATGATATGGCATCCATATGTATGCAAGCATATTGGCATTTAACTAGGAACAAATAAGGCAGTTCCTTTTCTTATCAGAAGGAGAGGCACTAGAACAAGGATGATACAAGCGAAGAGAGATTAGGATACAGTCAAGAACCACAGCGTTCCAACCGTAAGATAAGAGATAGCAATAAATGATCAGCGATAGGCATTTTGTAAACCATATTCTAAACATATGATAATACATGGATAGTAACCAAAGATATTCTTCAAAGGGGAATGAGTCACTAACTAAAGTAGTTATCCCAATGCAAACTGTTGACCCAAGAGAGCAGCATGTGTCATGAATAAAAACGACAAGATGCCAAAGTACGTAAGATGAGAACTACAGAGTACACTGCCACAGAAACACATGCTTAGCTAAAGGTTTTCACATGTTTCTGGCAGGGAGGAATTGGAAGTTTGTATTACAGCACAGACTTATACTAGGTTGTTCATATACATACATATACTCTACTTAACTATATGCTGCTCTCGTTCCATTGATTAGATTTTCTTGGTCTAAACTATAATAAAAGTTGACATTTCTTTTTCAGATAGTGTCATTCACTGTCCCACCTAATTTATACAACTTCTTAAAATAAGTCTTATTATTTAAGTATATAGCTAGAACTTTTTTTTAAAGAAAAAAAAAGGTGGGATTTGAACTCAGTTTCAAATATCTGGTTCTTACCACTATCCTTTGTTGCTGCACTGAACTTTTTCTTTTGTAGTCTTCATAAAGTGCTGGATTAAAAATTCTCCAGGTGTTGTTTGAAATGTCTAGAGTGGCACACCCCAATTAACCACTGAAACAAAAATTCTGGTAGCTAGAGTAAGCAATGAAGATAAGGCATGCCTCTTACAGAAGATTCATTCCAGAGTTAGTTCCTATGGCAAAGCCTCTCTATTCATCTCTCTAAATGTATCCCCCACTTGCCCTACATTCATATTCTACTATAGTCAGGTTGTTTATACAGCATTCCCTTAATATTTTCATTTGATCTGTAAAATTTTCCACTTGCCTTTCTCTTTGTCCACGATGCTCATTCTCCCGCAGTCTTCTTGATCATACCTGCCATAGAAGTCCTCCTTGCACTTTCAGACACCGTGATCATGTACCTATTGGCACTGTTTATCTTCATTTTCCCATGGGCCAAAAATATAAATCCCTTTTCATTGGTATTTGTCTCTTTTCTGATATGCATACTCTAGCTCTCCAATCAAATTGTCCGTCTCTGAAAGGCGACCTTAAATCTATTGCTTTTTCCAACGTCTTTCTGGTATCTGGCTCTCAACAAGCCTTCAATTAAAGTCAGAGGTTGATGACAGTGAGAGATGATGATGACAACAGTGATGTTTATGTTAACTGATATCTTAAGAACTAGTCTATCCACATAATCTAATAATATAAGTAAAAAAATTAGGCCTGGCGTAGTGGCTCACGTCTGTAATCCCAGCACTTTGGGGGGCTGAGGCAAGTGGATCACAAGGTCAGGAGTTCGAGACCAGCCTGGCCAATATGTTGAAACTGCATCTCTATTAAAAATACAAAAATTAGCCAGACGTGGTGGTGTGTGCATGTAATCCCAACTACTCAGAGGCTGAGTCCAGAGAATCACCTGAACCCGGGAGGCAGAAGTTGCAGTGAGCCAAGATTGCGCCATTGCACTCCAGCCTGGGTGACAAAGTGAGACTCCATCTCAAGAAAAAAAAAAAAAAAAGAGAAAGAAAAACAAGTATAAGGCTAACATTTACTGAACACTTATTATACATTACAGACTGTTCTTATCTAGTCCTTTCCAAACCTCTACGAGTGATAGAATTCTTCTCATTTTAATGGGTGCAGAGAATCTGAGGAACTTGTCCAAGGTCACACACAATAAGTGGCAGAGCCAAAACTCTGGCCATTCTGGGCCCAAATCCTCGCTCTTCTTCACTTTGCTGAAACATCATGAGAGCGGAGGAACCTTGATAAGAAAGCCAGGTTGCATCAGGCCCAGCCCAGGTATGATGAACTAACAATTGCCACCTGGTGATAAAGATTTGCTTTCGAGTCTTTCTAGTCACTGAGATTCAAATTGGTATTTTGAAAGCATGAACTTTCCAGGCAATCCTTAGTTAACACCTTAGTGTTTATGCCAATTTAGCTCCAGGGGTGTACTCAGGCACAACTTAAATTCACAAAATATCTTGCTCCTGATAAATATAGCCCTTTATAAGACAAGTCACATCCAAATGGAAGGAAAGGATACAGCATTCTAAAATATTAGCACTCTTACAGAGGCTTTTATAAAAGAAAGATACAATTAACCATATAAAATACCCTTTTTAAGAATACTCTACCGTCGGTGTGCAGGAAGAAGAAAAATAAAAAATAAAAAGAAGCTCTAGATTCCAATTTTTTTTGGAGATAATGGAAAATTATCACCCTTTGTTTCCAGTAACCTTCTTGACCAGCTTAGGAGAAATGTCAGCTTAAAGTTCAAGAGACCTCAGATACTTGGCTTCCCTGTATCTGCTACACGTTCTTTGGGATGCAATTGGCTTTTCCTGGCTTTATTTTTTCAATTTTAATGAAAATAAGTTGAACATATTGCTATAGAAATAAATGCTAACCATTCTGTATTACACTGCTTTCATTATGGTATAAAATCAGCACTATTAATTAAGAGCTCTTAACAGTTAGAGACTAGATCTTCTGCAATTAAAAAAGAAAAAACACCATTGTTTAGTGATCTTTTGGCCATTTTGGAATTATGTCTTTTATTAGAATGAAGATAACATTTTGAGAAACAGTATCGTTTATACAGCAGAAACATGCAGAATGATTTACTCAAAAACAAAAAAAAAAGATTTCGCTTATTGCTTAATGTTTTATCTATTTTGATTGTTTTCAATCATTTGTAAAATAAAACAGATAAAAATCTAATTTTAATCTTCACTGTCTCTACCTACGTAAACACTAGCAAATTAGGGCACCTATGTCAGCGAAAAGTTTCAAAGCAATAGTCCACCATTGTCCCTACTTCCTAAAGACCCATTTGTCTCACAAGCCACTCCAATAAACTGTTTATAGCTTGGTGAACATTATTTAGTCCTATTCTTATTGGACCTCTGCAATGCTTTTGGCACTGTTAAGGTCCCTTACCTTTTTAAAATCCTTTCTTCATTGGATACCTCTGGCTCATCTTGAATCTCTCGTATTCCTTTCCTGTCTTCTTTGTGGGTTTCTCTTATTTTTCTCATCCTTAATTTTTGGTTTTCACCAAAGTTAGTTGTTGGTTCACAGCTTTTTGATGCTATTTACTCTTCCTGCATCTTAGGTGATCTCATGTACATTTTTATGGCTTGTATTACTACCTATACGCAGGTGACCCCCAAAGCTACATTTCAACTCAAAGAATCCACCCAGAGCCTCATACTCATATGTCCAAATGCATCTCATCTGTCCCATAAAAATATCAAACTCAACATATACAAAACTAAATTTGTCATACTTACATCTAAACCTGCTCTCCCCTCATTTTCTCTATTTCAATGCCACTGTCATATGCCCAGTCCCTCAAACTGGAAACCTGAAAAATCAGACAATTCCTTTGTCTTTTTCACACTCCGGATTAAATAAATATTTGGCCAATATTCCCTTACATGTAAGTCTCCAATGCATCCCCTCACCTTCAACATGGTCCCATCACTATACCGTGTTTCAGATACTTGTCTCTTGTCTGCACCGTAACAACCACCTCCCAATTTATTTCCTTCTTCTAGTAGTCTTATCACTTCTCCCAGGCTTTCAGAGAGACCTACCTGAAACACAAAGACGTCTCGTCCATGGCTCCCCATTCCTTCTAAGATAAGCAAAAAGTTCCATTGTTAAACTTACACTTTCTGGCCTCTTCATACCACTTCGGCTTCACCTTTGTGCATCTTTCCACCTTCTTCTTTAAGTGAACTCCATGTACATCCTTGAGCCCTCCATGCTGATCCTTTCCCTGAGTCCAGCTCAGGCACGCCTCCTTCATTCCAATGAGTTAAACCTTTGCTGTCCTTTTAAATATTATTCAATTGCCTCCTCTTCTAAAAAGTCTTCCCTGCTCTGTCACCTGGCTATGTTAAACGTCCATTCTCTATGTTCCTAGGAATGTCCAGGCATATCTCTATTACTGCATCTGCCACATTATATTACATTTGAATATATTATAATACATATATATCCATATTTATCTTTCTCCCTTTAGTCTTGAGGGCAGTCTCTCCATAATATTCATCTTTGTATGCCCGATACCAAGCACAGTGACCAACACAGAGTAAGTTGTCAATAAAATGTTTTTTAAATGAATGAATTAATGAAAAATAGTTCCAAATTGCTATAGTTTTAATCATATACACTTGCATAAGATACTCTCACTTCTTCTACCCTATCTAGATACATTTTTCTCTGTTAAATCTTACAAGGAGAGATTTTCTTTGCAACATCAGCAAAATAAAAATATTGGCTAGAACATATTTATTAGGTGTCAGGCACTACGCTAAGTGCTTTATATTTATGTTGTCATTAATCTTTAAAAAACTCTAAGATAGGCCCTATTATTATCCTCACTTTACTTATAAGAGGTCAGAGGCTTAGAGAGATTAAGTTTCCCAAAGTCACACAATTAGGAGGATCGTGAGGTTGGCATTCGACCCACATCATCTGACTCTACTGTCTCTCATGGTATCATTTAACAACAACAACAACACGGAGTGGCTACATAGGCATTCATGGGAAGTCAGAAAAGTATTCAAAGAAAAGATTATCTCTATATTGAGCCTTGAATATTGAGCAGAGGCTCCACATGGAAATACACACACACACACACACACACACACACACACACACACACACACACACACACGAAGAGAGAGAAAAGAAAATCCCAGGCTGAGAAAATCTCTCCGAGCTAAAATTCAAGGAGGGAAGAATGTAAGAATGTGGAATGATCAGAAAAGTTGAAGAACCTCTGAACCATGGAATGTGGAAGGGTACTGACAGGGTAACAGGCTGAAGAGATGAGCTGGTACAAGTCAGAGGGCTATGGATACTGTGCAAAGAAGTTTAGAATATTTTCTTAATAGAGAACCAGTTTAGTATTTAATGACATCAGAAACATAACTTGTTCAGAAAAGTGAAGGATTTATTGAAATGAGAAGACGTTATATAAAGACCAACACTTGCATTTTTTGTATTTCGTTTCTTATCTTTCTATATTTTAATATATTTATGAAGTACTTCAGATTGTATACATATATTATAAATATTAAATCTATAATTATATAATATCTATATATGTGTCTCCAGCTTTATTTAAAATATTCAGGGCTATGAAAAACTTGTTTTCTATCTCTTTTGTTTACATCATAATGCCTCCCATGCTGCTCTGAACAAAGTAAGTGCTAAATAAATACTCATTTAATAACTTAGTAGTGTATCCTTGAACATTAAGTTTTCTGGAAGGCATAGATTTCCTGTTCTTAATCTTTCTTTGGAAGAGAACTGTTGAGATAAAAACACTTCTATGTTAAACATATAAAATACAAATTTTGAATCAAGTATTGGTTTTCCAGGGCAAAAAATTAACCATAACTTGAGATTATTGTAACTTTAAATATATAGTATATGTAAAGGTTAGACAAGGTGGTCACTACTCAGAAAGATGTGCTTTGTTTTCCAACTTTGATGTGGTATGGTTTTTAAAATATATCTTCTGTGCTGATTGCCTTTAAATACGAAATTGTGTATGTGCGTGCGCGTGTGGTGTGTATGTGCACATGTGTCATGACACATGAGTAACAATGAGCTTGAAGGCTTTTGTACAGGGTGATGATGACTATTGATTGAATTCATGAATTGTTATCTATGAGCTGCTTCTCTGTTTTTTAAGGGAATTGGTTATTAAGCAATGCGAGCTTTTAATGCTGAGTCCTATAATTATTGTGATGTCTTTTCTAACAGCTGTGTTCTCTATATGTGTATTTTTAGCAAAGTGATTATAAAAGCAGAACTACATATCCTTCTGCCCAGAGTCCTCTCTACCTGCATCTATCAATTTTCCTGTCTTTTTCATCCAATAAACAGCCATCCCACTTACTTTGCAGTGAACTGTTGATTTTAAGGGATCTTATTTTAAATTGCTGGATATACTCACTCTCTTTTCTTAATAAGAATATGTCCTGGACAAGTGTTATATGGATATTTGAATTTTAATGGATATTCAATGTTTACATATGTCTTTCTCTATCTGAGATTGTGATGCCAGAGGATGTCAAGGTGTCATCAAATATTCTTAAAGGCCTTTGCCTTATCCCTCCCAACCTAATCCCACTTATTCATTTGTCAAGCATTTATAGGGCATCTATTATGCATAAGAAAAGATTACAGTCATGAGCCATTTCCTCTCTGTGTTTACACTGTAGCAAGCAAACTGAAATTATAATATATGGCAAATGCCACAACTAGATATCCACAGAGTATTAAGAAAATCAAAAGGAGGGAATTTAGCACCAGTGGGAGGGTCAGAGAAACCTAGAGGAGAGGCCAAATGAGGAGAAAGCTTAGAAAATCTCACAGCTCTTAGTGCCCAAGGCCTTTAACCAACCCATCCTTCCCAAAGCTATTTCCAGGTCTTCCCATAAGCCAAGTGAAGCAGTTGCTTAATCTGAACATGAGAATCTGTCATATTCAGTTCTTAATTAACTATATTATATTTTATTTTAAAAGAAAAGTTAACAATAGTTATCCAACAAGCATTCACTGAGTATCTATTGAGTGTCAGGTATTATGCTAAGTGTCTGGTAAATATAAACAAAGCATTGTTCCTATATTAAAGAAACTAAAAGAAAACCTCAAATAATTAGTAATTAATGTATAAGTACAGTAATTAGAATTACATATACTGTGATTTGTAGGGTCACAGAGAAAGTGGTTGCAACCCAAGAGCATTCAAAGTGGGGAATATGAGAAGTGAGAAGGCCAGCAAACACTCCACACATGACACAACACTTGAGTTGAATAGGCTGAGTAGGTTGAGTAAGTCACACAATTAGAAGATGGTGGGGCTGGAATTTGAACTCACATCATCTGACTCAACTGTCTCTCTTGGTATCATTAGAAAATTATTGAGTGGTTACACAGGCGTTCATGGCAAGTCAGAAAGTCTTCACAGAAAAGGGTGTATGCTGAGTAAATTAATAATCTCAGAAGTGCAATAAACTATAGAGGTCTATAGCACATAAACTGTGATCAAAAAAGATTGTCCCAAAAAGCATAGCATGAATGAATCTTGAAGTCTGAGATAATATTATCAGTTAGGTGTAAAAGGGGGAGAGGGTATGTCAAGGAAAAGTATTAACACATCAGAGAACATGGAGGCATGACACACCTTTTCTTTTTTTCAAGTTAAGAAAGTTATCTTCTATCCTTAGTATTTCTGATGATTTTTAAGTTATAAATAATCATTGAAATTTATCAAATGACTATGATAACTCTTGAGGCAGTTGAAAGTATTATTCACTTTTAGTTCATTAATATGATTGATTTGATACGTTTTTTACTTTTGAATTATTCTTGGATTCCTGGAATAAAACCTTCTTGATCACGATTTATTTATTTAAATGAACAGCAGATTCACTTGTGTAAAATTTTATACAGAATTTTGAAATCTATATACTAGGACTATAATCTGTGTGTGTGTATGTGTATGCATGTGCTGTTCTGAACATTTTTTAGAAATGAGTTTATAGAGGTTTTAAAAAATGGACTGGGCATTTCCCCCTTCTATTTTTCAGAAACAACCATAAAAATGTGAATTTTCTTTTGTCATTGTTTTCCACTAGCATTTCTTATTCTATGTAGTTACATGTTTGTGGGTTATTATTATTATTATTATTATTATTATTATTATTATTATTATTATTATTATGTTATCTCAGAAGTTCCTAGCCCAGGTTGTATATGAAAATCATCTGGGACACATATACATACATATTCTAATAGCTAGGCTCTGCCTAGGTATGCTAACAGTTAAGTTAGAAACTCTAGAGTTGGTCAGGCACAGTGGTTCATGCCTGTAATCCCAGCACTTTGGGAGGCTGAGGCAGGCGGATCACCTGAGTTCAGGAGTTCGAGACCAGCCTGGCCAACGTGAAGAAACCCCATCTCTACTAAAAACGTAAAAACTATGCAGGCACAGTGGCATACATCTGTAGTCCCAACTACTTGGAGGCTGAGGCAGGAGAAATGCCTGAACCAAGGAGGCAGAGGTTGCAGTGACCCGAGATTGTGCCACTGTACTCTAGCCTGGGCAACAGAGCAGGACTCTGTCTCAAAAACAAACAAACAAACAAACAAACAAAAACAAAAACAAAACTCTAGAGATAAAGCATCATCTATTTAAAAAAAAAAAAAACACACACTATTTTTTAAATCTTTCCCTGTGATGGTAATGCACAGCCAAAACATTATTGGATTAATGTATTCTTCTTCAAATAAAAAGCTGTTGAATGGATATATTTAATATTTTTCTGGTATTTGTCATTCTTTTTTATGCTTTTATATAATGCTTCCTTTTTTAATAGAAAACCATTATATGCTTCATTGCACTTACACCATTTCTACTTCTATAGTTATATGCGGGCTACTTGTGTCTTCTCCACTGGGGCCCTGCTTAATTAGAGGAGAACTTGTTGTGTCTGTTTTACTTATTCTTATATATCTAGGGTCTAGCATAGTTCTAGGCAAGTAGTAGATCCTTTACAAATACTTGTTGAGCTGAAAGTTTTAACCATATATGAGCAAACAATCTAAAAGTCTCTACAAATTTACATGACTTTGATTATGCATTAAAACTTGCAGATAATCATACCATATTTTAAATCTGGTTGAACCCTAGAAGGATTTTGAGATACTTGAATTACTTAAGTCCATAAAGGTCAAAATAAAGTCAAAGGTTTATATACAAGACCCAGCTTGATGCTAACTGGACAAACATTGTCCTCTTTAGCCTTTGTTCTATTCCTTTATGGCAGTTACATGTGGACTGAACAGCCATGACCAATCCTGCACTAGAACTACTGGGTCAGTTACACTTTAGAGCACAAGTCATGCTTAGAGGGAATCCATTGCTGTCTCCATCAACATCACCATTCTATTTCATCTTTGAGTCAGAACCTGCTAACTTTAAGAAGGTACTGCTTGCCTAGAACTATGCTAGATCCTAGATATATGAGCATTTCTGTTATTTTACCTTGAGACTCTCTAAAAGGGCAACAGAAACACTCAAAAATCTGAAAAACCAGCATTTATAAATGGCCATTTTTTATGAACCGGAAGTAGAATAGAAGAAAAATGTAAAGGAAGTTAAAAGAGCAGACTGTCAAATTATTTTTCATCTTGCTGGGAAAGAAAAAAAACCTCCCTGGAAGCTTGCTCAGTATAGGAAGTGTGGATATTCTTGGCCTAATTCCTGTCTAGCACTTCTCTGCACTGTTCGTCTCTCTGCCACACCTCCCCCAGCCCTCAGCTAAGGAGTGCTTATTTGCATAATTAAACTGCTTGACAGGGATGCTGAGAGAGTGGAACAAGGCATGCACGGAGCCAAGTATTCTTCAAATACCATCCTTACCCACATCCCTACTACACAAGGGAAACTGTTAAACCATTTGAAGAGAAAGGGGAAGTTGCATATTGATATTCAAAATGTCTATGGCATATGTTTTATGAAATCAAAAAGTCTATCAGGGATCTACTGGCCTGAGGACAGAAAGAAATGAAATACAGCCAAGGGGAAAATATGAGGATGAGTGAGAACGAAAATGGAAAATTTAAATGCATTTTGGAGCTGGTCAAGGCTGACCCTATGTATGGGTGGAGCTAATGCTCTCCATGGTAGGCAGGACATCATCCATAAGACTCTAGCCAGTAGAGGCACTCATTACCTTCAGGAAACTACTCCCAAGGTGCACACAAGTTATCTGATGGTTGATGATCTAGTAAAAAGCATATACATCTGTGAGAATTAATTAAGATTTTGCTTTTCCTCAGAGCACTGAGGAATAAGATGAAGGACTAATCCTGAGAAGGGGAGAATTCTGGAGGGACAGTAAAGGGAAAGTCTCAAGCAGGTCAAGTTTGACCTGAAAGAACGCTGCAACATAATGCCTCAGGCACAAGCATTGCTGTGGGAAGCAACAGGAACTTTGCCTTCCTCAGTTTTGCCTTAGGCTAGCGTTGCTAATGTTTCTAATCACCAGATATTTATTAATAATGTTAGCAGGAGAAATTGGTTAAAATATTTGTGAGGTGGGACATCTGGATTTTGATATATTTTGGCTAAAGACTGAATGGGGTGTTGGCCCAGGGCAACAGAGCCCTTCTTGGTGGAAGTTACTGGGTTTTCCACCAACAACACAGACTCAGCCTGAAGCATACCCTGTGCCTTTCCTGAGCATCACCTGCTGGCCAATCATCAGCAGTTTAATGTCCACCATGCAGTAGCATCTAACAGTAGTCATGCGATTTAGGGTGAACCTCAGCATCCAGGAGCCATTAGTCCAAGCTAATGCCTCTCCTGCCGAATATAAGCATCATGACAACAGATGGGTCATATGATTTGTTTATTGCTGTATTCCCAGTACCTACACCAATGTCTATTATGTGGTCTGTCAGCACTAAATAAATATTTAATCAACAAATGAATGAATGAGCAAGCAAGAAGCTAACGTGGAAGCAAAGCAGAGTGACCAAATCATCTGGGTTTTAAAACTGAAGGTCCTGCATCCTGGAACCACCTCAGCCCTTGGCAAAGCAGGAGCAGGGTGATTGATGAACCCAATGCGCAGCCAATCATATGGCTGAAGCTCATGGTATCAACATGAAAGTGTATCCCTCCAACAAATGTTTTCTGAGCATCTAGTATGTGCGCACCGAGACTAGGGCAGTGAAGAAGACACACAAACGCCTACTCAAATGGAGCTTACATTCTGGTGTGGCTGTCGTTAAATACACAAATAGATATACACATATTATAATATAAGATCAGGGTGAGATTTTCTGTGGAGAGCAATGAAACAGCATAAAAGATAGAGTGATGGGATGGGAACACTGTTTTGGATATGGTGGTCAGCACAGGTCTCCCTGGAAAAAAAGTGTATAGGTTCTGAAGCAGGATTATGCTAGGCCTGTTGGAGAAATCAGACATTGTTATGATTTGAATTACCTTCTAGGGTTGTAGGCCAGGAAAACCAGCCTGTATGACTATGTCTCTTTAGTCGTTCATTTCTTTATTCATTCCCTTATTTCAAAAACACTTTTCTAAGTGTCTACTATGTGCCAGGGGCTATGCCACATACTGGCATAGAAAGATGGCATTGTTGTGCCACATACTGGCACAGAAAGATGGCATTGTCTTACTCTTGTCCATCTATTCCCGTAAAGAACAAGGCCATTCCCCAATATTCTCAGGAGGTGTCAAAGATTACACTCTGAACAGGCTGAACAGACTGCAACCCTGCAGCCTGACTCACTTCTATCATTGACATTGCTTGGGACCTCTTGCTGTTAAGTCTCACTCAGGAGGTTTGTCATTGCAACAATTACAGAGTTGAAAGGACTCACAAAACTTTATAGGATTTATTTTACTAAAACTTTAATAAAGGTGAGGACACAGTATAGCAAGAAAATAAAGTGCAGACAAACACCAAAGAGGTCTGAGACTTGCAGGTAGAGTTTCTAGGGTCCTCTCTCAAAATAGCATGGGCTGCACTGCGTCTTTGAGTTATTAACTACACAGATATTTGCAAAGATACTTTGGTCCTGGGGAAGCCAAGGCACAAATTTACAGAGAGATCTTTTATATTTTATTGATGGTGCAACAAAATCAAGCTGCCTGTTAAACCAGTGAAATCAGGGACAAACCATAATGCTGCACATTTTCAGTAAACAAAGCAGAGAAGGTAGCACAGTTGCATGCAGGGGAGTTTTGGACTTTCATCAGCACATTATAAATCACTAACAACTATTTTTCATCCTTATCTTAGCTGAAGGTCAGTATTAGTGTTCCAGGAATCACCACAGTTAAGCATAGGGCTACCATACACCAGACGCAAGTTAACTCAATCTATATATAGTTACTAGTTCCTTTCAAGAAAGCCTCCCACCTAGGTGAGTTCATCTTGCCTTTCTTTCCTGTCCCCAATTCCTAGCACATTCCCCAATGTACTGGGTTTTAGCTTCTCTGTGCCTTTGCCACTGTAACTGACACTGTCCACAGTGCTAAGCTGCAAAAAAAAAAATGTGACACTTGGCCGGGCGCGGTGACTCACGCCTGTAATCCCAGCACTTTGGGAGGCCGAGGCAGGTGGATCACGAGGTCAGGAGATCGAGACCATCCTGGCTAACACCATGAAACCCCGTCTCTACTAAAAATACAAAAAATTAGCCGGGTGTGGTGACAGGCGCCTGTAGACGCAGCTACTTGGGAGGCTAAGGCAAGAGAATGGCGTGAACCCAGGAGGTGGAGCTTGCAGTGAGCTGATATCATGCCACTACACTCCAGCCTGGGCAACAGAGCAAGACTCCATCTCAAAAAAAAAAAAAAAAAAAAGTGAAACTCCATTAATGTCCACCTTTTCTTCTCTACTAGCTCTTTGCACCTAGATGCAGGAATTTAAACATACGTATCACCAGATTACTCCTGAATTTACAGCTTCTGTCCATATATCTGACTCTGCACTTAATAGTTCTGCTTAGAAATCTAGCAGGCATTCCCAACTTAACATGTTCAAAATAAAACTCTTATTTTTCTCTCCAAGCGTTTTCCTCTCCTTGGCATCTAATATGGTTTGGTTCTGCGTCCCCATCCAAATCTCATCTAGAATTGTAATCCCCATAATCCCCATGTGTCAAGGGACATTCCTGATGAGAGGTGACTGGAGCATGCGGGCGGTTTCACCATGCTCTTCTCATGATAGTGAGTTCTTATGAGTGCGAAGAAGGTTACTGCTTCCCCTTCTGCCATGATTGTAAGTTTCCTGAGGCTTCCCTAGCCATGTGGAACTGTGAGTCAATTAAACCTCTTTCCTTTATAAATTACCCAGTCTCGAGCATTTACAGCAGTCTGAAAACAGACTAATACAGCATTCCCATCTTAGCATGTGGCATGAATTTTCATCCAGTTTATACCTCTATCATCTGGGGGATATACCATTAATGATTCTTCATTCTTGGCTTTCCCTTCCAATCTGCACCCAAACATCAAGTCAATTAGCTTTACTTTTATTTTAGTGTGTGTGTGTGTACAGTATTTCAATAGCTTCTGAGGTATAAGTAGTTTTTGGCCACATGGATAGCTTTACTTTTAAAAATATTCCAATTTTGACCCCAGTATGCCACACACTTGAGTTTTACTTGCGGAATGCATGAAGAGGGCAAGAGGGGGCCTAGGCCAGCTTAGGTAAGTCTGAGAACTGATTCCTGTGGGGAGTGAGAAGGACTGAGGCTCAGAATGCTCAGAAACAAGGGACCAGGAAAAAGAACTCAGAGTGAGGACTGAGATGAGCATTTAGGGACCTGGAAGCACATGGCTTCTCAGTATCAAAACGAAGCATTCTGAAGCGCTAGCAACAAAAAAACCCCTCAAAATTGAAGAAACTTCTGCCTCATACAGGAAACCTGTGACATAGTTCTTGCAGCGAAAATAAACTAAGAACAAGGCCACCTAAGTACTAGAAGAAGGAGGGAAAATCAACCTACCAAAGGTAAGATTTTGTAGCATTGGGACAATGGCAGATTCTGGTATAGGAAGATAGCAGTTGGGTTTACTTTATTTACGGTGGATGGCGTCAGTCAAAAAGTAAAGTTAGTTCCTTAATGCCTGACATGACAATTGGCAAATTCTACGGGTAGATAATTCAAAGAGTAAGTTTTATTTAAAAGCTTCTGCTTTGATAAGAGCTTTTAGAATTCAAAACATTTGCTGAATTTGACTTTCTGACGTAGATGCAAATAAAACCAAAGAATTGTAGAAATCTAAATATACCACCTACATTAGGAACCACAATGACATAGATAAACAAAGTCATTCTCTCATAAAAACACAGTTCATGAGAATATTGCTAAACAGGCATTTTGCATCTTGCATCTTCAAAATAAATCACTTAAGTATGTTTTGAGGATTGCTAATACCAGTGCTATTTGTAAAGGTAATGAAAGATCACACACTGGCTTAAGTTGCCACCTCCCCTAAAAGAAGAATGTTCAGTTATCAATGAGGAGAGTAAAGGAAAGATGGGGTGCAACCAAAAGGTGCCACACAATAGCAGCATCTTTTAATTAATCAAGACTCCAGTATTGGAAGCATCTTATTATTACTATTTTTTTAAAGAACATTAGCTAAAAGCACTCACTGGAGAAGAAGTTGCTGATGGGCCTTTCAGCCTTACAGGAAAGCGATCCTGGAGTTTTATTTTGCATTCTACATAAACACAACTTTTGCAACAGAAAAGGGAAGATTAGACATTATTAAATTTAAATAAATAAACTAAAAGTTTACTGTGTTGACCTTAAAAGTAAGCTTGCAGACTGTGATTTACTAACTACTCTAGTAACTTAAAATATTTTTTAAAGAGGATAATGATAACAAATATAACTTGATTATATTTACACTTCAAAATGTTAGAGTAGGATAAGATATGGGTATTTTTAATGTGACAGTATTACATAAATGGTAATAAATACTCAGCTATAATAAAATTCTGCATGTGTGGGTGGGTTCGTGAAGAAACATAAAAAAAGCCAAACAAAAAAATCTTAAGTTGCAATTGAAAATCTGAGTTGCTGTATATTTATATTTTTATTGCTGATTTGTGTGAAAATAAATATTAATTGGTAAAGAAGCCCACTAAGCCAAACTATCTAATGTGGTGAATCATAAAGACTAAATTAAGCTGAATTTTAAATGCAGCTTTACCACATATCCAATTTCATTTTCTCAGGTATTCATTAAAAATACAGTCTTTTCACACATAAGTACTTTAGCTATATCGGAGGCTTAAATGTATTATGACACCACAACTAAAAATGAAGAGAACTGTTTCCCTGAGTCATGAGGCAGCCCGATGGTGCAGAATTAAATCATTTCAAATCAATCTCAGAATGCTTTTCTGCCTCAAAGCAGAACAGTACAAGCAAAGGATTAACTTAGAAAAGGCTACAGGGAGCATGGGTTAAGAACTCTTTCTATGTCAGCTTTGGCAACTTTTCTACATTTAAGAATTCAGTGACTCTTCTGTTACAGAAAAAAATTGCTTGGTCTTCAATTTAAAGAAATAAAGCAGAATTATTTAAATTCATAAGCAATCCTGTTTTGTTTTGCTTTTTCATTTAAGATCAGTTGAAAGTCCCATTGTACAAACTTTAAAGAAAAATCGAGGGAGAAAAGATACATTCTAGCTTTGTTATATATTCAGATCCCCTAGTGGAATAAACAGTTTTTATTTGTCTTTGAGCTTGTGTGCTTTTCAATGTCTTTCAGAGAATGTGCAGTCAACATTTCTTCATCCCAGACGGAGCCTGCATCTAAGCTGCCAAAGTAAGATGAAGTAGCAGAGCTTTTCATCTACACGATTCAGGACCCCATTAGTTAACCCTGACCTTCTAATTAAGCCAGATAGATTTTTTTTTAGTCAGTTTTCCTTTCTAAAAAATTAAGTCCATTGACAAAACTGATTTTGGCAGAATGTGAGGAATATTAGAATCCTTCTATGCTCTCAAAAAGAATCTCAATTTTAGGAAATCTAGCTTCAAAACCAGGATTATTTGGGTCTAAATTTAACATGGCAAAAGCATGATACATTGAATCATTTCTCACATTCCTTGAAAATATTGAGTCATTTCAGCCATATCACTTTAATTTTAATTTAGTCTGCAAATAATATTGCAATATTTTCTTGTATTAACTATAATACCTTTTGTGTTTTGTTTTTTGTTTGAGTCCGGGTCTTGCTCTGTCTCTGAAGCTGGAGTGCAGTGGCATGATCCCCACTCACTGCAACATCCACCTTCCCAGTTCAAGCAATTCTCCTGCTTCAGTCTCCTAAGTACCTGGAACCATGGGTGTGTACCACCACATCCGGCTAAGTTTTGGATTTTTAGTACAGACGAGTTTCGCCATGTTGGCCAGAGTGGTCTCAAACTCCCAACCTCAGGTAATCTGCCTGTCTCAGCCTCCGGAAGTGTTGAGATTCAGGCATGAGGCATAGGCCCGGCCATATTAACTATAATACCTTTTAACAGAAACTTTTCCAAGAACACCCAAATACTTCTATCCAGTGGCTTATTGGGATTATTTTGTATAAGAGGTCCTACTGTCCTTCTGCTTTAAACTAGATAATGTGTGTTGTTTGTAACGGGTTTAGAGTTTCAGAGCCCGTTTCAGTTATTTCAGTTATGCCTTGCTGCTAAGTGTTCAGAAAATGTGAGAAGGCTAAAATACAACTTTTGAAACTAGGGGAGGAAACACCAAACCTTGTCATCATCTTTGCAGTAACGAATTACACTCTCCTCCAGGAAGCCTAAATAAATAAACAGAAAACGTGCCAATTTGAAGCTGCAAGCTATTTTCTGTGTCTACAAAAAATGTTGAACTTACACTTAAGAACTTACACTTAAGTAGAAAAGTAATTTGACTGAGCCTAATTTAACCAAAAACAGTTTAAACAATCCCTGGGGAGGAAGACAATCACCATTAACCTTATGTTCATACATTAGACTGAGAAATTAAGGGTTTTACAAAGTAATGTAAGTTGTGAAATGTGAACCAGAGTTCTGTAGCCTTTGGAGTGATTTTGAGGGAGAAAAGTGTATCTTGACTATGAAAATACAGAGTGACTGTGCTGAAAATAGTTGTTCGGTCATAGGAAGTTGTGAGGGTTCAGGTGCATGCAAGCGTTTGCAGGAAAGCCAGAGGCATAAAAGGAAGCCACGAATGCATGTATCTGTCTTATGCTGGTAAAGATACTAAAAATATAATGGCTTTGGCTTGACTTGTGCTAGACCTATGCTAAACCCAGGGTTATTTAATATTGATCAACACAGAATGCTGTGATAATGGGCTATAATGTTTTGAAGTTACTGCCTTAAGGCCATAGAGCAAGGTCTCGCACAACTTTGGAAGGTGAATGGACTTCAAGAAGCTTTCATGCACAGATATCCCAAACTAGGAATGGTATATTGTACTTCTAAGCACTTAGGTAGTTCCTTCCATCATTTAGAGCTACCTAAACTGGACTACAAGGAAGCAGGGCATGGGGCAGAGGAATACTTGATCTTAGCCAGCATGGGATAAAGGATGGTATCCTGACTTGAGTTATCTAGAAATCTGGTAAATACAGAAAATGAAACTTATAGTGTTGGAGGTCTTGTCATCCCCTTTCCTCCGTGGAAGGGAGCAGATTGGCCCTTCCTTCATATTCCCCTGCCCAGTGGTTTTATGGTATGTGTAAACTCATAAAATTCATGGTACATATATGCAACCAGAGGGTTGAATGAGACATCGCTGCATGACTTGCACTGAGATGCCAGTGTGACAGACAGCAGGACACTAAAGTGAATCTGAGGCTGATTCCCCCACTCCACAAGAAGATTGCCTGAAGAAATGTCCCCAAGAACCTGCTCCATGATTCTTGGTTGCTCAACCTAATCAGAAATAGGAGGAGAAAAAAAAAAAGCTTCAAAGAGAATGGACAGGAGATCGGTGACAATTTTCTTTGGAGACAGCTGTTGCCAAGTCGTGAGTCACCCTCCCACTTTCACAGGTAGGGATGGTGCTTCCTTCTAACCACAAGCCTAGTAAGGAGGGCTTTAACAGACCCTCAGATAGCTTCGACATTGCTTTGCCCTGGAAAATCTCGGGGCTGGGGAAGCCTGGAGAACAAAGCCAGGTGGGTCTGCTGTGCCTGCACCTGATCATGAAAGCAAGTGACATGTGGTGTTTTTCTGGACCAGAAGTGAGTCTTGTAGAAAGAGTCCCATACAAAGATGTCTTGAGTCCTGCCTACTTAGAGAGGAGAGTAATTATTAAAAAAAAAAAAAAAAAAAAAAAATGAGGCTGTAAGTTTACCTTCAACATGCAGGACTGGGGGTGGGGCATTAGAGACTACCCAAAGTAGAGAAGTGTCCACTCAGGTTAGGGGAATTGCAGCATCCATTGATAATCAAACTGAACGGTCGGCCAGGCCTTCCTCACCAGTGGAATCAGCGGCCAAGACCAGTGAGCAGAAAACCACCCAGCCAGGAAGAAACTGTCTTACC
This sequence comes from Piliocolobus tephrosceles, assembly GCF_002776525.5. Lineage (NCBI taxonomy): Eukaryota > Metazoa > Chordata > Mammalia > Primates > Cercopithecidae > Piliocolobus > Piliocolobus tephrosceles. The sequence continues at coordinate 69,689,538 of NC_045455.1, read as the reverse complement.
CCTTTACTTTTATTCCCTGCCCAAGTGTGGACCTTGGAGAAGTCCTAAAGGAAGGCAAGCACAGAGGAGAAGGGAAAGCAGGTAGAGAAGAGACAGTCGTAGGGTTATCCCACCATTCCTACCTGCAGACTCACAACCAGAGGAATGTCGAACTGCAGAAGGGAAGAGACTTCTCAACTGGTTATGTTTGGCTACTCATGCTGCCACGAACTGAAGCTGTGTTCGTCACTTAAAGTAACCAAAGACCACTTAAGAGTAAGTGGAAAAGCCGGTGAAAACTGACAAATCTTTCATGGGGGCAGGAGAAAGTTACCTCCATAAAAGAAAGTTTAAAGGGACAGTAGGTTTGAGAAAGGAATATGTTGATAACAATCCATAAGCTTTGTTTTTTCTATGTTTAGGTTATACGTGAGGAAAGTTTGGGGAAATAGCTCTTCATCAGAGCTTTGTGTCATGGTGACCCAAGGAGATGACCTTACATGACCATGACACAAAGCTCTGATGAAGAACACATGTGCTCAGATTTAATCCTGGACTTCCCGAATTGTTAGTTTGTGGTGGAGTCTCAGCAGGAGTATTTTTGGGGAAAAAATGCCAGGGAATTCTGATACTTACACTTGATGATAAATAATTCACTTACATAAATGCATGGATTGTAGGCCAATAACAACAAGTCATTACAACAGAATAGGTTTGGGGAGGAATGTGACTACTTTTTTGAGTCAGAATTAATTTTGAGCTAGATAAGCCACATTGTGTAGTATTTATTATATTTCTGTAAGGCTTGCTAGCTAATGCCAAAGGAGTAATGGCTAATGCTCCTAAAGAGCAACTTGTATGCAAATGTTGGTAGCAGAAGGTAGCTGACTTGGGGAACACTAAATTATTGAAGCAGAGAAGGGGGCATTCAGTGAGAAGAATGCAGTTTTGCTCTTGTATGAAGACCATGGCTGGGAGAGGCCTTTGAACATCACCACCGAGTTTCCAAAACTCTAATACCTCCAGCTCCTTCACCTGGAATAAATATTAGGCAGCTAGAAGTGCATCAAATCTTAAGCAGCCTACATTTAAAATTCAAAAAGATAGCAAATTACAGTTAAGAAGGTTCAGAGGACAAAATTCAGATTTAAATGTTCTGGGGTTGCTAGAATTGGTCTACTCCCTTCAGACATCTTTTGAGTTCATACCTGTTTTGTGATGGGGTCAGCACAGTTTGTAACTACATTCAACAGCACATGTAGATGTGACAAAATCAGGCTTATATTAACATTTTTGTGGTAAAAGAGACAGAACCCCTATATAGAAGTGAATCTTTTTTTTTCCTACCTTAAAGTCTATTTGTGAATTGAGTTGTGAGTTCCTTTAGTATGAAAAGCAATCACCATAACTTCTTCAGCGCTTTACCCTTTCCAAAATGTTCGTAGAGAAAATATCACATTTTTCACTCATCAATGCAAAGAAGCAGCTAGGACAAGTACCAAACTCAACCAAATACCCTACCAACTGACGGGAGCTAAATACTCCAAATGATTAAGTCCAACTTTCGTTCTTCTCCTGGATGCTGTAGACAGGCAGAGAGCAACTACATTGTTTTATATATACAAATAATACAGCACATTTATACATAACAAAAAAATCAGGTTAACTTGCTGCCATTTCAGAAGCATGCCTTACCCTGACAGGAGCCTTGTGTGAGCCACAGAAAGTATTATCATGAAGTAGCTCCAGATATCAAGCACCAAGACCACTACAGACCTCTATGAGTCAATTTTCTATGTGTGTGTGCAACCTTAAAACAGCCTACCAAGGGTAGGATTTCTCTCTTTTATAGCTTGTCACCAATTGTTTTCAGCTCAACAGCTGAGTTGTCAAGGACGAACAAACTTCTGAGAATTTAAAGAAGCCAGTTTCTTCTCACAATTAACAAGCACCTGCCCTCATAGTTGAAGACAATGTGGAAATGGCAAGAATGATCAAAAGCAAAGACAGAACATCCAAACCTCGCTTCAACTGCACATCACAAGTTGCATAATTCTAGAATTCTCAATTACAAACTTAGAGAAAATAGCCATGAGATCAAATTTAAAACCTCCCCATGTAAGCCCATATGAAATCAAATTAGTAAACCTCCCACAACTCATTTGCCTTCCCATATTTCTGTCTATATTTATTGAAATGTTTCATAGACTCTGCTAGTCACAACTCAGAGTTCTAAATAAGGAAAGAGCATCTGGTTTGAGCCCTGATTCCACAGAGTAGCCATGTGACTTTGATTAAAGCCACTAAACTTCTACTTCCACTCATCATCTTTTTGACATCTGTAAAATTGTAATAACACCAGCTACCTTGTTCACCTTGTGAGTTTATGGTTAAGACCACATGGGTTGATATATAAAACATATGAAATTATTTGATGAACTGCAGACCACTCTACAAACAGCAGGTTGTATTTTCTGCAAGAGGTCCTGTTCACTTAGGCAGCACATGATACAACACGTTTTGGTCTTCACCATTGCTGTTTGGAGCCCTTGTCCTTAAGATTCACATTTCTCCTACCAATGCTTACTTTTGAGCCATCTTTTGCATTAACCTGGCCCTCAACTTTCTAGGCACGGTCTCCTATTTCTGACCTTGATGACAGAGGTGACTTACCAGTGTCGAGTCTTGGCAAACATCCTACTCAAGTCCTGGTCCCCAGGGTTCCATCCTAATTTGAGCAAGTCTGCTAGTGCCCCTCGTAGAATATGCCCCTGAAATAGAAAAAATACATTTTTTTCACCTCTCTATTCCCATGCCCATTTCCTGGGTTCTGGCAAAGTGAGTGACTCAGGACAAAAGACAATCCTATCAGACACCAAAGGATGAAGGGAGCTGGCCCACTCTCCACAAGCAGACAGCACTGAGGTTACCATGAATCAGCATGTCACGGAGGCACATGGGATTGCTTCCCAGAGGTGGTGTGAATCAGGGGACAAAGAACCCCTTCCCCACCTTCTAGGGCAGATCATCTTCCTATGGCCAGGAAACAGAATACAGCTCACTGTCCTGCGCATTCTAACACTTTGTGCTGATGATCTCCTTAACGAAAGAAAGCATCACAGAAGATTTTGGAGAGACTAAGCTGTCTCTTTGTTCCCACTTTAAGGCAAAGATTCAAAGGCACACTATTAGTTACGGCACATAGGACAAATCCTTGACAGAATTCTTGAAACTCCACAGTAGGATCTTTAAAATTCCCACAAGAGATGGAATGAAAGAAAAAAAAATATGATGCATTAGGAGCATGAGTGTGCCAGGCACTGTGGATGGAGCTTTACAATGTGATGTTGGATGTTCTCATTGGCTTTTTAAGTCAGCTTATGGACACCTGCCATATGTGGCTGCCCAATATATTATGAACACCCTCCATACATTTTCGTAGTTTCCCATGTTATCAATTTTGTCTGTCACTGGCATAATCAATTCAGGAAAACTGATCACTCCAGCCTCTCTTTCAACTATGGTGCAGGCGGATGACCTCAGTCAGGTCCACCAATCAGATGTACCTTCATGAGACTTCCATTTGGAAGTGAGCAATATGAGTGTGCAGGCTTTTGGGGGCATTTATATTGCTGACATGGGTGGTGGTAGAAGAGTCCAGCTTTGGAAATGGGAATAACAATTGCAGGAAGATCAAGTTCCTAGCAGCTGGATTCTAGCAGGCAGGTGGAGACAGTACCAGCAGGGTCCTCATGGTGTCACTCCTATAGCCTGGTTTTCATTATAGTTTTGGAAAGTATAGCCTTGAGTCTATTTCTCTGGCCCTCCCAGCAATTTTTGAGCTACTGGAATATGCTTTAAGAAATTCACTTTCTGAGTATGAGAAAACTGACTTATGGAGGCCAAGCAACTGTTCAAAGGTCACACAGCTAGTTAGAGATGAGATGAAAAAAAAAAAAATCAGTGCCATCTCTGCAAGATTTTGAACTGTTTGCCGAGAACATTGATTTCATTTTACCTATCCTCTTTTGTGTCCTGTAATATTTAACTTATCGATTCAGTCTTCTTTGCTCCAGGCAAGAACCTATGGACTACGTACGTGATCAAGACATCAGGAAACTTGGGGTGAAAAACAAAAAAAAAGGCAGTTTTGCAGAGGATTTCAGCAGCCACCCTTGGCATAAACATTTAAGTGCTACAACATGCTGTCTCTCGACTGGAATGGCCCTCAGTGATTCAGATGTGTTCTTCCAGTGGTGTGTTATGCACTCTGTGACTCTGAGTCATTTCAAGGCAAGCATATGTCACTGAATACAATCCACAGCTATTTATCAAACAAAAGCACATTGAGGAGGAATGTCACAGGCTTCAAGGGCCAGTAGGCTTGCTAGTGACTAAGAACGGAGCCAGAGCAGGAAGTGAGACCTTGACACTGTGCATGGTTTCCAGCTACACAAGTTGCTGCTCATGTCAACACATTCAAAAGGCATAAGTACATAGAAGAAATTTTTACCCATAAAATTTGACAAAATAGCATTTGGCCCAGAATGTTAGTCCTGATCAGTAAGTTACTTAGTTTCTGCTTCCATAGAAGTCTGAGAAGGGGTCATACATTTTGAGGACACTCATGAGGATAGAATAGATCCATTCTATGCATGAACACATGCTCTGCCTATTCTATTACCAGAGAGCAACCTTTGCTTTACAGTTACAAGATGTATATATTTTTAATAAGGTCTTTCTTTTCCTTGAAATTGGATATAAGCCAACAGTTTGTTGAGAAGTCCCATGTATACAATGGATTAAAATGATCAAGAGATCTATTTGTCTTAGCAGTGGTCTGCTGCCAATGAACATATAGACTAATCGGAGGTAAGGACACATCCATAGGAGTGTGTAGTCCACTAAATAGGTTTGCCTCCCAGCAAGCAAGAGAGTATTTTGCTATTGGTTGAGGAGCTTTATGGCAGAAAGTCCATAAGTCACTTGATATCCTGTCCATGTAAACAGAACAAACGGCACGGACTTTTGGCAGGACAGACACATATTTTAACACTGAGAGTTAGAATTTCAACATATTAGTTTCTGGGGGGATACAAGCATTCAGTCTGTAACATATAGAAATAGGAAAATCTTTATTCCCAGACTTCAACATGACACACACACACACACACACACACACACACACGACAGAGAGAGAGAGAGAGAGAGAGAGAGAGAATTTACTAGTACCACATGTTCACAAGTTAGATATTTTAGTGGTTACAAAGATTAACACTGCCATACTACTCTTATAACTCATTTCCCTCAGAACTGCTTGTTGTCAATATCTGTGCCAATTAAACAGATTCTCACCCTGACTCCACACCCCTGCCTCACTTACTTTTGGCAGCATTAAGCATAGTTTTACACACAATCTATAAATCATTACATCTGTAGACTCTCCCAAGAGATATTAATGTTGCTGCTTGAGAGTTTTCCTGAGGAATTCAATTCCTACAAATTTGCAATGTCAGGCAAACCCACTTTAAAAAAAAAAAAAAAAAAAAAGCTTTTTATTGGGTGGGATTTCTCTGGATGTATAGTCATGTATACTTGGTCGAATTCCCACAACTGTAGAAGGACTAAATCCAGGCTCAGATTCACAGGCCAGGACCAAAGTGCACCTGTGGCGGGTCCAGAATGAGGCTCATCCTCGATTGAGGTAACCAAGAGATTTCTATCTTGGTTCTTGGACACTCCATTTACAGAAGACACCTGGAAGCCTGACGAAGAGTAATGAAACTCAAGTTAGAGATTTTGTGTCACTTTTGTTGTGCCTGATGAACTACAGATTAACCTCAGAGACACCCAATCTGCTTGGCAGATTTCCTCAAAGGTCTAGGAGCAATTATTGGTCTTAGGCATAGAAGACCTTCAATCAATGAAAACTCACAGTACACAATGTACAGAGAGCTCTTGTCGAAGACTACTGAAAAAGAGGAACATGGAATTGCTCTTCTCTTCATCCTATCCCTGCATATGAGTAAAAAGAAATTGTGAAGCAAAAAATTTTCATGGGACTCATAATTCAACACTAAACCCAAATTCATTTCAGACTCTTTCTGGAGCAAAGAATTTGGAATTTTCTAGCACCTCAGGTCTTCCTAATGAATAAAAACTCATTAATTCAACAAAAGCATCTAACAATACTAAAAGTTCTTAGGAAATGCTAAGTGTTGAGAGACATCCACCAGAAAACACAAACCATATTACCCACAAGCCAATCTGTGTTTGCCTCAGCTTAAAGAACTTGAACTTTTATTATTTGTTTTAATGTATATGTCTTCTTTCACAATCTTCTGTTGTTTGTTGATGCTCTCAAGCAATATCTTTGAATCACCAAGCTTCCCCATCTCAAATTGGCTTTCTCAAGGGCAAAGGGCCTGGTCAGTTCAGAAGAGGCACTAGCCTAGGAGTCAAAAGATCTGAGGTACAATCTGAGTTCCATCACTTAGCTGAGTGGCCTTGAAAACATTTCTTAATTTCTCTGATGCTTGAACTTCCTCTCTGAATAAAGAGGAGATTGAACATGATAACCTTTCAGGTTTCATTTAGATATAAAGTTTTATATATAATTGACTTATGCAAAACCTATTTCTTATTTGAAAAATGTGGAGAATAACAGCTACCCTGATTGTCTCATAGGATATTTTGGAAAACATGTAAAACACTGAGGAAAGCAGAGTGTGCACACATTCCAGGCAAATTATATAAGCCAAGCATTATTCTAAACAATTTATGTACAACATATCAATGAGCCTGGCCAGTAGTTAGTGGAATATGCTCTTTACTCACCAGCTTGCTCCATCCTCTAACCTATAATCATTCTTTAGAAGTCACTGCCTCCGCATTGTACTAGGGCTAGGGGTGGGACTTAAAAAGGCATTTATGAATGTGAAATTCAATCAGATGAATGTAAACAGATCAATGCAAAGAGTAATTATTATGTGCCTAGAAAGCAAAGAGAAGAAATTTGCCTATATGAATTCAATAATAGGAAGGCTCCTTTAACTTGAAATTGTAATTTTTGTTGCATTAATATATCTTTAGCTGCTTAGCACACGCTAAATTAACATACAGTGAGTTCCTGCCCCCCTCAACAAAACATGGTTTTAAGTCGAAAGGAACCAAAAAATAATTTAACTCAATAGTCTCATTTTGTAAGTAAATAAATTGAGACTTGGATCTTGATGACTTGCAAGCATCACAGGGCTAGTTAGTGGTGGTCCTGGGACTTAGGTCACTTCTCTGTCCCCAGTCTACTGCTCATTCTGTTACAGTTTAGCAGTCATTGGAGAGAGTAGGGGTATGAAGACCCAAGAGGAAGGGTAGAATACGGATTTGTATGAAAATTAACAATTTTGGCTGGGTGTGGTGGCTCATGCCTGTAATCCTAGCACTTTGGGAGGCTGAGGCAGACAGATTGCCTGAACTATAACCAGTTCCAGACCAGCCTGGGCAACACGGTGAAATCCATCTCTACTAAAATACAAAAAATTAGCCGGGTGTGGCGGTGGGTACCTGTAGTCCCAGCTATTCAGGGCACTTACGCAGGATAATCGCTTGAACCCAGGAGGCGGAAGTTGCAGTGAGCCAAGATCGGGCCACCACACTCCAGCCCGGGTGATGGAGCGAGACTCGGTCTCCAAAAAATAAAAATAAAAATAAATTTAAAAATAACATAAAGAGAGAAAATTAACAATTATTGGCTCCTTAGACCCAGTACTCTTCCAAGGTTAGCTAATACCAGCTGTTTCCCTTTGTTTGTTTGTTTGTTTGTTTGTTAGTAGGCCGCTCTAGGCACTGATGAAGGAACCACCATGGTTCCCATTGCAGCAGCCCTGATTCCAGCATTAATAGGTCCTCCAATACAGAGCACAACCCCAACACAGCCTGACATTTAGATTAACTCATGGGGTGCTCTCAAAACTCTAACATTAAAATCACTGAGAAATGTCTAAATTTGCATTGAAAAGACTGTCATTAAAGCCCAAAGTTGGAGTGAGCCAAAGTCAACCCAAAATATCCCTTTTCTGTTTCATTGTTTTAAAAATAAAAAGAAATTGTTAGAGGATGAATCTACATCCTAGGCTATTTAGAAAACACAACACAACACAACACAACAAGCTACTTACCAAAATACTATAATTAGCTAGATTATTCTGGTTGAACCCATAGCCTATTCACGCATGTATTAAATGAAAGACTGGACAGTATCTTAAATGACTGTATTTCAGTCTGCTTGTGCAACCAAAGTACCTCTGATTAGACTTAGGGAAATTCTGTACAAGGGTGCAATTTTAGCATGGTTGGAATAAGCATTTTCCACATGAAGACTTTTAACATCTTAATTACTAGAAAAAAGAGGAGAAAACAGCATCTGGTAAACTTTGAACAGTGACTATAGTTTTCAGATGACAGGTAAGGAGCTGAGGTGGCTAAGGAGTCGTCATTAAAATATTAGCTCATGAAGTGTGATTAAAGAATGCAAGCTTACAGAAAATTGTGTATTTTTCTTTACACTGGGACCTGAAAAGTTACTTTTATTTATTATCATATATTATACCATCATTATTTCTCAAATGATAATATGACATTACATTACTAGCTTGAGTCTCATCACTTCCAAATGTGATCTTCTACTGACTTCCATGGAGGAATTCTAGAAGAATAACTTGTCAAAGGAGCAAATTTCTAGTATTTCCAAAACTGAGTGATGCAATTATTATTTTCAACCTGATAAATTCCCAGAATATCAACATTTCTTAGCATTGAGCTTACTCTGGGCCATTTCCTATAGATGCAAACTTTTCTCAAAAAACGCTTATTAAAATATAATTATACAAGTTTATCAAACCCTGTGGAGAAAGAAAGAGGTGAGTTTGACACCCAGACTTAGCCTGTGAGACACAATGGGAAGAAAAAATTTATTCAACTTTTAAATTTTTAAAAATCTAGTAAAGATGATTTTTAAATGTAAAAGAATAAAACAAAGATATATATATATATATATATATATATATTTTTTTTTTTTTTTATTTTTTTTTTTTTTTACACAAGATTTTCTCTATTTGTCGCCGAGGCTGGTGTGCTGGGGCCGGATCTCAGCTCACTGCAAGCTTCGCCTCCTGGGTTCACGCCATTCTCCTGCCTCAGCCTCCCAGTAGCTGGGACTACAGGTGCCGCCACCTTACCTGGCTAGTTTTTTGTAGTTTTTAGTAGAGACGGGGTTTCACCATGTTAGCCAGGATGGTCTCGATCTCCTGACCTCGTGATCTGCCCGTCTCAGCCTCCCAAAGTGCTGGGATTACAGGCTTGAGCCACCGCGCCCGGCCAACAAAGAAATAATTACTGGCAGATAAAGTAAGTAAAAAGAACACTGAACTATAGGTCAAAGTCAAAGGTTTAAGTTCCACTTGAATATATCACTGCTATTATTTTTCAAATCGCATTTATTGAAGTTTAATTCATAAATAAAACTCACCTCTTTTTTAGTGTACAATTCTATGAGTTTTGACAATGCAATCACCACCATAATTAAAATATGGAACACTTCCATCATACCAAAAACTTCTTTCATGCCTCTTTATAGTCAACCCTTCGTCTGGGTTGATTATAAACAATCCACAACGTCTAGTTTTTTCTGATCCAATCCTCCTTGTAGTTTAGTTGAGCTAATATCAGCTGCTTTGTCTTCTCTGTGTTTCAGATGGCCCCTTCCCCACCAACCACCAAAGAATAAGACACTATCAATTCCAGTGCAACAGCTTTGAGTCCAACATTTATGTTATTCCTTTTGATGAAATTCAATGTCACTTTAAAATCTATAAATTGATTGTATTTTTGTGTCTTATCTGAGAAATTATTTGTGAACCCAAGATCACAAACATTTACTACGTATTCTTCTAGAAATTTTAGGCTTTATATTTAGATCCATTCTGAGGAGGTGGTTTTTGCATGTGCATCTATATCCAAGATTGTTTGTGCAAGGTACAAATTATGGGTCTTTTTTGCATGTGGATATTCAAGTATGTGTACATTATTTTTGGAAAAGACTATGCTAACATATTGTCATTTGACACTGGCAGTTAGCTGGGACCTCAGCTGGTGTTGTCTACCATACCACTGATATGTGGGCTCTTCATTTGTTCTGGGCTTCCTTCCAACAAGCTTGTGACAATGTAGTCAGACTTCTTATGCAACAGCTTAGGGATCCAAGAGCGAGTGCTCCAGCCAACAAGGCAAAAGCTGCATCACCATTTATTCCTTAGTCATAGCATCACTTCTGCCATACTCTATTGGCTCATGTGGCTACAAGCCCACTCGGATTCAAAAGAATGAACAAGAGGACTGAGAAGGCCACACTGAAGAAAAACATGCAGAAGATTAATATTATTGGGAACTTCTTTAGAAAATACAATTCACCACTTCAAGCCATTTTATTATGCTTAATCCAAGAAAGTCATTGGAAGTTGTCCTACTTCCAAAGTCTTACAAAGAGGCTTTTTGGATTCCTGGACAACATGAACTTCCATGAGGCAATATTAGCCCTGAGGGAAAAAATAGACTCATTGACTTGGCTGAATCCTGGCAGGAGGACAAGATATCTCAGAAAAAGTACACCTTAATTCTATTTTCCTTTGGGTGCCTGTATATGGTCACAGAATTTTATATTCCCCTGAGGTATTAGAGATGTGAAGACTGAGAAAGGAACAGGAGAGGAATACTTGAGGGATGCCTCCAGTTTTCTGTTGGTACCCCTCCCCCAATATCCCATGGCTGAGAAAAGGGATGAGACCCTGAGAGTTTGGATCTTGGTCTTTTCCTTCACATGAATATATAGCTTGGCCAGAGGACTATAGACCTGGATCTGTCATCTCTCACTGTTCAGAAGAGCAGAGGGTATAATGAGATACGTGCACTTTAAAAATGGCTGTCTTCTTCCACATAAGTTAAACCCATCTTCTTCTTTTTTTTTTTTTTCAAAAAGGAAAACTAATAAGGTAATCAAATATCCAAGTAGAGACTATCAAAGCTTACTAAGAAAGAAAGAATAACATAAATTAGCCTTGGGACTGTCCATAAAAAATAATTCAGTGGAACATACACAATGTCCCTTTTATGGTTTAATCTTTACAGACACACATATTCTTCACTTACGTACTTCTCATAACACAGCCATTTGCTGATATTTGTGTTTAATCAAGACTTGCTTCCTAACCTCTGTTACTGGCTACATCTTTGGGGATCACTTTATGGAATGTGGGCAGTCATCATTAGGTATGGTATCCAGGCTCTCGGAGGGTATTTCTTACCCTTTTACTCCAGTTCACATAGAATCAGTGTGTGGCACAGCTAAACAATTTAAATCTTCATTGTAAAAGCCAACAGGTTAAAATAATTTCTACAACTTCCAAGACTGGATTAGAAGCTTGGATAGGCTGGAGCCTCAGGAGAACTCTAAGTGATTTCACTTTGAGTTTCTGGAGAGGACTGATGCTGAGAAATGTGGAAGTTGCCCTCAAGAGGAGGAAAATATCCATGATTTTATTTACGCAGATGTTATATTCCCCGAGTATGAGGATAACCAGTAACAGCTGGTTACTGGAGGGTTGAGCGTGTTAGGACTGGGATCTAGAAAAGTTGTTTTTCCAGGATATCTGAGTGGCTAATCAAAGAGCAGCACATGCTCTTTATAGCTTAAGTGAGAAATATGGCACAGGAAACAAGAGTGAAATCCTTTTAGATAGAAATAGGCACAAGTTCCAATCTGTAAACAAATGTAAAAATACAAATTGTAAACTGTAATAAATGTAAACTTCCCTAAAGTCCAAAAAATCAGCATGTGACATAAGTTGAAGGAAGTCTATTTTTAAAAGCCCAAAGATGGTGATGGACTGGGAATACATTTTACCTTCTGCATCACCAAGCTGCACACCCTTCCCTCACAAATGATAAAAAGGGGGAGGTGGAAAAAGAAACAAGCACTAAAAGAAAGAAGATGAATAAGTGAATGAATGAAACATCATAAACCTTTGGAAGTAGGAAGCACTTAAGCAGGTTAATGAATGAAGCAGGCAGAGACATTGAAGCCTTGAGTATACTTGGAAGAAACTACAGAGAGGCTGGTTAGTTAGCCGGGCAGAGATCTGAATACCTCTGAGCCGAGAGTCAGCAGGTAGAGCAAGTGGCAGGAAGAAAAAGTGTGACTGAAAATTAAACGTGTAATTGAAGGTCAATAAATATGCATTGCAGACCATTCATCCAGATAAAACAGCCACATCCATTATGTAGCCATAACCCCACATATATGTAATTGGAGTATCAAAAAAGAAGCAAGAATGGGAGACAATTTTATTTGTGAGGGAAGGGCGTGCAGCTTGGTGATGCAGAAGTGAACCGTATGACAAGGTCTACTCCCATCTTTTTAAAATTGTTATTTTTAAAAACATAACAATTTCTAAGTATGCAGAACCCAGACAGTGGATCTTTGCTCCTAAAAGAAAAACCTGGCCCACTTGCCTGTAAAGAAATTAAATTAAGTGCTTGGAGAAAATGAAAATTTCTAGGGTTCACGTGGGCAGAAAATAATAAAGTTCTCTTCATTGTAATAATGATAGCTTCTAAAGTTCCAGCCTGTCAACTTCTGCTTCTGGCTATGATTGGAGTAACAGGGACCAGATTTATCCTCCTCTGTTCAACAACTGAAAACCATACAAAATATATAAAACAAGTTTTCAGACTTTATATGAAAGGCAGTGCAGATTCTTTAGAGAAGAGAACAAGTGAGATATGAGACCAATGATTTCCAGAACATTTCCAGGCTGAAGAGCAGGAAGGAGGGCATCAAACAGAGCATCTCAATGTCCCTGTGATAGGAAGATAGAGCTTAGAACTGAGGGATGACAAAGTGTTTAGAATTTGCAGGAAAGATTATAGGAAAGGAGAGAATGTTGCAGAAAGAGAGCCTTGGGCATCTTTAGGGGGTTTCCCTCAGATCTTCAGCAGACTTTTCAGAGAATCTTTGTGAGGAAACTGCTTAAGGATAAGAGAAGAACTTCTAGATAAAAGCAGGGAGAGAACAATTCTCAGAATCCTCACAGGGCTAAGAATAGTTCACAATTCCAACAGTCAGAGTTGAGAAACCCCATACTGCACAGAACATTAAGTCGCATATTCACAAGGGTGTTGCCTAAGTAATGGGGGGCAATTAGAGCTACTAAAGGCTGCTCTGGTCCCACATAGCAATGCTTACTTGGAAGCCTTGAAATAATCAAACAATTTCCAAGTAACTTAACTGCACCCGAGAACAAATCTCAAGATTAGAGGAATGCAGAAATATGCAGCAGCCAACTATGAAAAATTCACAGTATCTGTCATCACATAAAAAATACTAGGCATGAAATAAGAAAGAAAATACAAAATATAGTAAAGAAAAACTCAATCTGCAGAATCATATTCAAAAATAACATAGCTGAGAGAAATACAAGGAAAGGATACTAAAACAGCCATCATAAATCAATTTCATATGTTCAGGAAGGTAGAGGAAAGCATAAGTATGTTAAGAACAGACATAGAAGATATTTCTTAAAATACACAAATTGAAATCTACAGAACAAAAATACCATGTGTGAGATTTAAAAAGGAAAGACACTGAATGAAATTAACATCAGATTAGACACTACAGAGTGTATGACTACTGAAGTGGAAGACAGCAATAGATATTCAAAATAAGACAGATGGGGGAGGAAAGACAGAAAAAGTTAAACAGGGTATCAGTGTGCTATGAGACAACTTTAAGTAGCCCCATATATATATATATATTAGAGTATCAAAACAAGCAGGAATGGGGAACAAAAATATTCGAAGAAATAATGGCTACAAATTTTCCAAATTTGGTGAAAACTATAAATGCACAGATCCAAGTAACTCAGTCAAAGCAAAGGAAAATAAACATGAAAAAAGCCATTAAGGCACATGATTAATGACAAAAAAATTAATTCAAATGCTCAAAAACCAGTGATAAAGAGAAAATCTGAAGAAAGTCAGAAGAAATAAAAAGACACCTTATATGTAAAATAAAAATTAGAATAACAGCAGACTTTACTTCAGAAACAATGCAAACCAAAAGATAGTAGACGAATGTTAACTTAGGAGTATTGAAAGAAAAACATCAAACTGGAATTCTATACTCAAAAAAAGTAACTTTCAAACACAAATGTGAAATATTTTCATATAAAAATAAAAGCTGAGCTAGTTCGTTGACAGCATTCCTGCTCACAATAACTGTTAGCCTTTTAGGCAGATGGGACATTATATCAGATTAATATCTGGATCTACAGAAAGGATTGAAGAGCACTAAAATGGTAAACAAGAATAAATATATTTTTATTTTTTAACTTTTTAAAAATGTTTAAAGGGTTTTACATGTGGAATTCATAATATACGTAGATGTATGACAAAAATAGTAAAAAAAAAAAAAAAAGAGAGAACTAGAAGTATACTGCTTGAAGGTTCTTAAACTATTAATCCATGTGAAGGAATACAATATTACTTGAAAGTAAATTGCAGTAAGCTGAAGCAGTATTCTATAAAAATATCAATTCATCTAAAAGAAGAGATAAAATTCTTGTTTATAATAGAATTTTAGCCAATAAAAGACAAAAATGAGAGAATTAGAAAAACAGTTTTTATTTTTTACTTTTATTTTAGGTTGAGGAGTACATGTGTAGGTTTGTTATACAGGTAAATTACATGTCATAGGGATTTGGTGTACAGATTATTTCATCACCCAGGTAGTAAGCATAGTACACAATAGGTAGTTTTTCAATCCTCGCCCTTCTTCCACCCTTCATCCTCAAGTAGGCCCTGGGGTCTGTTGTTTCCTTGTGTTCATATGTACTCAGTGAGTAGCTCCCACTTATAAGTAAGAACATGCGGGATTTGATTTTCTGTTTTTGTGTTTGTATGCTTAGGATAATGGCCTCCAACTCCATCTGTGTTGCTGCAAAGGATATGGTCTCATTTTTTATGACTGCATATTATTCTATGGTGTATATGTACCACATTTCCTTTATCCTTTCTACTACTGATGGGCATTTGGGTTGATTCGATGTGTTTGATGTACGATGAACATATGCATGCATTTGTCTTTATGGTGGAAAGATTTATAGTCCTTTGGATATATACTTAACAATGAGATTCCTGGCTTGAATGGTAATTTTAAGTTCTTTCAGGAATCACAGAAAAAAGGGATTGCTTATACACCACTGATGGGAATATAAATTAATTCATCCATTGTGGAAAGCAGAAAATCATCATTTTAAAATGACTAATAAGAGAATGGGCATAACAAATTATTTGCAGTAATTATTAAAATCATAAAGCCTAGAGTTTTCATAATGAATGGATCAGGCTAGTATCAACGGAATCACCTGATATGGTTTGGATATTTTGTCTTCACCAAATCTCATGCTGAAATGTGATCTCCAATGTTGCAGGTGGGCCTAGTGGGAGGTGTTTGGGTCATGAGTGGCTTAGTGCTGTCCTCACGGTAATGAGTGAGTTCATATTCTATGAGTTCATGTGAGACTGGGTGATTAAAAGAGCCTGGTACCTCCTCCCTCTCTCTCTTGGTCGCTCTCTCACCATGTTACATGCTGGCTCCCCTTTGCCTTCCACCATGATTGTGAGCTTCCTGAGGTCTCACCGGAAGCAGATGCTGGCACTGTGCTGCATATACAGCCTGCACAACTGTGAGCCAAATTATCCTCCTTTCTTATAAATTACCCAGTCTCAGGTATTCCTTTATAACAACGCAAATGGATTATCACACCACTTATGTCTTCTTATCAATAAGACTAGACATGTGCCTCCTGCTGTAATGCAACAGGACACGCACAATACCACCAATGAAAGATTCTTGTCCTTAAACCACACAAAACAACAATTTTAATATAAACAAGTTTTTCCATCTATGTAGGATATAGAAAACTGTTAAACACAGGAACAGAAAGTCAAACACTGCATGTTCTCACTCATAAGTGGGAGCTGAACAATGAAAACATATGGACACAGGATGAGGAACAACACACAAGGCCTGTCAGGGGTTGGGGGAAAAGGGAGGGAGAGCATTAGGACAACTACCTAATGCATGCAGGGCTTAAAACCTGACGGGTTAATAGGTGCAGCAAACTACCATGGCACATGTATACCTACGTAACAAACCTGCACATTCTGCACATGTATCCTGGAACTTAAAGTAAAATTTTTAAAAATTAAAAAAAAAAAACAAAACTGTTAAAGGATACCACTTGGATACAAGGCTAAATTCAGAATTTAAGATATTCAATAAAATAAAAGATCCAGTTCCTTTCACCAATAAATGTCATGAGAAAGTTTTAAGAGAACTATCAGCCAAATGCAACATGTGGGCTTTGCTTGGATCCTGATTCAAACAAAGCAACTGCAGAAAGACATTTTCATACAGTCAGGGAAAAAGTGAGCAGGGACTAGATACTAGATATCTTCTCCATAATCTCTCCTGAAATACAGAACAAAATAACTCTCAAAAAATGACTTTTGTTACATTCTTCTTTATTTGGTTTGGTTTTTAAAGTCCCACTTTAATTATACTGACACCTGTTTTATTCTTTACCAGCTTTAATCACTTGCACTGACAGTTAATGGAGAGAATGATGTATATAAGAGAACAGTTGCCAACTTTCAAATGCTAAGAAAACACTGAAAGACCACATGCATCTGTTATGCAAATAATAATTCATATGAGAAATTATATGAGATAATTATACAAGATAATTAAAATACATAAACAACAATAATTCAACATCACCACCGAATACTTCAAAGGAGCTAAGGGACTGAAGGATATGCTACTCCAAAATTTGCCAAATTGGAAGATTGCTTTTTTTCAAATTAAGAACACTGGAGAAATTGGAGTTTCAGAAGGGGCTGGATGACCTTTCCCTTTCTGCACGTGGCAAGCCATAAAGATTCTTCTGGGAGGGGTACTGTCCCTGTACCAGAGAGAGAAAACAGCCTTTACCCCCAGAGTGGTAATCAGGGGGCTGCAATGGACCTGAAGAAAGGAACTTCCCAAAGTAACCCTTACCTTGTAGTAGTTTTATACCCCGCCCACCATGTATCTCCTAGTGACCTCCCTAGAACTTACTGCCCCTAACCAGGTCCTCTTGTGTCATTCCTTTACAAATTTTTCATTCTTTGTCCAAAACATGTAAAAGCATTTTGCTTTGACCATGTCTGTGGACTTCACTCTCTTGTGAAGATCTCCACGTACATACAAAACTAACAAAAGGTATATGTTTTTCTCTTGTAAATCTGCCTTATGTCCATTTGGTTCCTGGATTAAGCTGAAGAGGCTCATAAAAGCTAATGGCGCTTGGAGATGATCTCTCACTCCCCTAGATAGCATTCTGTGTGACTCATCAAATACTCATTGAGTTCCTTACCATTGTCATTGATGCAGAGTATATTAACAATTTCTATTCTTCAGAAAAGCCCAGTCTTCTTTTTGAAGATAATATATAAACTGAGCCTAAAATCTTTTCAGTCTTAAAATGTTCGGTCAGAATATTTTGAATCTCTCTTAAAAGCACTGGTTATACAACGGGTCTTTTGTCTTTTCTCCCCAATCCAGCTAGTAGGAAAATGAACTGAAAGTATCCTTGGTTAACAATTATACTCCCCTCACCTGTAGAGGCACCAGTGGGTTGCAATTAGTAAAATTCAGCAGAATTCTAATGCCTCACCAGTGAGATGATGAGTGCAAAGCTTATCACTACGATGTTCTTAATTAAACAAGGAGATAAATATCACATTGAGTTTCTGAAATAAGCTGCCTAAGGAGTTGATATGTAGGTATTTCAGGCATTTTGATTTGTGACTTACATATCCCTGCTGAAAGAAATTTGAAAGAAAATTGAAAAGCTCTTTCTTAAAAAATATATATATATATATATATATATATATATATATTGTTCTCTTTTCAAATAGATTAACAAGAATCTGGTCTTAAGTTTGAGAAAAAGTAAAACTGAGCTCCCTACCAAGCCAGGAGAATACATTAATAGGGCATAATAGCCTGTTTACATCAACAAAAGCTTTCCAGATCTCCCTGGCCTGGTTCTACATAGTGTTTTCTTTGCTGTTGCCAAACATACGCTGCAACTTTCAACTTGCTCATTCTTTAAGACCTTATTCAAAGCATCTGTTTTCCACAAGGCATTTCCAGGTCCCAGTCAAAAATAGAATCCCTGCGTTTATCATCTGATACTCTTCTTTATTACAGTGTTATATTGGTGTAAATTTATCTCCATCTCCATCTCTATCAACATCTGCATTCTTATTTCACCATTTTACTAGACTCTCAGTCCCTAAAACCACTTTTACTCTAATTATGTGCAGCATAGTGCTTGACACATAGTACCATATTTGTCAAACTAGATAAAAAGCCAAACAGGCTAAAATTGTGAACTGTCTTCTTATTTCTTCCTTCCCATTGTGTATTGAATTTCTTTTTTTATTATAATTTAAGTTCTTGGATACATGTGCAGAACATGCAGTTTTGTTACATAGGTAAACATATGCCATGGTGGTTTGCTGCACCCATCAACCCTCATCTACAATAGGTATTTCTCCTAATTCTTTCCCTCCCCTAGCCCCCCACCCCCTAACAGGCCACAGTATGTGATGTTCCCCTCCCTGTATCCATGTAATCTCATTGTTCAACTCCCACTTACAAATGAGAACATGCAGTGTTTGATTTTCTGTTCCTATGTTAGTTTGCTGAGAAAGATAGTTTCCAGTTTCATCCATGTCCCTGAAAAGGACATGAACTCATTCTTTTTTATGGCTTCATAGTATTTCATGGTATATATGTGCCAGATTTTCTTAATCCAGTCTATCATTGATGGGCATTTGGGTTGGGTCCAAGTCTTTGCTTTTGTGAACAGTGCTGCAATAAACATACATGTGCATGTGTCTTTATAGTAGGATGATTTATATTCTTTTGGGTATATACCCAGTAATGGGATTGCTGGGTCAAATGGTATTTTTCAGTTCTAGATCCTTGAGGAATTGCCACACTGTCTTCCACAATGGTTGAACTAATTTATACTCCCACCAGTAGTGTAAAAGTGTTTCTATTTCTCCATATCCTCTCCAGCATCTGTTGTTTCCTGACTTTTTAATGATCACCATTCTAACTGGCATGAGATGGTATCTCATTGTGGTTTTGATTTGCATTTCTCTAATGACTAGTGATGATGAGCTTTTTTTCGTATGTTTATTGGCAGCATAAATGTTTTCTTTTGAGAAGTGTCTGTTTATATTATTTGCCCAGTTTTTGATGGGGTGGTTTTTTTCTTGTAAATTTGTTTACGTTCTTTGTAGATTCTGGATATTAGCCCTTTGTCAGGTGGATAGATGGCAAAAATTTTCTCCCATTCTGTAGGCTGCCTGTTCACTCTGATGATAGTTTCTTTTGCTGTGCAGAAGCTCTTTAGTTTAATTATATCCTATTTGTCCATTTTGGCTTTTGTTGCCATTGCTTTCGGTGTTTTAGTCAAGTCTTCCCCCATGCCTATGTCCTGAATGATATTGCCTAGGTTTTCTTCTAGGGTTTTTATGGTTTTAGTCTTATGTTTAAGTCTTTAATCCATCTTGAGTTAATTTTTGTATAAGGTGTAAGGAAGGGGTCCAGTTTCAGTTTTCTTCATATGGCTAGCCAGTTTTCCCAACACCATTTGTTAAATGGGGAATCCTTCCCACATTGCTTGTTTTCGTGAGATTTGTCAAAGACCACATGGTTGTAGATGTGTGGCATTATTTCTGAGGCCTCTGTTCTGTACCATTGGTCTATGTATGTGTTTTGGTACCAGTACCATGCTGTTTTGGTTACTGTAGAATAGTTTGAAGTCAGGTAGCATGATGCCTCCAGCTTTGTTCTTTTGCTTAGGATTGTCTTGGCTGTATGGGCTCTTTTTTGGTTCCATATGAAATTTAAAGTAGTTTTTTCTAATTCTGTGAAGTAAGTCAATGGTAGCTTGATGGGGATAGCATTGAATATGTAAATTACTTTAGGCAGTATGGTCATTTTCACAACATTGATTCTTCCTATCCATGAGCATGGAATATTTTTCCATTTGTTCATGTTCTCTCTTACTCCCTTGAGCAGTGGTTTGTAGTTCTCCTTGAAGAGGTCCTTCACATCCCTTATAAGTTGTATTCCTAGGTATTTTATTCTCTTTGTAGCAATTTTACTGGGTTTTGTGATTATTAGGGTTACTAAATCAAGCTGAGGCTGGATATGTTTCAAATTTAATTGATGATGTCCTACTGCTAGACTTCACATTGCAGTTATTTAGATTAAATAATCTTACATATACAGAGAATGTTTGTGATACAGTTGCTCCAAAGTCAGTTGTTTTGGGAGCCCAAACCTCCAGGTGGGATTTCAAAGCCCATGCAGCGGGGCTTTTCTGCTGTCTTTCTATGTGAACAAAAGCAAGTTACTTAGAATACCTGCACAAAATGGAAACAATCATAAAGTACTCGTAGCCTAGCAGCTTCTCAAAATTTTTATTTGACAATGTCTATAGAGTGCTTTCTGCTTATTAGAGGAAGAGGGACTTTGTAAAACAAGCCATTACTGGTATCGTTAAGGCAATACCTACTGGAGCAGAGTCATATTGCTCCACGTTTGCCACCAGTTCTGTAGTTCTTTGAAGATCTAAACTATCCATGATTGGAAATAATTTTAATAATGTGTGTACAGGGGCAACCTCAGTTAAATAACACAGAACTGGAGACTTTAAGCAACCAGCATTTCTCCAAACAGAAAAAATCCACCTCCTTCACAAGCAATAATAGCAATTAAAACAATACTTATTTAGCACTTACTATGTGCCAAGAACTCTTCTAAATGTGTTACATGCAATTCCTCAATTATCACAGCAACCCTGTGAAATAGACAGTATTCCTATTCCCATTTCATAGACTTTAAAAAAGGCACTTGGGGAGCTTAATTGGCAAAGGCAACTCAGAAATTGCAGTCACAGGATGTAAAGGCAGGCCATCAGATTCTGGGCAGAACTTTGACCACTATTCATATCCAGTCAAAGGCAAAAAAGCATGAGGACTTTAGGAGGAAGAAAATATTTCCCTCTTCACTTTGTGACATCAGCCAAATTATTCACGTGATCCACAGATTTAAGGTTGGATGATACCAATTACAGAGGCGAGGAAAGTAGAGGCCACAGCTGTGGTCCTTGAAAGGTGTGAGTTCCAGGAAGACCTGCTGTAGACATATGAATCCTGGAAAGGTTAACAATATACCTAGTTGTGACCTGTAAGGTAATGACCACATGCTCCTAGAGTTTAGCTAACACTACTCATATAACACTAAGCATAAAACTGGGATTGGCCACCATGTTAATCTCTGACGCACCAAAAGTTTCACTCAGTCTATCATTAATGAGGAAAAGAAG
Organism: Piliocolobus tephrosceles; assembly: GCF_002776525.5. Taxonomy (NCBI): domain Eukaryota; kingdom Metazoa; phylum Chordata; class Mammalia; order Primates; family Cercopithecidae; genus Piliocolobus; species Piliocolobus tephrosceles. The sequence goes on along the minus strand of NC_045455.1, from coordinate 69,667,990 downwards.
TGACAGCCAAATGCATTCATGCATTCGCAAGTTATACCAGGCTGATCTCATTTATTTTTTGAAAGAATTCCTAAACTGATAAAGAGAATGCCATAAAGTTAGAATACTAAAATTCAGTAAAGGTTTTGGACAAGATACTCGAAAGTAGGCTGATAATACCATGGGTAGATGGATTTGGACTTTGTTGTAGGACTAGAGAGGGCTCGTTAATGAAACACAAGTTCAGTTTAATGGAATGCACCTTGTCTCATGTTGCAGAGATTTTCCCTGTCATTTTCAGTGTTGCTAACAATAATTTGAATGAGGACATTGATATGGTTAGGCTGTGTCCCCACCCAAATCTCATCGTGAATTGTAGCTCCCACAATTCCCATGTGTCGTGGGAGGGACCTGGTGGGAGATAATTGAATCACAGAGGCAGATATTCCCCGTGCTGTTCTCATGATAGTGAATAGGTCTTATGACATCTGATGGTTTTGTAAGGGGGAATTTCCCTGCACAAATTCTCTCTTGTCTGCCACCACGGGAGAAAGCCATGCCTTTCGCTTTCCACCATGATTGTGAGGCCTCCCCAGCCACGTGGAACTGTGAATCCATTAAACCTCCTCTTTTTATTTATAAATTACCCAGCCTTAGGTATATCTTTATCAGCAGCGTGAAAATGGACTAACACAGACATAAAAAGCAAATGTACCTAATTTGCAGATTCAAGAATCTGGGAAATATCTGAAAGCTGAATAACAGAATCAGAAACCAAAGAGTTTAACAGACTGAAATGAGGAATTCAAATTAACAAAATATAACATAAACAAGGCTTGACTCATTCTGTGTGGCACTGGAAAGGAGGCCAGAATTGGCCAGTAGAATTTACCTAAAGGCAAATTTTATTTTAATATGGAAAGTACCTTTCTGACAATACTATTTTCAAATATTTTCAAATAAATATCTTAAGAAGAAAAGTAAAAATAAAAACCCCAGAAATTTTCATATTAGACAATTGGTTGCCTAAATGGTTTTCTCTTTAATAGAGTACTGAACAGCAAATAATTTTATAGGAATATATTATGTATTTTTGTATAGTCAAGTATGCCATTGGAAAAATAGAGGATATTAGCCTCTCTGTAGTTCAAAGAGTTTCTTTGAAGAGTCAATTCAAATAAAAGAACCAGCTTATGGCATTTTCAGAACTCATGAAGCCAAACCAGGAACATACGCTACAGCAATGTTGCCACACAATAGCAGCATTGCCTGTGTATGGCTATTGAATCATGGTCCTTTACACAGAGATGTAGCCCTGAAAGAAGAAGAGAATATGCAGAGGAACCCAACGGTCAAAAGGACCTTGCTTTTCTTTTGTTTCAGCTTGATTTAATATACTATGCCTTCTATTGCATATGAGACCCATAAGGTTTTTAGCTATTTATAGATTAGTTATATCACCAGAAAAAAAGACACAGGATAAAACATTTCTGTAATAAAATTCAGCTTTTCTGAGTTCACTTGTTCACTACCAACAGATTTTTTTTCCTGTGTATTTTTAACTTAGGTCATTTAACTTCTCAAGAGATTTTGTTGTCTTGATGTGTTTTAATTTAAAAGCTGTTAAGAGTTGTTCATTTCTTTGTTAAATTCCACTAATAGTTTTATCACATTTTGAATCATCTATATATGGACATTAGAATTTACAAAACATTGTTATGTATAAAATTACTTGAGAGTAGATTCTTGCTAATACATTGGAACAGATTTTTAAAGAGACACTGTAAACATCTAGGTATATTGAAGCCATAGTTAATGATTACCATAAATTTTCAAAGATTTAAAAGTTCTAAAACTATTGTTTTCTCCAATGAGCAAAATGTAAACAGTGATTTCAGAGAGTACACTATAGAGGAATTTCAGTAAAAATAATTGGTATAATGTCTTCTAACATCTAATATGGGAATATTTCAATTCAAAATGGTGCAATCAGTTTATACATGACAATGATACATACACAGACACACACATACATATGCACGCACAAAGAGAAAATTGAAAAGACTTATCTAGATTAGAAAAAAAACATATAAGCAACTCTGGTGGAATGATAATGTCAAAGAGTGAACAGGCTGAAATCAGAGGTGTGTTAAGCCCAGGATGCCGAAGCAGGTATTGAGGGCTTGGCTCTTTCAGAGTGAAGGAAACTAAAAGTGCTCCATATGAAACAGGAATTGGATTTCGGGAAGGATAAGAAGAATAATGGGAGTTGGAGTCACTGCTTAAATCTGGGAGCTCAGCTCCACCCATCTTCAACTAAAAGGTATGCTTATTGTTCATCCTTACCCACAGGTGTTACAAAAACTGATCAGAAGAACACTAAGAGCCTTACACTCATGAAGGTAATAGTACCAGGTGGTTCTGCAGTTTGTTCTGTAAGCATCTCAGGCAGAAGCCTCAAAGCTAAATTACAAGACTTGGTATTTGTTTGGGGGACCAAAGGTCTAGAATGAAGACAATTTTAAAACTGATACATGGAAAAGAGGTGGGAACAAAGAAGAGAGAGGAGAGGGAGATTAAGAGTGAAGCTGGATTAGGAAAGAGGAAGTTGAAATAGGGCAGCAAAGAGAATAATATGGAAAAGAAAACAGCAATGGAAATACATTATATATGAAACAAATGTGTGTATATATATTCACTATCAAAATGACCTTGACAAGAAAAATATTAAAATATATTAAGAATTTTGTTGAAGGAAATGGTACAAAATCAGCTTTCAAAATGGAAATTACTTCAGGTGATATTAATTTTATAGAACACATACAAAATATTTCAATAATTATTTCTAGGATATTCAAAGAAATACATAAAAATATATCTTTCAATAGTATAAGAGATTAGGAAACAGATCAGAAAGCTCAATCAAGTAGGAATTACAAGTCATCAAGCATAAATCTTAGAAGGGAAATACATAGTATTTAAAATTTTTTAAAAATCAGTAGAGTAAAACCTAAATTGGACATAGTCAAAGAAAAAGTTATTGAAAAATAGCACCAAGAAGTTTACCAACAGAGAGAAACAAAAATATATATAAATAGAAAAACCATTTAAGTCTAGTGGATTTTTTTTTTGAGATGGAGACTCGCTCTGTTGCCCAGGCTAGAGTGCAGTGGTGCAATCTCGGCTCACTGCAAGCTCCGCCTCCCAGGTTCACACCATTCTCCTGCCTCAGCTTCCAGAGTAGCTGAGACTATAGGCACCAGCTACCACGCATGGCTCATTTTTTGTATTTTTTAGTAGAGACGGGGTTTCACCGTGTTAGCCAGGATGTTCTCTGTCTCCTGACCTTGTGATCCACTAGCCTCGGCCTCCCAAAATGCTGGGATTACAGGCGTGAGCCACTGCACCCAGCCCCAGTGGATTATTTTTAATGTAACCCCCAGGAACAAGGAATGGAGAAGAAACATGTATAGGAATAATTGCTGAGACTCTTCCAGAAATAATGATATGGATCCTGACCTTGACAGTACACTCCAAATAGAAAGCTAGATACAAATCTAAACATAAACATATATCTGTATATATCTTTCCATATTGCAATAAAATGAAGTTGCAGGGTATCAAAAATCAAGAATTAACCATGAAGACTATTGGAGAGAAAAATCATACTCCCTACACAGATAGGGAACTAGAGGAAAAGCAGACTATTAGTTATAATAGAGATGGGATTAGCTATGTTGACTGTCATTTCCCCTCATCACTCTGAAGATTTTCTATTTCTGATAGAATAATAGAAATAAAATACAAATATTCTATCTGTAGATTGAATAATATCTTCAGAGTGATGAGGGGAAATGACAGACAACATAGTAAATTAGTCAAGAATGAGAATAAAAAGAAAATATTAAAAGACACAGAAACACTAAAAGGACTAACCCATTCACAGATCTGTACTAAAAAATCTGTTGAAGTACCTACTAGAGGAAAGATGAAAGAAATGATAAGCACTAAAAGTGATTTAAAATATTGATATATATCTCAAAGCAAACACAGAAATAATTATGTTACTGTTAGAAGTATAACATTAAAACTTGAGGGAGTTTTTTGAGATAGGGTTTTCCTCTATTGCCCAGGCTGGAGTCCAATGGTGTGAACATGGCCCCTTCCAGCCTCAACCTCCTGAGATCAAGCTATCCTCCTGCCTCAGCCTCCTAAGTAGCTGGGACTACACAGGTACACCACTGTGTGTGGCTAATACTTGCATTTTTTTGTAGAGGTGGGGTCTCACTATGTTGCTCTGGCTGATCTCAAAATCCTGGGATCAAGCAATCCTCCCGCCTCAACCTACCAAAGTGCTGGGATTACAGGTGTGAGACATTGTACTTGGCCAAGATTAAAACTCTTAACAAGATTAGGAGGGATGTTTAATAAGTAGACAAAACAAGTTTCTTGACAGCAGGATTCAAATACTGAATATTGATTCACTATGAATATTTATAATTAAAAATTTCTATTAAAATGTAAAACTCAAGAAGATTGGGCTTCCAAATAAAAAAACAAAAAACTATATCACATTTTCTCAATTCAAGATAGAGAAAAATAGAAAATAGGAATAATAATCATGATGATCATCATGTCAAGGGGAAAATATAAGAATCATGGGTTACTACTTTGCTCCATGCTAAGTAATTAGTTTGGAATACCTGAATAAAATGGATATATCACATATTACAGGTACATATGAATTGTATAGATTATATTAACAGCTTTCTTAATACTGAAGGATATTTCTAACTCCCATTTCAATGCCCATATTATGGTGTTAATATACTGCATGAATAGAGTTTTTAATGGTGTCTTTAGGATAATCCCATTATTCAGAACAGAAAATGATTCACAGTATTTTTTAATGTATTCTTCGTAAGATTTTTTTGTGCCCACATAATATTGACTTTGTAAAAAGGATTTGAAAAATTTACTTGCCTGTCTATGCTATGAAATATTTGAATATAATAAGAATTAAAGATTAAGGATTCATTTACTTCATCTGTTAAATTCTTTTTATGAAGGCAGCTGTGTAGTCCTTTGACAGATTTTTTTTTTTATAGTAATTGGTTTGGGTATTTTTCTCTGTGTGGGTGGTTATTTTCTAAACAGACTGTCCATCTCTTCTGGTGCCTGTTTTGGTAGGTATATTTTCTTGGAATAGTGTCCTGGACAATGAAGAAGAAAGACATGTGGAACCTGGGCCATTGAGATAATCACACAGCCACGGCACAGTGTTTACATCCTTGTATTTCCACTAACATGTAGCTGCTGAACTCAGTCGTGGCCTAAAATCATAGGTGAGAAATTGGTGTTTATCAAATGTATGGGTGGATTAACAAATGAAATCCACACAAATTAAATATACCATAGATAAGTGAAATATGTAGAGATAAAATACAGCTAAGATTTTTATTTTGGCTATATGGAGAATTTTTACTTCTAGATAGGATTCCTCTATAAATGTGTGCTTGTTTAGTATAACAACTGAAGTAGGAACACACCAAATTCACTAGTACATTTTTGGTTTTGCTCACATTAGGTATAACCTAGTCTGACCTTTAATGATAGTCTAGCCAAAGTATGTCATCTTCTCATTAGGTAATACTTCCCGCAGGTGTGTGTGTGTGATGAAAACAGTAATAGCTGTGCTATGTGATCTCAGCGGCTCCCCCTGCTTGGTTCTCTGATCTTTGATGTTTCACATCTTTTTGTTCTACAGTCATGTCATCAATGTTGCTTTATTGTACCTGCTCGGTTCCCTGATCTTTGATGTTTCACACCTTTTTGTTCTACAGTCATGTCATCAATGTTGCTTTATTGTATCAGGGTTCTATAGTTAATCATACATTTCTTTACTTAATGTATTTATTTATCCATTCAACAAATAATTGTTGTGTTTTGAGGCACTGTTCTAGAAATCAAAGATGCAGGTAGAACAAGAAGCTGACTGGAGGAAATAATTCAATTGTGCTCAAACACTTGTGCACAGTTCGCTTAAGAATCAGGTCTCTGTCACGTTATTGCTCAGGGATTTTACTTTATCCAGTACTTCTTCCCAAAGGCCAGGTTCTCACATGATGACTTAAATGTGGGTTTAGGTGCCTGTATTTTTTCAGCTATTGCTTTAATCATGGTGCTATGAGGTGAGCACAAGAAATTTCAATATAATTAAGGAATTGAATCAATTGTTAAGGGTGTTATATGTGCAACAGAATCAACTGTGAGTTCTGGGTGATGCTAGACAATGCCCATAGCTACAGTCCTGGGAAAAGACATTTGTTCCCCTCAATTAATAGGGTGATGCAAAAAATAGAATAAATTAGGATTTTAGCTGCATTGAGAATTCTAGCTTCCAAATGCAATTACTATTATGGCGATTGCTATCTTGTTTTTCCCAGTGTTAATTAAAGTTCTTGTTAGATAATTCTGAGGTAAGAAAGGCTGCTCCATGGTTTAATTCTTTCCAGTGGTTCTGGAAAAAGTAACTAAGCAAACAATGACCATACTATTCAAGACTAATTAAGTTTCTTGAAAGTGTATGTTATTCATGCTACAACTTTTTTCTGTAAAATTGCTTAATATTGTAGTTGTTATTTTCAAGATCCAGCTATAGGAAAAAGTAATTTAAAAATTAATTAATATGTTATTCATCTTCTAGCATCCTGCCTGCATAACTGCTTCTAGATGGAAACTCACTGTGTAAGGTGTATGCTCTCCTAAGGTAAGTGATCTGCGGGGCTGGTATTGGTTTCCAATGCTCAAAGCACATATAAGAAATCCTGAGGTCAATTGCGAATTCTCAAAATGTGGACGGAGAGACTAGTTGTTTGGAATTCTAGAGTTGGGACTTCTATACAGGCTTTCCTAAATCCTCTTGCTTATGAGGTTTAAAACCCACTGAAATTCACTTTGCATACGCCCGAAAATTATCAGCCTTATTGCATGTGTGTCTTTTTTCCCCCATCATCAGTATAATCAGAGCAGAGAAAGTAGTATGGGATAGTAGCGTACACATTCCCCTATATTTCCAGCTTGAAATTTGTTGCTTTATTATGCATTTGGCTGAAATGTACTCCCTTGGTAAACGGTAAGAAAAGAATGTTTTGCAAATTTCTATTTTATTTATCATATAACAAGCTTTGACCAAGCAAAAACAGAAAATTAACTGGCTCCAATACCCAAACCATGGAAAGAGTCAGGATATGTAGATTTAGAAACCAAGTTTGTTAAGAGCCTTTCTTGATTTCTTGTCTCTAATCTGCTTTGAGATCTCCATTGTCTCAAATCATCTGTTCTCCATGGCTATTATAGTCAACTCTGGATTCACATTCTATCACCTCCCATTCCAGGAAGAAAAGAAGTTTCTCTAACCTGCTGTACATTGAAAACATCTTAGGGAAGGTCTCTGGTAGTCCTAGCCCCAGTCCTGTGTTACCACCCGGGGTTCATGGAGGCAGGTTTGTAAGTGTGGGTAGCCAAATTATGGCCTCTGCAGAGGTGAGGTCTGCTGTCTACTCATCATCACATCTGTCACATGTGTTTCTTCTCTGGTAGACTTTGAGTTCCTTAGAAGCACGAACCATATAAGCATTCACCTTAATATTCTCATCACCTAACCAGGAGCCCAGAGTTGGTACTTAACATTTATTAAATAAACATTGCTAAACTGTACTCCAGAAGGACAAGTTCTAAATGTTTACCCAGAGTTCTGCCAAAAATGAATTATATCACCTTAGTCTAAATTTTCTAGACACTGACAAAGAACATCTTAAGTTGAAAAAAATTGAAAAGAAAAACATACCATAAAAGGATCATGGTGGTAGCGAGCAGGGGACTGGTCAAAAATTTTGGAAGATCTTTGTCCCTGTAAGGCCTTAAGTTATAGAACTCATTATGAAAGAACAGTCTCTTTTAAAGCTTGAATTTTTTAACACTTTTTGTGGAAAAAAAGAAACAAAAAGCCTAGAACAATACCGACTGATTTTGCAGAGATTTCAGTGAATTCAGAAAGTATTCCAAGGGCTCAGAGTCAACATAATGCTTTACCATTGAATGGGCTTCTTATTTTGGAAACACTATTTACACAATCAACCCTGAGATAGGTTAGGAATATCTGTAGCAAATTTTATTATAAACTTGCTCTCAAAATCATCAAGATTGAAACCCAAAGCCACTCATTGGTAAACAACCAGGGACAACAGACTATTAATGGTGGATACTATTCCTGTCTAACAAGGACAATCATGAAATCTATTAAAAACCCCTTATTAATTGCTTTCATATTATCACTGCTGCCCACATTAGAAAGAATGATTTAAAAATTAGTATACTTCTGTAGTATCTTATACCTTCTAAAGTACTTCCAGATTCCATCTTATACCTTGTAAAGTACTTCTATCTTATACCTTCTAAAGTACTTCCACATTATATCACACTGTTCCTTTTGTCAAGGAGAAGCCTAGTTCTTATTTCTGTTTTATTTCAGATAATATCTTATGGCCACACATTGAGTTAATAGTACAAGGTCAAGGTTCCCGAAACCCTCCAAAATATACATTTCAAGAGCATTTAAAAGGACATTCTATAGCTGAAACTATGTATCAGTCTTAAGCAACTAAGGTGTTCTTAGATTCTTTGACAGTAAGTCATTGTTTTGACAACAAATCCAATGGCCTTCATTTAAAAAGAAAAAAGTTATCTAGGATACTGTCACTTAAAATGTGGTGAGTACAGTCATCATGAAAAGAGTGAAAAGGTTGCTGGATTTAAGTTACAGGACTTGGATTATTGTTTATGCTCTTGGTGTTGGCAGTTGAGTGATTTTGACCAAGTTGCTCAACTTCCCTGAGCTCCATTTTTCTTTATATAGAAATGGAGAAATAATAATATCTATTTCAAAAGTCCTTGTGAAGATTAAATGAGATAATACACATAAAAATACTATAAAATTGTAAATCATTGTTTATAATTATATGACACAACTGCATTTGTTTACCTGACTGAATACTAGACAAAATATTTCATTAGGTGGGACACCAAGATGGCTGAATAGGAACAGCTCCAGCCTCCAGCTCCCAGCGTGAGTGACAGAGAAGACGGGTGATTTCTGCATTTCCAACTGAGGTATTGGGTTCATCTCACTGGGGTGTGTCGGACAGTCAGTGCAGGACAGTGGGTGCAGCCCAACGAGCGAGAGGAGCGAGAGCCGAAGCAGGGCGAGGCATCCCCTACCCAGGAAGCACAAGAGGGAAGGGAATTCCTTTTCCTAGCCAAGGGAAACTGAGACACACAACACCTGGAAGATCTGGTCACTCCCACCCTAATACTGCACTTTACCAAGGGTCTTAGCAAAGGGCACACCAGGAGGTTATATCCCGCGCCTGGATCAGAGTGTCCCATGCCCACAGGACCCTCCTCATTGCTAGCACAACAGTCTGAGGTCTAACAGGAAGGCAGCAGCGAGGCTTGGGGAGGGGCACCCACCATTGCTGTAGGCTTAGGGTCTTCTAGGAGCAAGTATTCTTTAATTAGAGAAAACATGACCATAACATGAGACATAAAACTTGCTTACACTGTGATAGAATTTGTTTTATTGTTCAAGCCTAATTGTATCCTTGTTAGTAAGAAGTAAAGCAGAGTGAAATAATAAAACACACAATGTTTCTCGACACAGCAGGTTCCTGGGGAAAAGGTTCTGGGCCACTGTGAGCTGTGGTTCCCTGAAGGAGGAGTTGCTAAAGATAAGAGGTGAACAGGTTGTCCCTGAGGATAGATGTACCTTCTTGATTTTATTTAGGGTGATTTCTAGGTAATGAAAGGAGATATTTTTTAGCAGTAAGAAAGTAACCATGATTCTAGTATTTAAACTTTGGGTTATCCTTTAGGCATGACGGAATAAATGACTTGCTGAATGGTGAGATGCTCGTGAATTAATCCCTCATGGAGAAATTTTGCATACAGGCTAAAGCCCTTACTGAAACTGAGTAGGACACTGGGGCTAGATCATAAGCTTTCTTTTATCTGGACTAACTTCTCCCAAGAGAGGGTGATAGGGAGTGTGTTTTAATGTATTGTAAAATGCCTCTTAAGTGAAGTAAGTTTATGAACCAGAGAAGAACCCGAAAAAGATGACACTGAAGAATATGCCACAAATCGGCATTCATTGATTCTGAAATTAGAAGTAGTAGAGAGGGAAAACTCTTCTCTCCTCACAGTGGTCCATCACAGCACCTAGAGTAGGAACTTATGCCCCACGCAATCTGCCGTGATAGGGAAGAACTACCATTTAGACAATCCTGGCCGAGTCTGAGGAGATAGCACTGTATTAGAAATCCTAATTCACGCCATTATATTTCAAATGTTCTTCAATGTAGCTTTCCTGGTAATAAAGCTAATATTTCCATGGCCAGATATAGGATTCCTGTATTCATCTCTCAATTGGTTATGAACTTGGGTTAGAACTGGGGGTTAAATAGGCATTATTATTATTCCTAAATTCACTGAAGTACTTTGCTTACATTCTCTGTGATGCTTTTAGGCATGGGAAGTCAGCAGGAAAATACTGCAGAATGTCACTCATGGGTCTCACCCCACCTGCCCTGGCAGTCACTTCATTCTCCAGCCCTTGACACTCACTCAAGATGTGAAAGAGCTTTTTCTCTCTCACTCAGCAACTTGTTTTTTTAAACTGATTTTGGCAATCTTATTCTATATTCTGGGAAATTTGACAAGTAAAATAAAGTTGCTCAACTAGAATGACATCTTGGTTCTGCATACTATTTTTAATAAAACTACTGATTTCAGATTCACAGACACCAGAAACACACCAAATATTCAACAACAAACTCAGAATATGTTTCTCTTTTATGTAAAGACAAAGATCCCACCTGACTTCTGTGCTCTACTTCTGATATCTGTATTTAATAGGCACTAAGATATTTGTTGAGTAAACGAAATGAAGGAGTGTTACTAGACCCTGGATCAGTTATTGGTAAAAATTCACTACAAACTTATGTCACTTCTGTCTAATATATAGGTAAGATCAGGACATACAAATTCTACCTAGTTTTCTTCTTTTGTACTGAGGTGATATTCCCAGAAAATGAGGCCAGAAAAATGACATTGCCTATTATGGGATTTGGCCTCAAGTCCTTCTATAGTCTCCTATGGAAAAGACGTACACTTAAACCACAAAGACTATTTCTCCCTAGGAAGAGGCAGGCCTGGGAGCTCTGGGTCTCATTTTGCCCCTTTGCCCCTACCTGTTCCAGCTAGGCATGCTAAGGAAATTGGAGGGGGATCAAGGGCAAAAGGTGTTATTTTTTCTTCCCAAATGGTAACCAATCTGTGAACTATCTTACAGTACCAACCCCATAGGAGGAAAACAAATGAAAAGTGACTGTGATGCTTAATTTTATGTGGCAACTTGACTGGGCCATGGGCTGCCCAGATATTTGGTTAAATATTACCCTGGATTTGTCTGTGGGGGTATTTCTAAAAGAGATTAACGTTTGAATCTGTATGCTGAGTGAAACAGATTGCCTTCCCCAATGTGAGTATGCCTCATTCAATCCATTGAAGACCTGAATAGAACAAAAAGCTCAGTAAGGAAAAATCTGCTCTGTCTGTCTACTGTTTTGGGGCTGGGACATCAGTCTTCTGCCTTTGAACTCAGACTCAGACTGGAGCTTACATCCTCCGTTCTCCTGGTTCTCAGGCCTTCAGACTTGGACTGGAACTATACCACTGGCTCTCCTGGGTCTCCAGCTTGCCAACTGCAGATCTTGAGACTTCTCGGCCCCATAATCATGTCAGCCAATTCCTTATAGTCAGTATCTCTTGATAGATGGATGGAGGGATGGATGGACAGATAGATGTTCTATTGGCTTTGTTTCTTCAGAGAATTCTGATTAATACATGGACCAAAGGCCAAATAATCCATATGAAGAAAATGTCTCCACAATGCTAATTTTTTAATCTCTTTAGTCATCACACGGAAAACACCACTCTCTAACATGATTAGTTTGTACCCATACTCTTGATTCAGACCAAAATTCCTTATCCCTAATAAAAGGCTATGGTTACTGGCCTAGCAACTGGAATGTGAACTAAAACCCACCAGTCAGAAACAAATGAAGCCATACACAAACTGGGCATTAACTTTATTCTGGAGAACAAAGCATTTTCTTCAGATGACTGAGATAACCTAGTTTGCTTAGGATATTTGTCCAGGATAGGGATTTTCATAAGGAGAATTGTCAAATTCCCTGCATTAGATGAATTTCTCACAGGTTTACTGCTTCAAGAAAAGAAATGTCGTTTACTAAAGGAGTTGCAAGTCAATATGAATTCTGAAATTGTGGTTGTGATTCTTGGAGGTTGCCAGAGCACATAAAACAGAAAACATAGTGAAAATATCTGTCTACACAATGGAAGTTAAAGTGAAAAGTGGGAAACATCATGAAAATAAAAAGTATTTCCTAAATTTAGTTTTTGTCTTACAGGAACATTGCTTCTCTTTATGAATAGATATAAAGAGAGAAAGAAAAGGGTTAAAAATATAATTAGACTTTAAAACACAGAATTATAAGATCTATAATAGGAAACACATGAGGCTTGAAAGGAGCGGTAGAAACAGCAAACAAACAAGTGCCAATTAACTACTTTTGAAGTTTTCATTTCATCTATAGAAAATCCTCAAAGCTGTTTTGGTTACTGTAGCCTTGTAGTATAGTTTGAAGTCAAGTTCAGCTTTGTTCTTTTTGCTTAGGATTGTCTTGGCTATACAGGGTCTTCTTTTATTCCCTGTGAAATTTAAAATATTTTTTTCTAATTCTGTGAAGAATGTCAATGGTAGTTTGATGGAAATAGCATTGAATCTATAACTTACTTTTCACGATATTGATTCTTCCTAACCTTGGGGATGGAATGTTTTTCCATTTGTTTATGTTCTCTCTTATTTCCTTGAGCAGTGGTTTGTAGTTCTCCTGAGGAGGTCCTTCGCATCTCTTGTTAGCTGTATTCTTAGGTATTTTATTATCTTTGTAGCGATTGTGAATGGGAATTCATTTATGATTTGTCTCTGGGCTTGTTTATTGTCCATGTAAAGAAATGCTTCTGATATTTACACGTTTATTTTGTATCTTAAGACTTTGCTGAAGTTGCTTATCAGCTTAATGAGTATTTGGGCTGAGACAATGGGGTTTTCTAAATAGAGAATCATGTCATCTGCAAATAGAGACAATCTGACTTCCTCTTTTCCTATTTGAATACTCTTTATTTCTTTCTCTTGCCTGATTGCCCTGGCCAGAACTTCCAAATACTGTGTTGAATAGGAGTGATGACAGCGAGCATCCTTGTCTTGTACTGGTTTTCAAAGAGAATGTTTCCAGCTTTTGACCATTCAATATGACATTGGCTGTGGGTTTGTCATAAATAGCTATTAATATTTTGAGGTATGTTCCATCAATACCTAGTTGACTGAAAGTTTTTAACATGAAGGGATGTTGAATTTTATTGAAGACCTCTTCTTCATCTACTGAGATAATCACGTGGTTTTTGTTAGTTCTGTTTATGTGATGGACTCTGTTTACCGATTTGCATGTGTTGAACCAGCCTTGCATCCCAAAGATGAAGCCAACTTGATTGTGGGGTATAAGTTTTTGGATGTGCTGCTGGATTCAGTTTGTCAGTATTTTATTGAGGATTTTTGCATCAATGTTCATCAGGGATATTGGCCTGAAGTTTCCTTTTTTTATTGTGTCTCTTCCTGGGTTTGGTATAAGGATGCTGCTGGCTTCGTAAAATGAGTTAGGGAGTCCCTCTGTTTCAATTGTTTGAAATAGTTTCAGATGGAATGTTACCAGCTCCACTTTGTATTTCTGGTAGAATTCAGCTGTAAATCCATCTGGCCCTAGGCTTTGTTTTGATTGGTAGGCTATTAATTACTTTGTTAATTTCAGAACTTGTTATTGGTCTATTCACGGATTCAACTTTTTCCTGGTTTAGCCTTGTGTCCAGGAATTTATCCATTTCTTCTAGATTTTCTAGTTTATTTGCATAGAGGTATTTATAGTATTCTCTGATGGTAGTTTGTATTTCTGTGGAGTTAATGGTGATATCCACTTTATTATTTTTATTGTGTCTAGTTGATTCTTCTCTCTTTTCTTATTAGTCTAGCTAGTGTTTTATCTATTTTGTTGATTTTTTTCCAACTCCTGGATTCATTGATTTTTTGGAGGGTTTTTCATGTCACTATCTCCTTCAGTTTTTCTCTGATTTTCGTTACTTCTTATCCTCTGCTAGCTTTTGGATTAGTTTGTTCTTGCCTCTCTAGCTCTTTTAATTGTGACGTTAGGGTGTTGATTTGAGACCAAAACAGACATATAGACCAATGGAGCAGAACAGAGACCTCAGAAATAATACCACACATCTACAACCATCTGATTTTCAACAAACCTGACAAGAACGAGCAATGAGGAAAGGATCTCCTATTCAATAAATGATGCTGGGAAAACTGGCTAGCCATATGCAGAAAACTGAAACTGGACCCCTTCCTGACACTGTATACAAAAATTAACTCAAGATGGAATAAAGACTTAAATGTAAAACCCAAAACCATTAAAACCCCAGAAGAAAATCTAGGCAATACCATTCAGGATATGGACACTGGCAAAGACTTCATGACAAAAACAACAAAAGCAATGGCAAAAAAAATCCAATATTGACAAATAGGATTTAATTAAACTAAAGAGTTTCTGCACGGCAAAAGAAACTATCATCAGAATGAATAGACAACCTAGAGAATGGGAGAAAATGTTTGCATCTACCCATTTAACAAAGGTCTAATATCCAGAATTTACAAGAAACTTCAATTCACAAGAAAAAAAACCCATCAAAAACTAGGCAAAGAATTTGAACAGACACTTTTCAAAAGATGTCATTTGCACAGCCAACAAATACACGGAAAAAAAAGCTCAACATCACCGATCATCAGCGAAATGCAAATCAAAACCACAATGAGATACCATCTCATGCCAGTTAGAATGATTATTAAAAAGTCAGGAACAATAGATGCTGGCAAGGCTGTGGAGAAATACGAACACTTTTACACTGCTGGTGGGAATGTAAATTAGTTCAACCATTGTGGAAGACAGTATGGCAATTCCTCAAGGATCTAGAACCAGAAATACCATTTGACTCAGCAATCCCATTACTGGGTATAGACCCAAAGGAATATAAATCATTCTACTATAAAGACACATGCACATGTATGTTTACTGCAGCACTGTTTACAATAGCAAAGACATGGAACCAATCCAAATACCCATCAATGATAGACTGGATGAAGAAAATGTAGTATATAGACAGCATGGAATACCGCGCAGCCATATAAAGGAATGTGACTATGTTCTCTGCAGGGACATGGATGAAGTTGGAAGCCATCATCCTCAGCAATCTAACAGAGGAACAGAAAACCAAATACTGCATGTTCTCACTCGTAAGTGGGAGTAGAACAATGTGAACACATGGACACAGAGAGGGGAGCATCACACACAAGGGGTGAGAAGAGGGAACTTAGAGGACGGGACAGGTTGATGGTGCAGCAAATCACCGTGGCACATGTAAACCTATGTAACAAACCTGCACGTTCTGCACATGTAACCAGTTTTTTTTCTTTTTAGAAGAAATAAATTTTTAAAAAAGAAATTTCTCAAAGCTCCACCCTCTAATCACCTGCTGCAGAAACACTTGGTAGTTTTTTTTTTTTTTCTTTTTTTACATAAATGCAGATCTTTAGACCCCATCCCAGATCTGCTGAATCTTAGTAATATCCAGGAATCCACATTCTAAACAAGCCTTAGGTGGTGTTTATATATTCTAAAACTTGAGAACTCCTGCTGTTAATGCATCTTAGTTCCTGTAAGGTGTCCTAGTCCTTTATCCCTTTGCACTGCTACTTTGAACCTAGAGGTACATCTTTGATTAACTGGAACTTTAAAGGTCAACGTTCCTGTAGAGAAAGACTGGAAAACCTTTCTAGTTTACATTTGAAGCAGTGTATTCATTGCTAGAAAAGAAGGAACAGGTCGATTTTACTCTGGAGAAGCAGATCCACCTTCTGAGGTTCCCATTTTTATAATTTGGACAAGGTTGCAACTATCTTTGTGAGACCTGGCACCCTCACACTCAGTTTGCATCATTCGCCTTCACATGAGTCCCTGGATAAGTTCAACAGGGAACCTGTCCCTGGAAAGCTAATGAGATCTTCCATAAGCATGTATTGCTTTCACTGATTTAAAATAAACATGTAACAGAAAGGATTCCTCTTCAAGCTAAAGAGAAACATGGAAGTGTGCAAAAGGTACTGTGTCAGGGTCCAGAGATTTGCCTCTGTCAACATTGTGTTCTGGGACTTCAGGTGGGCACTACGTTCTCAGCAATCATTACTAATGTCTAAAGGTAGTGAGGTTGGATTTAAGAACTTCTAAGCTTCCTTCAAACATCAACAAAATGTGTTTTATTTTTTCCTGTAAGGTTTAGAAATGATTTCATTTACAGTCATTAGTTCTAATAGAAAATTATTAGTTCCTATATGTGTAAAAGTCTAAAACTGGCACTGAGAATATGCATGGCAAGACTTTTAGCCCACACTTGAAATATAGATATTATAAAGCATTATTATGCCTGAGAGGAAGTTTGGAGTTCTGAACACTTTGATTTGCTAAGATTATACTGCAAAACATATCAGTAAACAGTATTTGAGGAGTAATTTTACTTCAGTAAAAGAGACTTCATCTTAGTTATTTTTATTTATAAAACATCCTAAGGAATATCTATTTCAATATTACTATGTATAGAAATTATTATTAACACCTTGATCTCTTAGTTCTTTCACTATAAAGAACCTAGACTTTATCTTATTTTTATTTTTATAAATTGATGGAGTACAAGTCAGTTTTGTTACATGGATACATTGCATAGTGGTGAAAACTGGGCTTTTAGTGTACCCATCACCCAAATAGTGAACACTGTACCCAACAGGTAATTTTTCAACTCTCTTCCACCCTCCCTGCTTTTGGAGTCCCCAGCGCCTATTATTCCCCTCTGTATGTCCACATGTACCCATCGTCTAGCTGCTACTTATGTGAGAACATATGGTATTTGAGTCTCTGTTTTTGAGTATTTCACTTAGGATAATGGCTTCCATCTCCATCCAGTGTGATACTAGTTTCATAGAACGAGTTAGGAAGAAATATCTCCTCCCTTTTTTGGAATAGTTTCAGTAAGATTCGTACCAGGTCTTCTTTGTATGTCTGGTAAAATTGGGCTATGAATGTGTCTGGTCCTGGGCTTTTGTTGGGAGATTTTTTTATTACTGATTTAATTTCATTGCTCATTATTGGTCTGTTCAGGATAATCTAGATTTTATATTTCAAACATCTCACAATGTCTTCTACTAACAGCATTTTAGTAACTCAGTGATACCCTATTCTATGATCCATATGTCTTAAATTATCTTTAAACTTTAAGCTTTAAAAGTGATAAAATAATTAAGATACAAGGTTTATATCTCAGATACTAACTTCTCTGGAATGCACTCTCCAGTATAAACTGTATTAGAAAATCTGAGAATGGAAAGAATCCTAATCAGATTATCATTTATCCTCCTGCCATAGCTCCACTGAGTCATCATAAAACTTGTGGAAAGCAGGATTCTTCGTTGTCCTACGTGACAAGGCTAATGTTTTCTAATTCATTCATTATCCAGAATTTTCCCCAAAGTCTTGCCCAAGCTCCAAAGAATGTAACTTGAGCCTTAAGTTTCCTTTCATTGTTGGTTGCATAATTCTCTGAGAGGCAATGACCAGAAAGTCCTTCCATCCCTAAAGCTAGGAAACACTGACCTTTAACTTAAAGCCTTTCTCAAGTTTGAAAATATGAGGACTGTATGTGCAAAATATTCTAAGTCCTATAGAATGCCAGCCTGATATAAATCTAAGTTATGCTTCCTTTAAAAACAAAACTTTAAACTTCAAACTAAGCCCTTTCTTTATGTAAAAATTTCTACAGTAGCAAATTGAAGGCCCTGAAAACATTTCTTCCAGCAAAACTGATTCCACTGTCTCCCCAGGCCTCCTTAACAGAAAGCAGGAACAATAATCAAACCCTTTGTAGCTGCATCATAAGCAGCTCATGTCATCATCCAGCAAGCACAGTGTTACCAGAAATCTTCCATCTTAGATTGTGAAGAGTCTTGGGTTTTAATTTGCACCTGTGTGTATTTCATTAAAGCAATGAACCTCAAATTTTACAATACCAAGGTTCAGATTACACAAGTAAATGGGTCTTCCTTTGTATAACGCATTGTCTACCTGATCAGTAGCCACTCTCTGCCAACTCTGCCTCCATGTGACCAATGTGCTGTAGGGCATATGGTCAAAGAGAAGAATGCAAGGGAAACAGACTGGTTATGGTATTACAGTTAATGGTCACGTATTTTGGTTCTGCATTGAAAGAGAAGTAGCTGTAGTTTAGTGAACTGGTTACTGCGTATGACTTCAAAAACCCTAAGTTCAAATTCCTAGTCTGCAACTTAGTGGTGTGTAATGTCGAGATGATCACTTAACTTCCCTGAGATTATTTCTTCATCTATCAAAATCAGGCATAATGACAAAAGAATAGACATATAGATCAATGGGTCAGAATAGAGAGCCCAGAAATAGACTCACACAATACAGTAAGATAGTCAACTGATCTTTGACAGAGGTGCAAAGGCAATTCAATGAAGAAAGGATAGTCTTTGTCTTTTCAACAGGTGGGACTGGAACAATTGGGCATCCACACGCAGAAAAATAAACCCAGACTCAGACCTTATGCCAACCATATGCAAAAATAATTAACTCAAAATGGGTCATATGCCTAAATGTAAAATGCAAAACTAGAAAATTTCTAGAAGAAAACACAGAAGAAAATTTAAATGACCATGGGGTTGGCAATTACTTTTTAGATAAAATATCAGAAGCACCATCCATTTTTTAAAAAATTGGTAAGTTTGACTTTACTAAATCAAAGACTTCTGCTCTATGAAAGACATTGTTAAGAGAATAAGACAAACGACAGACTGGGAGAAAATATCTGTAAGAAATATATCTGACTTAAAAAACACTTATATCCAAAATATAAAATTGGACATAATGAAAATTATACAATTATACACAACACTTGATTATTGTTCTTGCTCCTGATTTCTGTAAAGAAGTTTGTGAAGAGAGAGTGGAATCAGTTTTGCTGGGAGAAATGTTTGCAGGGCCCCAGATTTGCTACTGTAGATATTTTTAGGGATGAAAAGGTTTAGTTTGAAGTTTAAATATTTTTTTTACATAAAGCATAATAATAATTTAGATTTTATCAGTCTGGCATTCTGTAGGACTTAGAATATTTTGCACATATAGTCATCATTTTTTCAAACATAAGAAATAGGTTTTAAATTGTCTTGGGTTAATGTTAAATTAAATGGGATTTACCAATTTTAAAAGTTTCTGACATACAAATAAAATTCAGTAACAGTTTCCTTTTCTTAGTAAGTTTTTAATTTTTTTACTCCATAGGTTTTTGGGGAGCAGGTGGTGTTTGTTTACATGGATAAGTTCTTTGGTGTTGATCTTTGAGATTTGGGTGCACCCATCACCCAAGCACTGTACACTGGACCCAATGTGTAGTCTTTTATTCCTCGCCATGCCCCAAACTTTTCCCCAAGTCCCCAAAGTTCAATGTATCATTCTTATGCCTTTGCATCCTCATAGCTTAGCTCTCACATATGAGTGAGAACATGCAATGTTTGGTTTTTCATTCCTCAGTTATCTCACCTAGAATAATGTTCACCAATTCCATACAGATTTCTGTGAATGCCATTATTTTGTTCCTTTTTATGACTAAGTAGTATTGCTTAATTTGAGGGAAAATATAATAAGTTATAATGCAGACATATAACTGCATATACATGTCTAAATATAGCCATTTGATTTTCTAAGTGCCACATTCACTGGCTCACAAGATACACTTTCTGGTGACGACAGTGGATATTTTCTTATTGCTTCACTCATCTAGCAGTTATTTCTTAAGAAAGAAGCAGCCCAAAAGAATTCCCAGTTTACAACATGTCCAATTCTGTGTCTTCTGTAAGAAGAATTAATAATGATTCATGCTTTCTGGGAAAGACAGAAAATGACAATCATAAATGCTTATGAAAAGGATATTTAAGATTACACAAACACTAAGTATTACTTGGATCCATACCCATTGCAAATTGTTCCAAAACTTGTTACTCATAAAACCCAAATTCTTGGCTGGGTGCAGTGGTTCATGCCTGTAATCCCAGCACTTTGGGAGGCCGAGGAGGGTAGACCATGAGGTCAGGAGATGGAGACCATCCTGGTCAACATGGTGAAACCATGTCTCTAGTAAAATACAAAAAAATTAGCCAGGCGAGGTGGTGTGCACCTGTAGTCCCAGTTATTCGGGAGGCTGAGGCAGTAGAATTGCTTGAACCCGGGAGGCAGAGGTTGCAGTGAGCTGACATCGTGCCACTGCATTCCAGCCTGGCAACGGAGCAAGACTCTGTCTCAAAACAAACAACAAACAAATTCTTTGGAGAAATTCAAGATGATGGATAAGAAATTCAACTTATAAAATCACTCAGCAATATCTGGTTACTATTTTTATGAGTGAAGAATCAAATTATAGAATATTTAAATGATATGTTATCTTCATAATATGTTTTTCTCATATTTTAATTGCAAAGTAGTAAGTTAGGGGAATATAAGTTAGTATCTTATTTTTTGTAGCAACATGGGCTTTAAAATGTTCTGCTATATTGATTCCTATCAACACGGGCTGATTGATCTACATGAAGGAGCACAATCTACCATGATCCATTCCTTCTCTGAACACCTATCATTGATTCATTTAGAACCAGCACCAGGCCAACTAGACCTTTACTAGACAATATGCCCAAGCTCTCTCTCCCCTATGAAATACAAATTTCAACAACTGCAAAGACTTTGTCTTACAGTTTGTCAAAATTCTCAGAGCAGGGTCCAGGAGACAGAGCCAAAAAGAGTTACAAAAGAAGTAAAAGCTATGGACCCTGATAGGAAAACTAAAACAGGTATCTAAAACAATATAAAAAGCTGATAGGGTTGGGGGCGGAGCAAGATGGCCGAATAGGAACAGCTTCAGTCTCCATCTCCCAGCGCGAGCAACACAGAAGACCGGTGATTTCTGCATTTTCAACTGAGGTACTGGGGTCATCTCACTCGGGAGTGCCGGACAATCGGTGCTGGTCAGCTGCTGCAGCCTGACCAGCGAGAGCTGAAGCAGGGCGAGGCATCGCCTCACCTGGGAAGCGCGAGGGGGAAGGGAGTCCCTTTTCCTAGCCAGGGGAACTGAGACACACAACACCTGGAAAATCGGGTAACTCCCACCCCAATACTGCGCTGTCACACGGGCACACCGGAGATTATATCCCACACCTGGCCGGGAGGGTCCCACGCCCACGGAGCCTCCCTCCTTGCTAACACAGCAGTCTGCGGCAATCTAACCGCAAGGCAGCAGCGAGGCTGGGGGAGGGGCGCCCGCCATCACTGAGGCTTAAGTAGGTAAATAAAGCCGCTGGGAAGCTCGAACTGGGTGGAGCTCACAGCAGCTCGAGGAAACCTGCCTGTCTCTGTAGAATCCGCCTCTGGGGACAGGGCTCAGATAAACGAGCAGAAGCCTGTACAGACGCGAACGACTCTGTCTGACAGCTTTGAAGAGAGCAGTGGATCTCCCAACACAGAGGTTGAGATCTGAGAACGGACAGACTGCCTGCTCAAGTGGGTCACTGACCCCTGAGTAGCCTAACTGGGAGACATCCCCCACTAGGGGCAGTCTGACACCCCACACCTCACAGGGTGGAGTACACCCCTGAGAGGAAGCTTCCAAAGCAAGAATCAGACAGGTGCACTCGCTGTTCAGCAATATTGTATCTTCTGCAGCCTCTGCTGCTGATACCCAGACAAACAGGGTCTGGAGTGGACCTCAAGCAATCTCCAACAGACCTATAGCTGAGGGTCCTGACTGTCAGAAGGAAAACTATTAAACAGGAAGGACACCTATACCAAAACCCCATCAGTACGTCACCATCATCAAAGACCAGAGACAGATAAAACCACAAAGATGGGGAAAAAGCAGGGCAGAAAAGCTGGAAATTCAAAAAATAAGAGCACATCTCCTCCTGCAAAGGAGCACAGCCCATCACCAGCAACGGATCAAAGCTGGTCAGAGAATGATTTTGATGAGATGAGAGAAGAAGGCTTCAGTCCATCAAACTTCTCAGAGCTAAAGGAGGAATTACGTACCCAGCGCAAAGAAACTAAAAATCTTGAAAAAAGAGTGGAAGAATTGACAGCTAGACTAATTAATGCAGAGAAGGTCATAAACGAAATGACAGAGATGAAAACCACGACACGAGAAATACGTGACAAATGCACAAGCTTCAGTAACCGACTCGATCAACTGGAAGAAAGAGTATCAGCGATGGAGGATCAAATTAATGAAATGAAGCAAGAAGAGAAACCAAAAGAAAAAAGAAGAAAAAGAAATGAACAAAGCCTGCAAGAAGTATGGGATTATGTAAAAAGACCAAATCTACGTCTGATTGGGGTGCCTGAAAGTGAGGGGGAAAATGGAACCAAATTGGAAAACACTCTACAGGATATCATCCAGGAGAACTTCCCCAACCTAGTAGGGCAGGCCAACATTCAAATTCAGGAAATACAGAGAACGCCACAAAGATACTCCTCCAGAAGAGCAACTCCAAGACACATAATTGCCAGATTCACCAAAGTTGAAATGAAGGAAAAAATCTTAAGGGCGGCCAGAGAGAAAGGTCGGGTTACCCACAAAGGGAAGCCCATCAGACTGACAGCAGATCTCTCGGCAGAAACTCTACAAGCCAGAAGAGAGTGGGGGCCAATATTCAACGTTCTTAAAGAAAAGAATTTTAAACTCAGAATTTCATATCCAGCCAAACTAAGTTTCATCAGTGAAGGAGAAATAAAATTCTTTACAGATAAGCAAATGCTTAGAGATTTTGTCACCACCAGGCCTGCCTTACAAGAGACCCTGAAGGAAGCCCTAAACATGGAAAGGAACAACCGGTACCAGCCATTGCAAAAACATGCCAAAATGTAAAGACCATCGAGCCTAGGAAGAAACTGCATCAACTAATGAGCAAAATAACCAGTTAATATCATAATGGCAGGATCAAGTTCACACCTAACAATATTAACCTTAAATGTAAATGGACTAAATGCTCCAATTAAAAGACACAGACTGGCAAACTGGATAAAGAGTCAAGACCCATCAGTCTGCTGTCTTCAGGAGACCCATCTCACATGCAGAGACATACATAGGCTCAAAATAAAGGGATGGAGGAAGATCTACCAAGCAAATGGAGAACAAAAAAAAGCAGGGGTTGCAGTCCTAGTCTCTGATAAAACAGACTTTAAACCATCAAAGATCAAAAGAGACAAAGAAGGCCATTACATAATGGTAAAGGGATCAATTCAACAGGAAGAGCTAACTATCCTAAATATATATGCACCCAATACAGGAGCACCCAGATTCATAAAGCAAGTCCTTAGAGACTTACAAAGAGACTTAGACTCCCATACAATAATAATGGGAGACTTCAACACTCCACTGTCAACATTAGACAGATCAATGAGACAGAAAGTTAACAAGGATATCCAGGAATTGAACTCATCTCTGCACCAAGCAGACCTAATAGACATCTATAGAACTCTCCACCCCAAGTCAACAGAATATACATTCTTCTCAGCACCACATCACACTTATTCCAAAATTGACCACATAATTGGAAGTAAAGCACTCCTCAGCAAATGTACAAGAACAGAAATTATAACAAACTGTCTCTCTGACCACAGTGCAATCAAACTAGAACTCAGGACTAAGAAACTCAATCAAAACCACTCAACTACATGGAAACTGAACAACCTGCTCCTGAATGACTACTGGGTACATAACGAAATGAAAGCAGAAATAAAGATGTTCTTTGAAACCAATGAGAACAAAGATACAACATACCAGAATCTCTGGGACACATTTAAAGCAGTGTGTAGAGGGAAATTTATAGCACTAAGTGCCCACAAGAGAAAGCAGGAAAGATCTAAAATTGACACTCTAACATCACAATTAAAAGAACTAGAGAGGCAAGAGCAAACACATTCAAAAGCTAGCAGAAGGCAAGAAATAACTAAGATCAGAGCAGAACTGAAGGAGATAGGGACACAAAAAACTCTCCAAAAAATCAATGAATCCAGGAGTTGGTTTTTTGAAAAGATCAACAAAATTGACAGACCGCTAGCAAGGCTAATAAAGAAGAAAAGAGAGAGGAATCAAATAGACGCAATAAAAAATGATAAAGGGGATATCACCACCGACCCCACAGAAATACAAACTACCATCAGAGAATACTATAAACACCTCTACGCAAATCAACTAGAAAATCTAGAAGAAATGGATAATTTCCTGGACACGTACACTCTTCCAAGACTAAACCAGGAAGAAGTTGAATCCCTGAATCGACCAATAGCAGCCTCTGAAATTGAGGCAACAATTAATAGCCTACCCACCAAAAAAAGCCCAGGACCAGATGGATTCACAGCTGAATTCTACCAGAGGTACAAGGAGGAGCTGGTACCATTCCTTCTGAAACTATTCCAATCAATAGAAAAAGAGGGAATCCTCCCTAACTCATTTTATGAGGCCAACATCATCCTGATACCTAAGCCTGGCAGAGACACAACAAAAAAAGAGAATTTTAGACCAATCTCCCTGATGAACATCGATGCAAAAATCCTCAATAAAATACTGGCAAACCGGATTCAGCAGCACATCAAAAAGCTTATCCACCATGATCAAGTGGGCTTCATCCCTGGGATGCAAGGCTGGTTCAACATTTGCAAATCAATCAACGTAATCCAGCATATAGACAGAGCCAAAGACAAGAACCACATGATTATCTCAATAGATGCAGAAAAGGCTTTTGACAAAATTCAACAGCCCTTCATGCTAAAAACGCTCAACAAATTCGGTATTGATGGAACGTACCTCAAAATAATAAGAGCTATTTATGACAAACCCACAGCTAATATCATACTGAATGGGCAAAAACTGGAAAAATTCCCTTTGAAAACTGGCACAAGACAGGGATGCCCTCTCTCACCACTCCTATTCAACATAGTGTTGGAAGTTCTGGCTAGGGCAATCAGGCAAGAGAAAGAAATCAAGGGTATTCAGTTAGGAAAAGAAGAAGTCAAATTGTCCCTGTTTGCAGATGACATGATTGTGTATTTAGAAAACCCCATCGTCTCAGCCCAAAATCTTCTTAAGCTGATAAGCAACTTCAGCAAAGTCTCAGGATACAAAATTAATGTGCAAAAATCACAAGCATTCTTATACACCAGTAACAGACATGCAGAGAGCCAAAGCAGGAATGAACTTCCATTCACAATTGCTTCAAAGAGAATAAAATACCTAGGAATCCAACTTACAAGGGATGTAAAGGACCTCTTCAAGGACAACTACAAACCACTGCTCAGTGAAATCAAAGAGGACACAAACAAATGGAAGAACATACCATGCTCATGGATAGGAAGAATCAATATCGTGAAAATGGCCATACTGCCCAAGGTTATTTATAGATTCAATGCCATCCCCATCAAGCTACCAATGAGTTTCTTCACCGAATTGGAAAAGACTGCTTTAAGGTTCATATGGAACCAAAAAAGAGCCCGCATTGCCAAGACAATCCTAAGTCAAAAGGACAAAGCTGGAGGCATCATGCTACCTGACTTCAAACTATACTACAAGGCTACAGTAACCAAAACAGCATGGTACTGGTACCAAAACAGAGATATAGACCAATGGAACAGAACGGAGTCCTCAGAAATAATGCCACACATCTACAACCATCTGATCTTTGACAAACCTGACAAAAACAAGAAATGGGGAAAGGATTCCCTATTTAATAAATGGTGCTGGGAAAATTGGCTAGCCATAAGTAGAAAGCTGAAACTGGATCCTTTCCTTACTCCTTATACGAAGATTAATTCAAGATGGATTCGAGACTTAAATGTTAGACCTAATACCGTAAAAACCCTAGAAGAAAATCTAGGTAGTACCATTCAGGACATAGGCATGGGCAAGGACTTCATGTCTAAAACACCAAAAGCAACGGCAGCAAAAGCCAAAATTGACAAATGGGACCTCATTAAACTAAAGAGCTTCTGCACAGCAAAAGAAAGTACCATCAGAGTGAACAGGCAACCTACAGAATGGGAGAACATTTTTGCAATCTACTCATCTGACAAAGGGCTAATTTCCAGAATCTACAAAGAACTCAAAGAAATATACAAGAAAAAAACAAACAACCCCATCCAAAAGTGGGGAAAGGATATGAACAGACATTTCTCAAAAGAAGACATTCATACAGCCAACAGACACATGAAAAAATGCTCATCATCACTCGCCATCAGAGAAATGCAAATCAAAACCACAATGAGATACCATCTCACACCAGTTAGAATGGCAATCATTAAAAAATCAGGAAACAATAGGTGTTGGAGAGGATGTGGAGAAATAGGAACACTTTTACACTGTTGGTGGGATTGTAAACTAGTTCAACCATTATGGAAAACAGTATGGCAATTCCTCAAGGATCTAGAACTAGATGTACCATATGACCCAGCCATCCCACTACTGGGTATATACCCAAAGGATTATAAATTATGCTACTACAAAGACACATGCACACGTATGTTTATTGCGGCACTATTCACAATAGCAAAGACTTGGAATCAACCCAAATGTCCATCAGTGACAGACTGGATTAAGAAAATGTGGCACATATACACCATGGAATACTATGCAGCCATAAAAAAGGATGAGTTTGCGTCCTTTGTAGGGACATGGATGCAGCTGGAAACCATCATTCTTAGCAAACTATCACAAGAAGAGAAAACCAAACACCGCATGTTCTCACTCATAGGTGGGAACTGAACAATGAGTTCACTTGGACTCGGGAAGGGGAACATCACACACTGGGGCCTATCATGGGGAGGGGGAAGGGGGGAGGGATTGCATTGGGGAGTTATACCTGATATAAATGATGAATTGATGGGTGCTGACGAGTTGATGGGTGCAGCACACCAACATGGCACATGTATACATATGTAACAAACCTGCACGTTATGCACATGTACCCTAGAACTTAAAGTATAATAAAAATTAAAAAAAATAAAAAAAATAAAAAAATAAAAAATAAAAAAAAAAAAAAAAAAAAGCTGATAGGTATCCTTATCTTTGGTAATGGAATAATTGTTGCATCCTAAAAGCTAACAACCCTCATAAATCTGACAATTTTTATTTATATTTTAGAGACAGAGTCTGGCTATGTTGTCCAGGCTGTAGTGCAGTGGATATTCACAGGTGCGATCCCACTACTAAGGAGCATGGGAATTTTGACCTGTTCCATGTTCGACCTGGACCAGTTCACCCCTCCTTAGGCAATCTGGTGGTCCCTCACTCATCACATTGATACCAAACTTAATGTGGATGCCCAATCAGTATAGAGCGTTACAGCCCAGAATTCCTGGTCTCAAACAATCCTCCTCCATCAGCCTCCCAAATATTATAACTGGGACTATAGGCACACACCACTGCGCCCGGCCTAACAATTTCTTTAATGGGAATATTTTGCAAAGAGGATGATTCTTGTTCTACTTTGCAGTTAAAAAAAATTTAAGTAAATAGCATGTTAAATAAACTTTCTGGAGGGAGCTGGAGTTGTCTTAAAACAAGAAAGGATATGGAGAGGAGGGCAGGTGATAGTGCTGGACGAGCCATGAAACAGGCATTAGCTTTAGCAATAGCACAAAATGTATTTAAAAAACAAAAACAAAAAAAACAAAAAACCCATTGCTAAAATGTAGAGCCCTTTTGGCATACACAGAGGAAAGAATATGGAAAGAAAGGAGGAATTGAGTTGATGGAGGGTGCCAGTGAGCTTGCCGGCAGTATGCTGCATCTCAAGCAACTTACTTAAACTTCCCTCATTTTAAATATCACTGTGTAAAAGTGATCTCCAATGCCCCTGTCTGCCATGTGTTTGTTCAATCGAGCACCTTTCCTAACAAAAGCCTTTAGGATTAGCTGCCTCTTGCACTGGTAGCTGTGAGAAAGAATGTGAAATTATTACCAGCTGAAACTGGAGAAAGAGGGCTTGAACGTGGCCTCCTGTGGTATGGGCTAATGCCAAAAGGGGTTCAGACTTATACTAAGGACACATATCTCATAATCCTTTTCCCAAAATTTTCCCCACAGATTGAAAGTCACAGCTTTTATACTGGGGGGAAAAAAACAAAACAGATCTGAAAGCAGGACAAAAATAAATCTATCTCTTCAAAACTCCGATTAGCATTCTGGATCTGGCTCTTGGGTGAGTTCATACTTTTCTTCCACTAATAATTCCTTCCAGTCACGATATTGTCCAGTGGAGATGAAGTTTGAGCAGTTCCATCTTCCCTACCAGATGACTGTGGGAAGTGAATATGCTTTAAATATAATCAGTCTATTATCCAGCTCAAGGAGTAAAGTGTTCTTTTTCATTTGACTATCATCACCCCATAAGAAGCGCATCCTCCATATGCTAAAGTGCGGTAACCTGTGGGCTGCAGCTTGCTTTTGCACTGCAGATTTTTCAATGTAATTGCATGTAACACTTTATTTATAGTAATGTAAAAGTACTTAAAATCCAATTACATAGATGGAAATTGCATATCTCTAAACAGATGCAGAATAATTAAAAAGAAATCCAGTGCATATCTACAGAAACTCTTTAGAATTACCAAAATGACTTATTTCAATATCCTCTGAGCAGCTCCTCTGGTTGAACTGCTAGCCTATATTAGGTACATTAGCCGAATACACATTTCATATGGCTTAATGGGGAATTAAAATGTAGTTTCCTTGCATTTGTTTTTCTTTTTTAGTTTATGACCCAGATAATTCCTTTAGTAGTGATATGTTTCCATGAATTTTCTTTGCCCAGAGATGGTTTGAGTGAGTAAAGTTCCTTGCTGGGGCCAACCTTTGAGGTGCTTAGTGGTGGACAGAGGGTAAAAGGATTGTGTTTTCAATGTGGATAAGGAAAGTGTGGCTTCATGAGATGATTCACTGACTGCATCAAGCTTCCTATATTTCCTATCTAAAAAACTCATAATTGGAAATTCCACCACTCTGGGAAATCCCTGGTCATTATCCACTCATTCTAAGAGCATATAGGAATACCATGAATAATTGAAATCCATCCAGAGTGCTATTAATATTCTTAATTATTCTTGTATGCACCACCCAAAACAAAAACCAAATGCACAAACTGTTTATCAATAGAAAAAGTTGATAGGTATATTTCTTTTTGGTAATGGAATGATCGTTACAACCTAAAAGCTAACAATCCACATAAATCTAACAATTTTTAAAAATGAAACTATTTTGCACATACGAAGATTCTTTTTCTACATTGCTGTTAAAAATTACTCTCAGTTGGCTGAGCACAGTGGCTCATGCCTGTAATCCCAGCACTTTGGGAGGCTGAGGCAGCCAAATCATGAGTTCAGAGTTCGAGCCCAGCCTGGCCAACATGGTGAAACCCTGTCTCTACTAAAAGCACAAAAATTAGGCAGGTATGGTGGGGGTGCCTGTAATCCCAGCTACTTGGGAGGCTGAGGCAGGAGAATTGACTGAACCCGGAAGGCAGAGGTGGCAGTGAGCCAATATCGTGCCACTGCACTCCAACCTGGGTGACAGGGTAAGACTCTGTCTCAGAAAAAAAAAAAAAAAAAAACAAAAAAAAACAATTACTCTCAGTTAAAACTCCTGAGCTTCAGGAAAAATAATCTCCTTGAAAGTTCATATTAATAACTTCAATATTGCATTAATGTAATTCTCAGTCTTTAATGTATGTGACATAATTGAAAACATTTTCAGTAACAAAAATATATTATATGTATTATTTATGCCCAGCATGAAGAAGTTGAACTTGCTGTGGAAACCAGGAATTTATTTGTTATACTCAATTTTCTCTTCATAATAGAAATAATAATCCTAGCATTTTAAAAAACTGCCAAGAGGTTATACATTGTCTGGAAGCTGATTTTTCTAGATTTACATGTCTCTTTTTTTATTATTCTCATATTTCTCAGCAGTCTCAACAGAAATTCAGGAATGTTGTTCCCAACAGATATGAAGGTGACTCCAGATCATTTCGTCCCCCACCTCTGCCACATCCCTTAGGTCATTTTCCTTGTAGTTTGATGCCCTCTTGCTCGCTCCTCTGCCTCCTTATCAACACAGCTCCTAGAAACAGACCTGGTGTGAGTCATTTTCATGAGTATGAAGGTCAGTAGCTCTATTATCTTGTTTTCAGGCAAAGGAGTTGCAGGTACCAGGAAGTGGAAAAAAAGAGGTGTTTTAAGAAAGTGAAATTTTTATAGTTATAGTAAATCACCCCACAACTTCACCTTATTAGCCCCAATATAATAATTAGTTTACAAGGGAGAAGAAGGCATGGTCATCTTAAATTTATAAATTAAATAAATTCGTGTGGGGCTTCATGACCTCTATGATTTTGGTTGTTCACCCATGTGTTTGACAGAACACATTTCCCTTTGGGTTTTGTGACTGTAATCCAGCAATTTGTGACTTTTTATTCACTGATTACTAATCTGTGCCTTTTCTGTCACTTTCTTTCTCTTCTTCAATTGAGGGACATCCACTCATACTTTTCTGCGATGGTTACTGTGAGATTGAATGAAGGAGGATGAACGCAGAAATGAAAACTTAAGACAAAAGAAACTTTTAAAGAAGGGGTCATGGGGCTCCTTGCTTTTAGTGAGTAAGGATCTTGAGCTTCCACAGCCCTTTGTATTTGTTGGGTAGAAAGAGCAGGGAGGAGGAGCTAATGATTGGTCAGTTGCTTGATTGACCACAAGCTCACATTGTTGCTAACAGGCTTCAGATGTGCCTAATCACAAGAAACTGCGCCTGGGGTGCTACTGCCCTCAGCATTCCTTCTGGGTGGCAGATGCAGTTTGTCAGTTTGCTAACAACCTGTTTGCATGAGAACAGTTTGCTGTTTACTCATATAGCCTCCAGTGGTCATGACCCTCATTCTTTCAGCCTCCAACACTTTTCTATTCTCTGTTTCTTCCTGATTTTTCCAGTTGCATTCTTCTGATGCTTTATTTCAAAAAGATGACTACACCTATTGCTCCTGTTGACCAACATTATCATTACATAAGAGATAATTTGTGAAATGGTACACTAGCCACGCGGTTTATGTCACCTGCTCCCTATTCCCGATGAAGAAGTCTAATCAGAGGGGGTGAGTGACTTAAGTAAGGTCACATGGCAAGTGGCAGGGGGCCAGCAGCTTTTTCCCTCAGCACTCAGGAGCTGTTAATCCACTTCTCAGTTGGCTGCACCAGCATGCTCCTGGGCAGAAAAGGCATGAGAATGTTGGATTGCCATGCCAAAGCAAAGACTGAGGTTCATGTGGAAAGGAGCCCTCTTCTGTAGCGATGGTCACCTGGGTCAGGCAGACCTCTTATTCTGAACAGTTTGACATTGAAAATTCTATAAGGGGGGGTGGGGGGCAAGATGGCTGACTAGAAGCAGCCACAATCAGAGGCTCCCATCAAAAAGAACCATAATAGCATGTGAATCCTGCACCAACAACCTAGGTATCCAGGTTCTCTCATCAGAACTGACTAGGCAGCTGGCATGATCCACAGAGAGGAAGGAAGAGCAGTGTGGTGCAGTAGCCCACCTGACAGCCACAGGGAGCAGGGGAGCCCCAACACCCCAGCCAAAGGAAGGAGTGAGCATGCAAACCCTTGGGGAAACCATGCTTTTCCCATGGAACTGTGCACCCCATGGATCTGAAGACCCACTCGCGAACCCATGCCACTGGGGCCCAGGGTCCCAATTCTGGAGCCGTGCAGATTCTCAACTGCCTCTCAGCGAGAATCTCCTTAAGCCTGCCAAGTCTCCAGAGAGGGGCAACCAGCACCACAGCTGCAACTGCAGCTGCCTGCTGTCTGAGCTCCTTGCGGGAGGGGCAGCAGCCAGCACTGGGACTCATAACTGCTTAACCCACTAAACTTCCTGGGTAGGGGAAGGGCAGCATCCATCTCTATAGCTCCAGGCCATGCTTTTCACCTGATGGAGCCAAGGAGGCTGGACAGCTTGGTCCCAAGTGGTGTCTCCCACAGCCCAACACACTGGCTGTGGCAGACTGCAGCCAGAGCACCTCTTCAGACCTGACTCTGACTCATCCATCCTCACTGGTTGGGGCCTCCCTGCAGGAAACTGAACAACTCCAGCCAGAAGCTCAGGGACAGAACTGTGGTCTCTCTGGGCCTGAGCCCCTAGCGGGAGGACTGGCCATAGTCTCTGTAGACCAGCAGACTTAGCCTTTCCTGCTGGTAGTTTTGAGGAATCCAGGCAGCCAGATGATGGGATTTTCCTCAAGTGAAGCACACTCCTTCCACCAAGGGACAAAGTGCTTCGTTAAATAGGTCCTGTTCCCTGTGCCACCCAACTGGGTGAGACCCTTCAACAGGAATTTTCAAACACCCTATGCAGGAGTGATCCTACTGGCATCAGCTTGGTGACCCTCGAGGTCAGAGATCCCAGAAGAAGGAGCAGGCACCCATCTCTGCTGTTCTCTAGCCTCCTTGAGTGACATCTCTAGGTGCAGAAGTGAACCAAATGAACAGGGCCGGAAGTGAACCCCCAGCAAACCGCAGCAGCCCGAGAAGAGGGACCTGACCATTGAAAGGAAAACAAACAGAAAGCAACAACAACAGCATAAACAACAAAAAAAGTACACACAAAAACCCTATCCAAGGGTCAGCAGCCTCAAAGATCAAAACTTGATGAACTTATGAAGACGAGAAAGAATCAATGAAAAAACACTGAAAACTCCAAAGGCCAGGGGCCTCTTCTCCTCCAAATGATTGCAACACCGCTCCAGCAAGGGGGCAGTACTGGACAGAGGATGAGATGGACAAATTAACAGAAGCAGGCTTCAGAAGATGGGTAATAACAAACTCTATTGAGCTAAAGAAGCATGTTCTAACCCAATGCAAAGAAGCTAAGAACCTTGAAACAAGGTTATAGGAGCTGCTAATTAGAATAACCAGTTTAGAGAGGAACATAAATGACCCGAAGGAGATAAAAAACAAAGCATGAGAACTTTCTGTAGCATACACCAGTATCAATCGCCAAAACGACCAAGAAGAAGAAAGGATATCAGAGTTTGAAAACCACCTTGCTGAAATAAGGCCAAAGATTAGAGAAAAAGGAATTAAAAGGAATGAATAAAGCCTCCAAGAAACATGGGACTACATAGAAAGATTGAACCTGTGATTGACTGGAGTACCTGAAGGAGACGGGGAAAATGGAAACAAGATGGAAAACACACTCAGGATATTATCCAGGAGAATTTTCCCAATCTAGCAAGACAGGCCAACATGCAAATTCAGGAAATACAGATAACACCACTAAGATACTCCAAGAGAAGATCAACCCCAGGACACATAATCATCAGATTCCACAAGGTCAAAATGAAGGAAAAACTGTTAAGGGCAGCCAGAGATAAAGGCCAGGTCACCTAATAAAAAGGGAAACCCATCAGACTAACAGTGGACCTTTCAGCAGAAACCCTTCAAGCCAGACGAGAGTAGGGGCCAATATTCAACATTCTTACAGAAAATAATTTTCAACCCAGAAATTCATATTCAGCAAAACTAAGCTTCATAAGTGAAGGAGAAATAAAATCCTTCCCAGACAAGCAAATGCTGAATGATTTCATCACTACAAGGCCTGCCTTTCAGGAGCTCCTGAAGGAAGAACTAAATATTGAAAGGAAAAACCAGTACCAGCCACTGCAAAAACACACCAACATATAAAGACCAATGACACTATGAAGAAACTGCATGAACTAGTGCGCAAAATAACCAGATAGCATCATGATGACAGGATCAAATTCACACATAACAATATTAACCTTAAATGTAAATTAGCTAAATGCCCCAGTTAAAAGACACAGTCTGGCAAATTGGATAGAGTGAAGACCCATCAGTGTGCTGCATTCAAGATATTCAACTTACATGCAAAGACACACATAGTCTCAAAATAGAGGAATGGAGGAAAATTTTCCAAGCAAAATAAATGCAGGCGTTGCAATCTTAGTCTCTGACAAAAGAGACTTTAAAACAACAAAGATCAAAAAAGAAAACAAAGAGCATTACATAATGGTAAAGAGATTAATTCAACAAGTAGCGCTAACTATCCTAAATATATATGCACTTAATACAGAAGCACCCAGATGCATAAAACAAGTTCTTAGAGATCTACAAAGAGACAGAAAATTAACGAGGATATTCAGGACTTGAACTCAGCTCTGGATCAAGTGGACCTAATGGACATCTACAGAACTTTCCATCCAAAATCAACAGAATATACATTCTTCTCAGTGCCACATGCTACTTATTCTAAAATCGACCATATAATTTGAAGTAAAACACTCCTCAGCAAATGCAAAAGAACTGAAGTCATAACAAATAGTCTCTCAGACTACACTGCAATCAAATTAGAACTCAAGATTAAGAAACTCCCTCCAAACCACACAATTACATAGAAATTGAACAACCTACTCCTGAATGACTCCTGGGTAAATAATGAAATTAAGGAAGATATCAAGAATTTCTTTGAAACCAATGAGAACAAAGAGACAATGTACCAGAATCTTTGGGACACAGCTAAAACAGTGTGAAGACAGAAATTTATAGCACTAAAATGCCCACATCAAAAATCTAGAAAGACTTCAAACCAATACCCTAACATCAAAATTTAAAAAGCTAGAGAAGGAAGAGCAAACTAATCCTAAAGCTAGCAGAAGACAAGAAATGATTAAGATCAGATAAGAACTGAAAGAGAGACATGAAAAACCCTTCAAAAAAAATCAATGAATCCAGGACCTGGTTTTTTGAAAGAAAAAAAAAAAAATAGACTGCTAGCTAGAATGAATAAAGAATAAAAAGAAAGAAGAATCAAATAGACACAATAAAAAATGATAAAGGGAGTATCACCACTGACCCCACACAAATAAAAACTACCATCAGAGAACACTACAAACACTTTTATACAAATAAACTAGAAAATCTAGAAGAAATTGATAAATTCTTGGGCACATACACCCTCCCAAGACTAAACCAGGAAGAAGTCAAATCCCCGAATAGACCAATAACAAGTTCTAAAATTGAGGCAGTAATTAATAGCCTGCCAGTCAAAAAAAAAAAGCCTAAGACCAGATGGAATCACAGCTGAATTCCACCAAAAATACAAAGAGGAGCTGTTATCATGCCTTTTGAAACTATTCCAAACAATGGAAATGGAGAGACTCCTCCCTAACTCATTTTATGAAGCCAGCATCATCCTGATATCAAAACCAGAAAGAGACACGACAAAAAAGAAAACTTTAGGCCAGTATCCCTGAAGAACACTGATGCCAAAATCCTCAATACTGGCAAACCAAATCCAGCAGCACATCAAAAAAACTGATCCACCATGATCAAGTCAGCTTCATCCCTGGGATGCAAGGTTGGTTCAACATATGCAAATCAATAAATGTAATCCATCACATAAACAGAACCAAAGACAAAACCACATGATTATCACAACAGATGCAGAAAAGGCCTTTGATAAAATTCAACATCTCTTCATGTTAAAATTTCTCAGTAAACTAGGGATTGATGGAACATACCTCAAAATAATAAGAGCTATTTATGACAAACCCACACCCAATATCATATTGAATGGTCAAAAGATGGAAGCATTCCCTTTGAAAAGTGGTACAGACAAGGATGCCCTCTCTCACCACTCCTATTCAACGTAGTATTGGAAGTTCTGACCAGGACTATCAGGCAAGAGAAATAAATAAAGTGTATTCAAATAGACAGAGAGGAAGTCAAATTGTCTCTGTTTGCAGACAACATGATTCTCTATTTAGAAAATCCCATTGTCTCAGCCCCAAAACTCGTTAAGTTGTTAAGCAACTTCAGCAAAGTCTCGGGATATAAAATCAATGTTCAAAAATCACAAGCATTACTTTACACCAACAATAGACAAGCAAAGAGTCAAATAATGAATGAGCTTCCATCCACAATCACTACAAAAAGAATAAAATACCTAGGAATACAGCTAACAAGGGATGCAAAGAACCTCTTCAAGGAGAACTACAAAGCACTGCTCAAGGAAATAAAAGAAGACACAAACAAATGGAAAAACATTCCATCCTCATGCTTAGGAAGAATCAATATTGTGAAAATGGCCATACTGCCCAAAGTAATTTATAGATTCAATGCATTTCCATCAAACTACCACTGACATTCTTCATGAAATTAGAAAAAACTACTTTAAATTTCATATGCAATCAAAGAAGACCCCATATAGCCAAGGCAATCCTAACCAAAAAGAACAAAGCTGGAGGTATCATGCTACCTGACTTCAAACTATACTACAAGGCTACAGTAATCAAAACAGCATGGTACTGGTATGAAAATAGACATATAGACCAATGGAACAGAACAGAGACTTCAGAAATAACACCACATATCTACAATGATCTGGTCTTCTACAAACCTGACAAAAACAAGCAATGGAGAAAGGATCTCCTATTCAGTAAATGGTGCTGGGAAAACTGGCTAGCCATATGCAGAAAACTGACACTGGACCCCTTCCTTACACCTTATACAAAAATTAACTCAAGATAGATTAAAGACTTAAATGTAAGACCCCAAACCATAAAAACCCTAGAAGAAACTCCAGGAGCCAGGCATGGTGGCCGAAGCCTGTAATCCCAGCACTTTGGGAGGCCGAGACGGGCGGATCACGAGGTCAGGAGATCGAGACCATCCTGGCTAACACGGTGAAACCCCGTCTCTGCTAAAAAATACAAAAAACTAGCCGGGCGAGGTGGCGGGCGCCTGTAGTCCCAGCTACTCGGGAGGCTGAGGCAGGAGAATGGCGTAAACCCGGGAGGCGGAGCTTGCAGTGAGCCGAGATCCAGTCACTGCACTCCAGCCTGGGAGACAGCGAGACCCCGCCCCAAAAAAAAAAAAAAAAAAAAAAAATCCAGGCAATACCATTCAGGACATAGGCATGGGCAAAGACTTTAGGACTAAAACACCAAAAGCAATTTCAATAAAAGCCAAAACTGACAAATGGGATCTAATTAAACTAAAGAGCTTCTGCACAGCAAAAGAAACTATCATCAGAGTGAACAGGCAACCTAGAGAATGGGGGAAAATTTTTGCAATCTATCCATCTGACAGAGAGCTATAATCCAGAATTTACAAGGTACTTAAATTTACAAGAAATAACCAACCCCATCAAAAAGTGGGCAAAGGATACGAACAGACACTTATCAAAAGAAGACATTTATGCAGCTAACAAACATATGGAAAAAAGCTCAACATCACTGATCATTAAAGAAATGTAAATCAAAACCACAATGAGATACCATCTCACAGCAGTCAGAATGGTGATTATTTAAAAGTAACAACATACTCTGGTGAGGCTGTGGAGAAATATGAACACTTTTACACTGTCAGTGGGAATGTAAATTAGTTCAACCATCATGGAAGACAGTATGGCAATTCGTCTAGGCTCTAGAACCAGAAATACCATTTGATCCAGCAATCCCATTACTGGGTATATACCCAAAGAATTATAAATCATTCTGCTGTAAAGACACATGCACACATATGTTTATGGCAGCACTGTTCAGCAAAGATTTGGAACCAACCCAAATGCCCATCAATGACATATTGGATAAAAAAAATGCAGTAACATAGACAGCATGGAATACTATGCAGTCATATAAAGGAATGAGATCATGCCCTTTTCAGGGACATGGATGAAGCTGGAAGCCATTATCCTCAACAAACTAATGCAGGAACAGAAAACCAAACACCACATGTTCTCACTCATAAGTGGGAGTAGAACAACGAGAACACATGGACACAGGGAGGGGAACAACACACACGAGGGCCTGTTAGTGGGTGGAGGGTGAGGGGAGGGAACTTAGACGACAGGTCAATAGGTGCAGCAAACCACCATGGCACACGTATACCTATTTAACAAATCTGCACATTCTATACATGTACTCCACAGCTTAAAGTTAAAAGAAAAGAAGAGAAAATTTCCCAAGAAAACAGAGTCAGAAGAAGTTGTTCATCTGGTCTTAGTCATTTTCCAAGCTTTTACCAGGTGTCTACTCTTGCTGGGCACCCTTAACTGTAGGGCTAGGGAAAGCATTTGTGATACAGAGATGAATATGAGATCACCATTGTCACTGAGGGTGACAGGGCAGGACAGACAGAGTAGTGTGGGCCATGGCATTAGAATGCCATAGTGCTGAGATGCAGAGAGGGGAAACGGATTAACCCTTTGTCTAAGGGATTTTCAACTGTCTCACAGAAGAGGTGAGATTTAGTCTGAGTAGTGAAAGATTAGAACAGTTGACCAAAAGAAAAGTGTAGAAAAAATAATCTATGCAGAGAGAACAGCATGTACCAATACTCCACGTATGAAAAGGCACAATGCTTTCTGGAAACCGTAAAAGGTGTGGCTTGTATATTGAAGAACTGGGAGACTGCCAGTTGATAAGCCTGGAAAGAAAGGGTGGGGAAAATTTTAAAGTGAGTGGCACAATAATGAGTTTTATTTTCACCTTCTAGGTTATAACAGTTTTTATTAAAGGAAACAGAATTGCCCAATCTGCATTTTATGATCTAAAGACAGGATATAAGATATATAGAAGAGAGATGAATCCCAAGGCAGGGAGACAAGTTAGAGAACTAGTACTAACGGCCAGGCAGAACTGCCAAAACCCTTAACTAGGGCAGTAGCCATGGAAATGGAGGAAAAGAGAAAGACAATAATGGCAAATTCAAGAGAAAAATATTATCTTAATTAAATCCTATGCTGTCTACTATCTAGTCTTTGGCAGTTTCTCTAAGGAAGATGTTGAAATCAATAAGAATAAAAATCAGGTAGTAGAAGCTGGAATCAGAGGTCCTCCAAGTCCAAAACCTTGTCCTCCCTGCTGACACTATAAAATGGTATGAATCCTACCTTTGTCCTCTGAGCCCAGGAAGGGAGGGTGACAGACTAGTGACAGTAGAAAGAGACCATGTTTGTACTAGGAGAACTTTTACATCTAAGTCAAAGTGAATAAAGGCTGGAACACTCCACCACACAATATCGTGGACTGTCTCCCTAGAGGCCTTTCGAAACTATTTCTTGGAAGGTTTAGGCTGGATTCCGTGAAGCTAAGGCACATCTGGCACAATGTGCCCAAATCATTCTAAGCTCCAAATGGAAATAGCGTGCTGCCCCAGGCTGTGCCAGTCAGAGCCCATAAAATCTCCATACTTGTTAATTTCTCTGAGTATATCGCACTACGAGTGGCTCATCCAGCAAGACCAGAGGAAAAATCAGCAAGGGAATGGACATTAGGGAATGGACATGAATGAGAACAAGCACTGGATCTCTAACCTGAGGGACGGTGCCAGGAAGTCAACTTGGAAAATGATGGAGGAACTGAGTGGTGGAATCAAGTAGAGGAAACACTTGCTGATATTCAGTGATGAAAGTCAACCTTTTGTTTCCCCTTTGTCCTTTTTCAACTTGCAAACATTTTCCAGTACTTTCTTCCCAGATAAGATTTTTTTTTTTTTTTTTTTTTTTTTTTTGAGAGAGAGAGAGAGAGTCTCGCTCTGTCGCCCAGGCTGGAGTGCAGTGGCCGGATCTCAGCTCACTGCAAGCTCCGCCTCCCGGGTTTACGCCATTCTCCTGCCTTAGCCTCCCGAGTAGCTGGGACTACAGGCGCCCGCCACCTCGCCCGGCTAGTTTTTTTTTTTTTTTTTTTTTTTTTGTATTTTTTAGTAGAGATGGGGTTCCAACGGGTTAGCCAGGATGGTCTTGATCTCCTGACCTCGTGATCCGCCCGTCTCGGCCTCCCAAAGTGCTGGGATTACAGGCTTGAGCCACCGCGTCTGGCCCCAGATGAGATTTCAAGAAAAAAAAAAAAAAAGATCCCTTGCTGTTCTCCTTTTCAAAGCCCCCATTTATGACCATAGACCGTAAGCATTCCTAAAATTCGAAGTCTCTTCTCTCCAGAAACATCATCTGGATACAGTATTGCATCTGGAATGGGGAGCTGGAACAGGCAGAGGAGTGGGGGAAGCCTGGTGGAGGGCACATATACCTTCTTCAGAGGGGAAAGGAGGCAGGGATTTACTTCAAAGTTGGAGAGATGGTTTAGCCTGTCTTCCCTACCACAGCCAAACAGCTATACTGACCCCATCTCTTCCCAAAATGAGCCACAGAATCAAAGAGAGTATGTTGGCACCAGGACCTTGAGGGGAGAGAGTCTTGAGCCTGTAACATTAGAAAACTAGACAGTCATCCTCACACTCTCTTTCTAAAATTAGAACCTTCTCTGTCTTCTGTAACATATCGTGATCAAAAATGTATATTCCTATCCTGTCTGGCAGCTATTCTACTCAGAAACCCCATTCTAGGTAAGCAGAGATCTTTCTGGTTCCTGTTATCTTGGAAATATAATTCCCAACCCTTGTCTTCCTCGTACTCCACACTTGGTCATAGCTCAGGATGTCATCAAAAACATCTTCTTTGAAAGTAGTAAGCAAATGGAAGTTCAACCTGCTCAGGTGTGCAAAGGACAGTGCATCTGGTTTACCCAGCTGATGATTCTGTGGTCTTCTACTATCCAACACTGGTATCCACAGTACATCAGCCTCAGTTTCTTTTCAGGACTCTGATACTCCAAGTTGCAGTTCAGGAACATCTCCCCTACGAGTCCAAACTACTACAGCCTGAAATTTCATCATTGTATGCAATTAGTTACTA
The DNA here is from genome assembly GCF_002776525.5 of Piliocolobus tephrosceles. Lineage (NCBI taxonomy): Eukaryota > Metazoa > Chordata > Mammalia > Primates > Cercopithecidae > Piliocolobus > Piliocolobus tephrosceles. The sequence continues at coordinate 69,626,833 of NC_045455.1, read as the reverse complement.
AATACACTGAATCAAATGCTACTTCTAGATTTGGGAGGCTCCCATTGTCCACAAGGGTCACCACTCCGAGTCTGAATTATAAGGGAGTTATGCACAGGGCCTTTCCTGAGTCTTCACTCTCTACGTCATTGCTTTACCCCAATACCGACATATTTGTGAAAACAGGGTAGCCTCAGCAGGAAAAGAAAGAGTTCAGAGTTTTGTGGAAGAAGAAAAAGAATTGGTGGTACAGGGCTGTTGTTAAGTTTATAACTCCTGTTCCTCAGTGACGTCTTTCATTCTACAGGTCTAGCTCCATTCCTCTCTCCTTGCTGCCTTCTCAGCTCAGTGCACATCCCTTTGTTCCTATACCAATGTGGAGTCTTTGGAAACTGCCCTGATTTAGGAAACTCTAGGGTCAGCTTCAGTTATTGTAAGTGAAGCTTGATAATTAAGAAATTGAGGAGAAAGCAAGCCAGTCCCCTGGTAATTACCTTAAATCTCTTCCAAGGAAAATAACCAAGAAGGTCTTAATGTTCCCCTCTATTTGATTAAACTTTAGACAGGTTTCTTCCAGACTGTACATCATTGACCTCGCTTTTCTTAGAGCATTTACAAGTTTTTTATCTGCCCCTTTGAGATGTAAATCATCTCTCAGCATCTTTGAGATGTAAATTATCTCTCAGCATCTTACCAGTTTCACATCCCAGGAATGTCTTTCTCAAAGCCATCCCTTTGATAAGTAACCTTTAAGGAAGATAGTGCCCCTATTCCCGCCCCTGTGGGAAGGTAGGAACCTAATTTTGACAAACATCAATTGACAAACACAGAAGGCCAATTCTCACTCATCAACCTCTCCAACATTCTCCGAGATTTTTTCACTAGTTCATCTTGGTACACTTATGCCCCCCCTTAATAATGGCAAGTGTGTCATTAGGCAACTTCAAACATCGTAACATGCACTTACACAAACCTAGATAGCATAGCCTACTACACACCTAGGCTACAAACCTGTATAGCGTGTCACTTTACTGAATACTGTAGGCAATTATGACACAATGGTATTTGTGCATCTAAACAAATCTGGATATAGAAAATGTTCAGTAAAAATAAGACATAATCTTATGGGACCACTATCATATATGCAGTCTGTCATTGACTGAAAGATCATTATATAGCACATGACTATACTTAAAACCTTTTGTTTCAGGGAGAGTTGAGTTCAGTCTCTTTCCCCCATTGGAATAGTCTTGACCCCTATTCCAATAATCTTTCTGTGTTTTTTTGTTTTTGGTTTTTGGTTTTTTTTTTGAGATGGAGTTTCACTCCGTCACCCAGGCTAGAGTGCAGTGATGCAATCTCAGCTCACTGCAAACTCTGCCTCCTGGGTTCAAGCAATTCTCCTACCTCAGCCTCCCAAGTAGCTGGCATTATGGGCATGCGCCACCACACCCAGCTAATTTTTGTATTTTTAGTAGAGATGTGGTTTCACCACATTGGCTAGGCTGGTCTTGAACTCCTGACATCAGGCATAAGCCACCGCACAGGGCCACAATAATCTTAAATAATTTTTTCCTTGCCTGTTTAACTGAAATTTTTCTTTTACAGAACCCAGAATTCCAAACTTGGATATCTGTTTGAACTTAATTATCTGTACTGTCAATTCAAAAAGAGTGATTGTTGGATACACATCATTATTGATTTATCAAAGCCTGTAGAATATACTATGCTAAGAGCGAACTCTAAGGCGAACCATGGACTTTGAGTGATAATAACATGTCAGTGTAAGTTCCTCAATCATAACAAATGTACCCCTGTGGGGTAGGATGTTGATAGTAGGAGAAGGCTCTTAGTATGTGTGGGTGGGAGTTATGTGAGAACTCTATGTACTTTCTGCTTAATTTTCCTGTGACTCTAACCAAAAAAGCAAAGTCTAATATTTTTAAACATTTCATCGTGCTGTTTAAACTTGTGTACTGTTTTGAATTTTTTTTTTTTTTTTTTTTTTTTTTTTTTTGAGACGGAGTCTTGCTCTGTCGCCCAGGCTGGAGTGCAGTGGCCGGATCTCAGCTCACTGCAAGCTCTGCCTCCCGGGTTTATGCCATTCTCCTGCCTCAGCCTCCTGAGTAGCTGGGACTACAGGCGCCCGCCACCTCGCCCGGTTAGTTTTTTGTATTTTTCAGTAGAGACGGGGTTTCACCGTGTTAAGCCAGGATGGTCTCGATCTCCTGACCTCGTGATCCGCCCGTCTCGGCCTCCCAAAGTGCTGGGATTACAGGCTTGAGCCACCGTGCCCGGCCCATTTTGAAATTTTTATGTCCTCCTATTTGATTCTTCTATTACCTTCAATAGATGCCTTGTGTGCCTTTAGAGAGAGAGATTGGAGCAGAATTCCTTAAGCCTCTCAATGAGAATCCAAAGCTGGAATCCAGTGGATCTGTCTCTGAATACTGTGACTAGAAAAAAACTGCATTTAAAACAGAAAGCTGGTCAAAAGAGAGACATTAAGTTTCACAGGCCCTGAAGGTGGGCTGGGTAAACTTTCTAATAAATAAGGCAGTGTCCCAGTTCCTTACAGTGTTAAGCAGAGATGATTGGCCTGCATTTCAATCAATCAATGTATGTTGTAATATGTGAAAATAGCTTAGACATGAGAGTAAACATTTAGAGGTTTGCCTTAAATATATGTGACCCCTATTCCAATAACCTTTGGAATAGGTTTCTTCCAAAGGTTTTTTTGCTTGTTTGTTTTTTAGATGGAGTTTTGCTGTCACCCAGGCTGGAGTACAGTGATGCAATCTCAGCTCACTGCAACCTCTGCCTCCCAGGTTCAAGCGATTCTTTTTTAAATGACTGTCATTTTAACTAAGATTTTAAAAATGTATACCATGTAGCAATGTTTACTTTCTTATACAGGACTTCCTTACTTTCTTCCTTTACCTTCTGATTTGATTACATTTATTTTTGTACTCCAACTTTCAGTGCATCAGGGTTTAGTTTTCCTGACTTAACTACTATGAAATTGATGGCTCGCTCTCACTGGTCTGCATACAGCTACCTAAGTCCAGGCAAAATAAGACTGGTCACTCCTTAGTAAGCCCCATTGCTCCATAGCGGACCCGTATTACCCTTCTGTAGAATAGAGAATCCCACGTGCAGTTTTCTTTATTATTTACATACCCCGTGTGCCATTTTAAAATTTGTGTCCTCCTATCTTATTTCCCACTGCAAATTGCACACTGCTAAATGTTTCCTAAAGAAAAGGAGGTTATACAACAGAGAACTGGATCCCTACAAGTTATTAAATCCTTAGTGGTCACTTTGCTTTCATCATTTCACCTTTAAATAAAGGCTGTAACATTTACAATCCACTATGTGACTTGCATGCGTAAGAACACTCCCTGGCTATTTACAATACCAAATTGCCTTGAGAGAAGGGGGCGAATTCCCCTCTCGCATTAAAGTGCTCAAAAGCAATCAGCTGTGCTGTCTATCATATAATCTAAGATCATAAAGGAAAATAAGAATTATGTTCAAACTGTATCAAATTGTGTCCTACATAGAAGGATGACTGTGTTCCCGTAAACAAAAGTATTTTGCTAGAGGAATTACTTGATTTCTAGACTTTATTTTAAAATTCATAGAATGTATTGGCTTAAAAAAGACAGGGGAGTATTGAAAATACCTTTTTGTAAGATTCATAATGGCTCTCTGAAGAGAAGTTATGATTCAGATGAATTTTAATTTATTTCAGGCTAATCACAAAAGTTCAGTTAATTAGCACCAAAATACCTTTTTTCACTCTCATAGTAAATACATGAAAATTTTACCTTGCATGGCGTTTTTAACAGCATACATTTTTATTTGCAAAATCAAGATCCACAGAGAGGCAATCCTGTTAAACTCATTTTGACCGTAGAACTTAATCCATTCTGCAGTATTGCTCATAGTATTTAAAAGGCAGGGAGACCAAACACTGCCCGTCAAAATCCTGCATATGCCTGATGCTAAGCTGCCATCTGTGTCCTCAAGCCTTAGTGAAGTGTCACCACAGCCATTGGCCCAATGCTAAGCTCTGTGGCAGTACTTCAACTACTCTGCTTCGTACTATAACTACCTGCATCATTTTTTTCTCCATACACACAACCACATGCTTAACGGAAGATTCTTCGAAATCAGACTGTGGATCTAAATTTTCTAAGTTATAGCACCTAGTTTAGAGACCTATGCACGTAGACTCTCAGAGAATGAATAAATCATTGCACATTTCAGGAAACCACTAATACATGGTATTAAACTATATTACCACTAAAGTATCCTATTTCCCAATTTCTTATTTGCTCTTCTGCAAAACTCAACATACATACACATAATAAACACATATTTACAGCCATTTCCCCTTTTTCTTCATCCTTTTTTAATCTACTGCAAAATTGACCCTAAAGATGGCAGAAGACACCAATATACCCAGTCCATAACTTAGCCAAATCTATAGAGGAATACACTCCTAGCTTGTCCCCTTGTTACTGAGTTCACATATATTCACTATGTTCCAGGCAATTTCCTTGACTAGAAACACAGTAGTGTGCAAAACAGACTTGGCACCTGACTTATGGTGTCTGCAATCCTCTTGGGGAGATAGACACTAAGTAAACAAATAAATACCACTATGACTACCATTTGAGTAAATGAAAAGAAAATGACACTAAGAGAAATTTACGTTAGAGAGGACTTGCTTTAGAACGAGTGGTCTGGGAAAATCTTTGAAGAAGTATTATTTAAGTTGACATTCAAAGGGTGTGCAATAGCTAGTAAGGAAAAGAGCATTTTACACACAATAAATGGAGATGTAGGGAAGAATGGGTGTGCTTCAGGCACTGAAATTCAGCGGGAGATGGAGAGAGAATAGCATTTCTGAATACTGGGAAGAAAAGGCAAAAAGCTGATTTTGCTAAGCCATAGACACCAGGGTGAGGCGTTTGAAGAAAGTTAAGTCTGGCTGCTGTGTGGAGAATGGATTAGGATGGGAGCAAAATTGGAACGGGGACAATTTAGGGCCACTGAAGTAGTCCACATAAGAAATAAAGGGTGGACCACAATGCCAGTAAAAGAAAAGTGGACAGGTTTAAGATGTATTTTGAAGAAACAAGTCTCTAAGAGTTGATGATGGAATGAATATATGAGATGAGGAAAGGGAAGAACCAAGACTGATTCTCAGATTTCAGACTAGCATCTGGATGAATGGAGATGCCATTTCATGACAGAGGATCACTGGAAAACAGATTAACGTATACATTCTATTCCAACGATCGTGTATTAAAATGAAACTAATAAATGCTGTGTTTTGGCATGTTTGAACAATATTTGCCTACACTATAAAAATAAACTCCTGGCCGGGCACGGTGGCTCAAGCCTGTAATCCCAGCACTTTGGGAGGCCGAGATGGGCGGATCATGAGGTCAGGAGATTGAGACCATGCTGGCTAACACAGTGAAACCCCGTCTCTACTAAAAAATACAAAAAACTAGCCGGGCGAGGTGGCGGGCGCCTGTAGTCCCATCTACTTGGGAGGCTGAGGCAGGAGAATGGCGTAAACCCGGGAGGCGGAGCTTGCAGTGAGCTGAGATCCGGCCACTGCACTCCAGCCTGGACGACAGAGCGAGACTCTATCTCAAAAAAAAAAAAAAAAAAAAAAAGAAAGAAACTCCTGGGGTTTCTGATCAGATAGCATATTGTTACAAGTTGCTGTGTCCACCCCAAACCCAAACTGGCTGCCTCTCAGAATTGGAAAGTGGTTGATGGATCCCAGAAATGAAGGTTCTCAGGTCCTGGGGAAAAAGCATCCTGGAGAGGAGCGCTAAGTGCTATGGACCAGGGAGAGCCCAGGAATGCTGCCTAAGAAATTTCTTTTCTTTACTGACATTGGCCTGGCTGGACCATTCTGCAATGTGGTGAGGCAGGAAATGAGTCCTGTCAGCCCATGTCCCAGTCTCAGATACAAAGAAACATTAGGATCTGCCAGGGTTGTTTGGGGCATAGAGAAGGTACCAGTAGATGCACCTCTTTCCCCTCTTACTGAGGGGTAGGTGAAACAACCTAGGGAGAAGGGCTTAATAGCAATACTGGAAGCTAGAATATAAAGAAGGCTTAATTTCTGCATTGTAAGGTAAAATGATTTTGAAGGTAGAATTATGTCCTATGAAATGTATCAATCAAGTGTGAAAGAAAAGAAGATATTTTCAGTCAAGCAAAGTCTCGCAAATCCTCCTTCTATAGACTCTTTGTCAAGAAGCTGCTGGAAGACGTGCTCCACAGAGTAAAAGAGTAAACCAGAAAAAAGGAAGTCAATATAAACAGGAAATAGCTTCACAGGAGAAAAATATAAGGGAATCCCTAGGAGACTGGTTAAAAAAATAATGTCCTTATGCACCAGGCCTAGAGCAGTGAATCCTAAATTAGACTTGAGTAAAAAAACTTTTTAACATTGCCAGATTATCTGATAATGTGTTTAATATTGAAAGGAATTTTACATTTCTGATAAATAGCAAATGACAAAATGAGGCAAGTGTTACACATAATCAAAAACACATAATAAAGGGACACAATCATAGTATTCTATGCAGCTCAGCTATGAACAACATAACTGTATTGTGTGATGAAAGAAGGAAAGCAGGGATAGAGGGAGGAATATGTATAATAATAACTAAGCCTTTATTTGCCATAATAGTGAAGGGAATCAAATGTTACCCAAATGTCTAAAATCCTGAAAATCAAAACTCCAAGTGTTGACATTCTGAAAGCTGAATTCTGGGAGAAATGATTAGTGTATTTTTGGTTGTGCATAGGATAGTTGCATCATGTTTGTTGCATCATGTTAGATGGAACTATTGTCTTGTTATTGTCTTTATTTGGAAATTAAATATGATTTAAGGAGGAGCATATGGATGCCAAGCTGACAAGGGGTAAACTTACGGACTTTAGATGTTGACTGGACTGGCTTAAGAAATACCTAGAAACCTGGTAAAGCACTATTTTGGGTGTGTCTGTGAGGGTGTTTATAGGGGAGATTCGTGTGTGAGTCTAACTAGGACTAGGTGGAGAAGATCTGCCATCAGTGTTGGCAGGCACCATCCAATTGGCCTGGTGCCCAGAGAGAACAAATACACAAGGCAAATTGGTTCTGAGAGCTGGTACAGACTTTTCTTCTGCTGCTTTGAACATCAGAAATTTGACTCCACAAAAAGTGCGTTATCACCAAGTTGACTTTGTGTGTAAGCATTGTGTGTGTACATAATGTTGAAACTTCTTCAATAAATGAAGAGGTTTTTTTTTTTGTTTTTTTGTTTTGTTTTTGTTTTTTTTTTTTTTTTTTTTTTTTGCAGGTCTGCATTTGTGAAAGATAAAATTTCTCAAGATCTGGGCTATTTGAGCAAAAGCATATGCAGTGGTGACTCACTGCACTCTATAAGTCAATGCCATTTGTGCAAATTAAATATACCTCATAATAGCTATTAATGTACTGCTTAGTATGTGCTAGACACTGTTCTAAGTACTTTATATGCATTTTAATCCACTCAAACACCCATTAAGATGGGTACTATCACTATCCTCATCCAGATAATATATCTGAGGCACAGATATATTAACTAATAAGCCCCAAAGACATATGCCTATCATGGAGCTGGGGTATCGTCCAGGCAGGTGGATCCAGCACCCACTCTCTTAACCACTACACTTATCACCTCACAAAACAACTGTGTATGTTCTTCATGGATATAAATTTATGCAAGAATGTTTATTAAACTCCCATGGAACAAGGAAATATTAAACAAATGACAGTAACTCCTAATGTGGGGAGAGGAGGGTAATTGTAATGGTGACTAGGGATGAAGGAGAAAAACAGTAACATAAATTTTAGAGGACCAATGATGACAGCACTGATATACTGTAAATTAATCAGCATGGTGTCATGCACTGATTAACTCAATTCTGTGTCCCTATGTTGAAAGAAAACAAACATAAAGATGTTTTTAAAAGAAGAAAAATGCCACAATGCTAATTAAGAATAGGATATGTTGGCAACTAACGTAACAGCTTCCCAATAAGTTCAGAGCAGCTATAATAGATTCACTTTCAGAATTGGGGGAAATTACTCTTTCTTTGCCTGAGCTCCAGAGGAAATGGTTGTCTTTCTTGATAAACAAAAAGGACATAAGTGTACAAACGAATGGCTCACCCAGCCCATCAAAGATCAAACATGTGCATCTTAGAGCCCTTCTTTCTCCTGTTCCATGTCAGGGCTTTTAGGGAGTGCACATTCTGAGATATGTATCATGCCACATCATTTCAAAGGCACTCAACTTAAATTGAGTCATTCCAACACCGCTGAACAACATTCTTATAAAAGGCAATGTAGCACTTAATTTTTTCCTGTGTGGTCCACACTATCTCATACGTTAATAATTTTTTTCCCAGAGTCTCACTAAACTTTATGTTCTGCATGGATAGACACCATAGCTTGTGTTATTGTGCATGTTCCACATCCCATCACTTGGGAGTAGACACCAAATTGGCTAATAATTTGTTGTTTGTTTTTGAGACGGAGTCTCGCTCTGTCACCCAGGCTGGAGTGCAGTGGCACGATCTCTGCTCACTGCAAGCTCTGCCTCCCGGGTTCACTCCATTCTCCTGCCTCAGCCTCTCGACTAGCTGGGACTACAGGTGCCCACCACCACACCCAGCTAACTTTTTTGCATTTTTAGTAGAGATGGAGTTTCACCCTGTCAGCCAGGATGGTCTCTGTCTCCTGACCTCATGATCCACCCACCTCCCAAAATGCTGGGATTAGCGGCGTGAGTCACTGTGCCCAGCTAATATTTTTAATTAAAGAGAAAAATTAAATATTTTAGTAAAGTCTAAAATACAGGGTTCAGAACACCACCACCACCCTGCTGCCAAACTTTGTGCATGCCCACACACACAACTGTAACAGAAAGTGTTGTGAGATAGTTAATAGATGAAGATCAAGTTTAAAGACAAAGTGAAGACAAAATATTAAAAACAAAACTTAAAAGGCAAAGGCAGCAGGGCTGTAGGCATCTGTTGCCGAAAATGAGGGAGAAGACATGAGACATGCTGGGTGTCTTCCCCACGACAGCAGGATGGTCAGTCACCATTCCAGAGCACTGCATTCCAGAAAATAAATGCACAGGGAAGAGAAAGTGAAGATGCCATTGCTAGCTAAATGTACTCAACATAAAACAACAACTCTGTGTATGCATACACATATATATATATAAATATAATTTCTCATCATGTCCATCTGTTAAGCAGTAACTGAGTTATACCTTTTAGGAAGCCAGAAGTTGTCTCATAGTTAACTTGTGCAGAAAACTCCAGGTTTGTTTTTAATATATAATCCTATTGTCTTTCTGATGGATCATAAAGCATCAGATTTTAGAATTTCTTTGTGGTTCTGAATATTGACTTTTGAGTCACTGGATAAAATATAAATATATATTTATATAAAAATATATAAAGTATATATATATTATATGTATCCTTTTTGTCTATTGTCTGCCCCTTCTATTGCTCAGAGTACCTGGTAAAGCAGCTCAAAAACTCTGGGCAAAGGACCTTGGCACATTTGAAGATGTGTAAGCAAGCGGGAAACACTTGGCTGGATTTCACCATTCTTCCACTTACCTTACAATGGCAACTACAAAATTCTCATTGAATGGATTGAGCAGCTATCTGGTTTGATTGTAGCTTCAGTGAATCTGTGCCTCAGACCTCTGTGGAATTGATATTTCATTGCTATTTGCAGCAATGTTCTACAGTAATCACAACTTCTATCCCTATGGCAACCACAGACACCTGAGATGTTACTGCCTCTTTTTTGCCAGTGGAAATAAACATAGTTAGAAAAGAAAGAAATATGGCTAGTGGCCCTTTCTACCTTATTAACCTGTTTCTTGCTCTGAGTTGCACATTTTCAATTAGGAATCCCTGAGCTGAACTCAATAGCTGCATGCACAAGCATGCCATCCATTGAGCAGGTACAAATGAGAGACAAATGTATAAATTGTATGCATGATTACCATCTTCTGGATATGAAGTGAAGAATATATGTCATGTATGTGTGGGACAGATAAAAGACATCCTCTGGCCAGGACTAATTTACTTTTGCTGTGTTCATTATCATTTCTCCTTCAATGTTAAGTCCTTCTCATTAGATCAGTACTTGTCTGAGAGTGATTTTTTGACTGACTCACACAGGGACTTTTATTAAAAAGTGACATCGTAAATTTCACAAGGACTTGTTGAGTTAGAATGCAGAATGAAGGGCATAATCCACATTGTAAATAACTTTCCATTTGATTCCCATGAATGTTAACATTTGAGAACCATTGCAGTAGGTGACCTTTGAGAGAAAGAATCTTATATTACTCATCTTTGTATTCAAGGCTTCTTGTGTGATGCTGGTTAAGTTTTTTTTTTAAAAAAATATGGCCTGTTCTCATGATATTGATCAGCATCATATCATCACCAGTATCTCCTGAGAGTCCATGGGTCAGGCTGATCTCTGTCTTCTCTAAGAGCCTACAGACTATACTCAAGGGAGATTCAGGTGCAGGTAAAATTAGATGGGATGTTGTTTCTCGGATTGGTTCTAAATATAACTATACATTTATTACCTGGTCTTTAAGAACATATGTTTGGGACATTATAGTTCATGTCCTATAACCTTGTTGGATCTCAAGAGGAAAGATCTATTTTCGCCCTTGCCTTTACTGACTTTAGATGACTACTCTAAGATTTTTGGAGGGTGCCAGTGAGACTATCCTCTGGGCTACACAAACAGAGATAAACCTGTTTGCAATGAGTGCAGGATCTCTGGTCCATTCTTTTGCTAAGTGGGAATACCCTGCCTTCACTGACACTGCCCCGGAAGTTTGCACAACAGACAAGAGTCTGAAAAATGAGACCTGGGGCATACACTGACAAGTGTATTCCTTCAAAGAGAGGAATTAATTGATCCTGAATATTGGGCCCAGACACTGAAAAATCTCAGTGTATTCACTACTAAGGATGATTATTACTTTTTCTTTGTGTGAGTCTACAAAGGATCCAGGATAATTCTCCTTGTCCTTTGTCATTTCAGTATGTTTTTTCACACAGAAACATACAGTTTTCAGAGGATAAAATTAAACTAATGAGATTCAAATTAGCACATTATTTTTAGAGTCCTTTGGTTAAAAATCGGGAAAACACTGATGTGTGTATATTAGTATGTGGAGGGGGTGGGTAGAGGAGAAAGGAGAGAGAAAGAAGAGAGAAGCAGGGTGGTGTTTTCCATACCCACAATCATTTCAGGATTTCTGGAACTTCAATCCAGCAGGTAGACCAGCAGGACCTTTTTGTGTGATAGATTCTAAGGAAAAAATGGTGGAGGAGATTAGAGGCCTGAAGGTAGACACTTGGATGTTAGGATTAAGATTTTTGAAAAGTGAATACCTAAAAGAAGTAAGGACCTGCCACGATCCCTGGGAGACAGATGGGAGCATGGGAAGGTGCGGAGAAAAATGGAAGACAAAAACCTGTTGGGCTCGGAAAAATATTTTTGGAAAAAAGAAAATATATAGGAGTGGAGTAGCTGCCACTTCTTCATATTAAAATAACCAGGGTCATTGCAGGAAGACCCAAGGTGAAAGAAAAGCGTGGGTAAGCAGAAGTTGAGCATGGCAGGGTGTGGGGGAAGCAGGTAGTAGGGCAGGAATACAAGGAGGGCCAGCTTAGGGTTATAGATAAGGCAAGGTCGCTGAGGTGGCTAAGAGCCAGGACTTCGGTGCACAGCAGGCAAGGCAGCAGGAGCCCAACTGCTGAGGACAGCCACCGAGGAGCCATCTGGAAAGGCACTGCATCACCAGCACAACTGGAAGGCTCTTTGGACCAAGAAATTTCAGGAAGCCCTATCTGGACTCAAAGGATACTCATTCCCTGGTATTTAGAACTTACAGGCTTTGCACCTTCTAACCTGTTGCTGTCCTTCTGCTTCCCTTCCCCTCTGAACAGCCCAATCGCAGAATATTCCACCATGAAAGCTGAGCTTCCAATTTAGCAATGGTTACTTTGCTTCTCTGGCTTCCTCTTTCTCACCCATCGACTCATGCTGTTTTTCTTCGGCTTGATACTTCCTGTGGCCTCAACCCACATTGCCTTTTCTGCATTCACTTCAGTTGTCTTCAAGTGCAGGTGACTCGACCATCATTATGGCCAAAGAGTAAGGGTGGTTGGTTTTACCACTGTGGTCTTGGATGGATAAACGGGGATAAAACTGGGATTTAAGTGAGATTTGTCTTCATTGCCCGTTCGCTATAATTAACCCCATACACTATACAATTGACAAAAATGATGTCTTGCCCAATATCACACCTCTAAACAAAAATAAAGCTTTGTGGCATAATAGGAAATGTTATTTTATTATTTCCCCTTATGTGCCAGCCAAGTTTGAAACAGAACGGTTGTTCTATGTTTGCACTTCATTGTATTTACTTTGTCTTGTAAATTATCCAATTTTTCTTTCATTGTTGTCTCCTGTGGCCTTCAGGAACAGATGTTTCTTTTGAGCATCTGGCAGCTCTAATCCTGAAGTGTCAACTTAAAGGGACATTATTTTGTCTAGCAGCTCAGGTACCACACGGATACAGCCTAGGATTGTATGTGCACAAAGCAAGCCTGCATATGCACATGCACCCACACAGGCACTTATATCCCACAAGCCTGGAATTATCAATATGTATGAGTCACCCAATAGAATAAGAGAAACAATAAGGAAATGTAGAAGCTGTATTTCTCACAACATTTCCATTTTCAAAGCTGTTTGAATAACGGTTTTAACTTAGGGTATCGTCTCCAGTAAGTGCAGCAGAACTAGTCGCTCCAAGGTCAGTTGTGCTATGTTTGTCTAAGATGAGATTAATGTTCTGTGCTTTGTGTGTAGTATCCTTTGTTATGGTCTTTAGTACATTGTGAGCCTTTGTTGCCCTGACTGTCTATTGGCCTGATAACTTCAGGAAAGTTTACAGTAATTCCAGGATCTTTCCTGAGGTATAGATTTTAATGGCCATTATCCTGAGTGTACTTTGAAATAGTTTCCCTCCCTTAATATGTCATTTCTTGTATTCCTTTACAGAAACATTACAGACTGGTTGACCCCAAGGTATGTGCTCTTAATTCATACACAGTACTTCTTTTCATGGGCTATTTTAAAACACAGAATATTACTCAAATGTAATGAGACTTTTTTTCTGTAATAGTTAACATTTTAACAATATTTTAGGTACAACTATTAGCAAATACGATTTCCTACATTTTAATTCTAGAAAATATCTCCCTGTATACTAATTCCATAAATATGGAATGAAAATATCAGAAAGGATTTCCTACCACTTACAGACTTTTAAAGGTTTTCTGTGCATTTTATCCCATGGTTTCTTATTTATTTTACATACATACATACATGCATGCATTTATTTATTTTGAGACAGAGTCTCATTCTGTCACCCAGGCTGGAGTGCAGTGGTGCAGTCTCGCCTCACTGCAACCTCCACCTCCTGGGTTCAAGTGATTCTCGCCTCACCCTCCCAAGTAGCTGGTATTACAGGTATGTGCCACCACACCCAGCTAATTTTTGTATTTTCAGTAGAGACGGGGTTTCACCATATTGGCCAAGCTGGTCTCAAACTCCTGACCTCAAGTGATCCACCCACCTCAGCCTCCCAAAGTGCTGGGATTACAGGCTAGAGCCACCATTCCCCGCCTCCCTAGTTTATTTATTAAAGTATATGACTTCATTGAGGTCAATGTTCTTTACTGTTAGTGCTTACTTAATTTAGAGAGTTTGTTTTGAGGCTTCTGCCCATAGATAAGCTGTATTTCCCGACCTCTCTTGCATCTAAGTAGAGCTAAGCAGCTCAATTGTGGCCAGTAAAATGTATGTGGAAAAGGTGTACCCCACTTTCAAACGTGACTCATAGAAATCTCCTGTGTGATCCTCAATTTTCTATCTTCTCTCAACTTTCAGCTGGATTTCAATGCCCAAGGTGACTTTGAAAGTCTCATGTTGAAAGTGAAGATCTCCATCAGTCTGAGTCTTTCAATGCCTGTGAAGAATAATTCTCCCAAGGATTGACTGGATTTTATATGAGCAAGACACAAACAGATGTTTAGTCTTCTTTGTCTACAAATGTTAAGCTTAAAGGTCTGAGAAAGTTTTGTGTTTTTATGCTTTCTAATCTCTCCAGGATTCAATTGTATTTAATACCTTTACATAATAAGACTGTAACAATGTATGCATTGTTACAGAGATATATTCATTACATGAGGGTCTTTGTCAAACAGCTTGACAAACCCTAGGGTACTTACTCCTTGTGTTTTATTTCAGGAATGAGAATGTAGCTCTCTACCTCTCTGGAGTGTAAAGAATCTTTAAGCAAAGCAGGGGAAAGAGCTCTTCAGTTATCTTGAAGGTTTCCCGGTTAAGCCAATATTACCAAGTACTACTAGCCTGGACCATTTTTACCCTGGGTCACAGGATTTCTTGTAACGACCTTAAAATATTATAATTATGTTGCAATTGAAAAACAGATGTTCAGGCCGGGCGCGGTGGCTCGCCTGTAATCCCAGCACTTTGGGAGGCCGAGACGGGTGGATCACGAGGTCAGGAGATCGAGACTGTCCTGGCTAACACGGTGAAACCCCGTCTCTACTAAAAATACAAAAATTAGCCGGGCGCGGTGGCAGGCGCCTGTAGTCCCAGCTACACGGGAGGCTGAGGCAGGAGAATGGCGTGAACCCGGGAGGTGGAGCTTGCAGTGAGTGGAGATCGCGCCACTGCACTCCAGCCTGGGTGACAGAGCAAGACTCCGTTTCAAAAAAAGAAAAAAGAAAAACAGATGTTCATCACTTCTTGGCCTTTTGGCTAAGATCAAGTGAAAAACAGATGTTCCGAAGTGGAGGCAAGTGCGTGTGCATGTGAACACACACACACACAAACACACTCCTATTTCTTTCTGCCATCATGCATTTTTACCTATAGCCACACCAGTAAGACATGCAATATCTCATCCTCTTACGGTTAGTTGTTCCTAAACATTTATTACAATGTTAACTGTTGGGGTAAATTATGTACCATTTTCAGGAAGCAATGTGTATTTTAAAATAACCCCATTAGTATAGATTGATATAGTACAGTAGATTGATTAAAACCATGAGGCTTGGAATTTCAGACCAGTTTTTGAACAACCTTGCTGCCACTTACTGCATGACCTGGATTGAATTACTTAATCTCTTGGAGCCTCGGATTTCTTTGGCTGCAAACCAGAATAACTTAATCATTGGATTACTGTGAGGATTGGATTAAACAATACCTCCAAAGTGCCACCCCCCCCACCCCCAGTTCTCAGTACTATTGGAAGCACTTAACAGATGTGGTTACTATCATCGAATGGTTTGTGTTTTATAACTGTAAGTGTAATATTACACACAACACAGAAGACAAATCCAATACGTGTTTTTCATATGTGAAACCAAAAAGTCTATCAAGAAAAGAAAATTTCCTTTTCAATAGAAGCAGTGTCCAAGGAAAGAACAGGGGGTCTCCCTAAAAATGTGAAAACTGGAAATGTGAGATACCATTACAAGGTCTATGACTTACGTTTGATGTATTTCATCATAATCAGTGCAGTATTATGTTTGAGCTGATTAAAATTTAGAGGCAGCCAGTTGGCCTTATACCTAAAGGGCCATGTTCCAGGGGCAGTTCCTACAAGTCATTCTGTTGGCCAATCTATACAACTAGAATAACTTTTTCTTCTAATGAGAACCCATTTCTAATATTCATCACACTCAATCATGTCACTGGCTCTATCAAGAACACTTAATGACACATTGCTAGCATGCTAGAAAACAAAATGAATTTTCATTGATAGAACCAGTGACACTGAGTGTGATGAATATCAGAAATGGGTTCTGATTAGAAGAAAAGAAGTTATTCTAGTTGTATACATTGGCCAAAATTATTTAGAGATACTCTCTACCCCTGCAAGAAAAGGGTATAGGAATCCACCCAGGCTAGTACCCTTCACCCTGAGGATGAAGTCCATAGCTTGATCCCTAATCAATTCCATGTCTAGTCATTGGTTTAGGATAATTCTGACTATAGGATGCCGACTACATAGGGACACGCTTGCTTAAGAAATTTTGTTGGCCTGAGTGAAATTTTCAAACAGGAGCAGAAAGCTGGAATTTTATTGAAGCTAGAGATAAAAACATGATGTAGAAAAGGTGTTGAGCATTCTTTGCTACTGAATATTTACCTAACAAACGTGTCCCTGTGTAGAAAAATTTCACTGCAGACTTGCTGTCATTATAACTTGATAGTAAGGTTATCAGAAGTAGTAGCTGGATACCAGAAAGAACCACACAGCTATGCATGAACAAATTGGCTACATCAGTTCACAACACACTTTCTGCCATCTTCTTTTAATTCTCTTCAGTAGCCCAAGGACTTCCATAATAATCATGGAGCATCCTATCTGGTTGTCCATTTACTAGATTGAGGCCTATCAAGCAACAGAGCCTAATGGCTCAGAGCTCAAGCCCTGCCACTTACTAGACATGATAACTGGCAAATTATTTAACCCTCCTGTGCCTGAGTTCCTGCACTGGAGGAATGGTCTAATAAAAGTGCCTACCTAGATAGATTATAATAATTAAATGATACCCATAAAGAACTCATAACCATTTCTGCCACATCTCTTTTAAGTGCTAGAGATTATTACTTCCCAAATTCTCCACCAAACATAGTCTGGAGAGGTTACAATATTGGTTGGCACCTCTGATTATTGTTCAATGAAGGCTACTTTTCATGGCAATCATGTTACAATTTTATTTGTGTCTGGAAAACCCGTGAAAGGATTCTGTTTGAGCTCTGTCATCATAAGCTGTCATCATTTTGATGCACCTGTGGCTCTTTCTGCTATCTGCTATCTTCAAGCTGGAATCTCCCCAGTTTCCTCCTTGGTACGCACAGGCCAACTCACTCCCTTATTCTAAAATCACCTTTTCATTTTGAAGTGCTCCTTTTGCACTACAATCATGGAATGGTCCCACTTCCATAGTCTAGCAGACTTTCTGCTTTTGAAGACAGCAAGGTGAAGGAGAAAGAAAAAAAAAAAAAAGTACCACTAGAGTACCTTTTTTTCCTACCTACTCCTAACCCCCAGAACTTAGGCTGCAAGAGTGGTAGGAAAAGAGTGGAGCAGAGGGGAAGAGAAAATGTGAAGTGAAAGGTAGCATAGAGTGCACTGAAATCAGTCAGCACAGTTCTTCTCCCTTGGACTGCATTTCCATGAATCAGTACGTCGTTCTCTTTCCTTTGGAGGAGTCTCTTTTTTGTTGTTTTAACTTCAGAATTTTAGATTGCTGTGTTTTGACATACACAGCTTTAATAGGCAATCTTTTTGAGCCAAATATTTATCCCAGACTTCCAATACAGAGTTTCTCCCTTTATTAAAACTTAAAAGATAGATAAAATTCACACTCATAGAAAAAAAATGTCTAACAATACAGGAAATCAATAGAGCGAATATAAGCCATCACCAAGCAATACACCTATTTGTTCACGGTGTTTTCTTCATTTATTTGACTGGGAAGGGGAAACTAATATTTATTGTGCTTCAGGTATATGCTGGACATGGATAAGCCCCATGATATTTTCTTGAGATGGGTATTAACACTATCCCTTTTGTCGATGTGAATATTGAATTCTGGAGGTTAATCTGGACAGAGACACGAGACATAAGTGACAAAGGTTTTATTTGACCTTCAAGCCTATATCCTTACCAGTGTACCACACTGCTTCCAAAGTCATTTTTAAGTGAAATAATCCAGGTATAGAAAGACAAATACTGTATATTTTCACTTACATGTGGAATCTAAATCAGGCTCCAAGAACCAGAGAATCAACTGGTGTTAGCGGATGGAGAGTG
The DNA here is from genome assembly GCF_002776525.5 of Piliocolobus tephrosceles. NCBI lineage: Eukaryota > Metazoa > Chordata > Mammalia > Primates > Cercopithecidae > Piliocolobus > Piliocolobus tephrosceles. Next base: position 69,608,801 of record NC_045455.1, on the reverse strand, counting down.
GGGGTGGGTGGGGAGAGCATGGTTAAAGGGTATAAAATCTCAGGAGAAATAAAGGTTATTTTTAGATTTATTACACAGCATGGAGAATATGGTTAATATTAGATTTCAAAATTGCAAAGAGTAAATTTCAAATGTTCTCAGCACAAAAAAGGTATTTGAGATGAATATGTTCTTTATCTTAACTATTTCACATTGTCTTCATAAATCATAACATCACTTTATACCTCATAAATATATACAATTATAAATTGTCAATTTACAGTAAAAAGATGACCTTCACTAACATCTACATTCAGAAACATTTCTTTTTCTAATGTTGACTAACCCTTCTATGGTTTTTTAAAGTGTTCTCCTCTCCCACCAGAATTGATGATGAGTCTGAGAAAATGAACCACTCATCTTGGCTTCCGGCTCAGGTACTCTACTCTCCCCATTTAAGCAACAGTCTGAGACATTTTCTAAAACCGAATGCTCAAGGTAGCAGCAATGTGTCCCAACCACAAGTCTTATCCTGTAGCCCCTCCCAAGATGTACAAAAGCAAAGCCTACAAACCTATGGAAAAAGACAAGTGTTCTAAAAATACATCATCAGCTGAAAGAGTGAGAGCTGTTTTTCAGGTGGTGCTAAAATGGGCTATTGAAAGTATTTGTTAGAAATGTCAGACTTTGAAAAGCAGTGATAAAAATGTGGATCTGAATTTGCCAGAGAGAACTGGATTTAGAAGGCTATGGAAATTATTAGGAAGTTATGTTTTAAGTGACCAGCTTTTTATACGTCTTCTTTGACAGTGATTTGTGCGTAAGCTTCTCAAGTAGTTAACCAAAAGTCCTCACAGATATTTTTAATACAATGAACCCTTCAAGCTCTGATTTGTCAGAACTGAGAGAAACAGCAGGGTGCATTGACTTGAGGCAGCTCCAGAATAATACAAAAATGTCTGGGCTTGCAGTGAGCAACTGTAGAGCTGATTTAAGTTTTTAGAAAACTTCTAATTATTTTATTCTTGTGTATATAAATCTGCTAAAAATCATATCATATATAATCATATATATTTAAATTAAACCATACAAAAATCAAATAACAGAAAAATATAAACAAGAAAGTAAAATTCACCTGAAAACTCACTACAAAGAGATAACTAAAACATTGTTGACATTGTGACATGTATCAATGCAGTATTTTTCTTTTGGAACTTCCTAATTCCTCTTATGTCTGCCCTTGTACTCATTCATTAATTCAGTCCAGAAACATTTGGTACTTATTTGAAGCTACTGTTCCAGGTCCTGAAAAGATAACAACCTCAAAATAGTCTAAAGAAGATAGATCATTAAGTAGACATGTGCAAATCAGAATGTAAAGCTGGGGTAATGGTTGCCTTCTGCATCTTTGCATCTTCATTGTCTGGGTAGGGGAGCAATATGCTAAGCAGACATTTGCTCAATGATGAATTACTTTTTCAATCAGTTGGTGAATACAATGTGCTAAGTGCAAATAGAAGTACTTCATGGAAGCACCTCAGAGAAGCACATAAATGTGATCAGGAGAAATTTTCAGAGGTTATGTCCAAACTGCACTAGAGGCACAGGTAAGAACTTATCTTGAAGCTGGAATAGCATGTGCAAAGTCCAGATGGAAACGAGTATGGCACATGGAGGGAAACACAAGAAATTCAATTTGAATGATTCAAGTTGAAACGAAAATTGTGGCAAAATCTTGACAGACCATCTATGCCAGTGAGGTAATGAGGCTAGAGTTTATCTTCAGGCCAACAGGAAGCCAAAAAGGCTTTGATTATTAGAAGAATGGCCTGATTTCCATCTCAAGAGGCTACATTCTACAGTGCAGACTCCTATTCTCCTGTAACTTAGTCTCTCAAACTTTTTGAAAAAATTAAAGTTATGTTTCAAGTCTCCAATGAAGGCAGGCTAAATTATTTCAACCAACATCTCTGCTGGAAATCGATTGGATTAGGTTTAATCACATTTTTAAAATTAATTAAATTCCATTTGACAAATAATAGTTGCTATATTTATGAGGTACAATGTAATGTTTTAATCTATGTATGCATTTTAGAAAGGTTAAATCTTATCCCTCATCAATTTATTTTTTATGATGAGAATGTTAAAAATCTATTCTTTAAGCAATTTTGAAATATACAAAAATTATTAACTGTGACCATGGTGCAGTGAAATAGATTACTGAAAGTTATTTTTCCAGTCTAACAGTAACTGAAACTTTGTACCTTTGGATTGTCATCTCCCCTTACCCTCTTACCCCCAGCCTCTGGTAACCAACATTCTACCCTCTGTTTCTATGAGATCAAATCTTTTAGATTTCACATATAAGTGAGATCATGTTGCATTTGTCCTTTTGTGCCTGGCTTATTTCACTTAGCATAATGCCCTCCAGTTCCATCCATACTGTTGCAATGACAGATATCACATGCTTAAACACATCAGGATTAGATATGACAGCTGCCCATGGGGTTCATGGAAAAGTGCCATGACACTCATTAGGAAAGTGCTCTCTGGGGTGCCTAAGAAAACTCCCCATGAGATGATGCCACTCCATGAAGCTACACAAGGGGACATTAGGCAAAGCTATTCATGAAACCCTCTGAAAAGACACTAGAAGTGTTCCAGAGGAAGCTGACCATGGGGAAGTCCTAGTTTCTGCTGGCCACTGGGCTGTACTGAAGCTAGTTGCTACCAGGGTCAAATGTATTTCAGAAACCCAGTAGATACCCACCTAGAAAAAGACACCAGAATCAAAAAGAGAAACCCGTTCCTCCTCCTGTATCCCTCCAGCACTCTCCACTGATAGTTTGATATCATGCCACCTGGCAAAAGAAAACTATTTACAGGTCCCAGATCTATTACTGCAGAGATGGAAATGAACGGTGTTTGGAAAGAGGCACTAAATCAGTAACTGCAACAGATAGTTTAAAAAAATAAAAGGCAGGGGATTAAAGGTCACTTAGAGGTGATATGGCAACAAGGTCATTTTTTACCAGCCTGTGAATTTTTTTTTTTTTTAACCTCACAAAGTAAAAAGAAAAAAAAAAAAAGCAAAATCCATGATTGTCATAAGCCAAGAAGTCTACCAGAGACCTTTACTGTGTGTACTGGTCCCAACTTATAGTATCAGTACAGAGATAAACCAAAAGGGCCCTTGCATGAAAATTAAAGCCCAGGTTTGATTTCTCTGGGCCTTTCAAGAAATATCTCTATCTTTAACCTTATTTTAAGATGCTCCCTGATTGGTTAGACACTGACTTGCAAAGAAACTGGTTATATATTTGAAGCTTCTTAAGGCTCCAATTTTGTTACCCTCTGTGAGACTATTAAAGGCTCTGTTGGATCCTTGGTCCCCCAGCAATTAACTTTATCATGAGCCTAGAGAACAGTCTCATCTTTTAGCCCATGGCAAGATCTAAAAGTGGATGCAAAGACAACTACTTACCTGCACCTAACCTAAAAACTCTCTCCCCTTGGAATTTTACTCCACCGAATTCATGAACATAGGGTAAAATGTGAACACAATGAGGAGGGAAAAGCAAAGTATAAAAAAGAATCAAATAGAACCAAATGCATCTCCTACAGATGAAAAATGCAGTATCTAAATGAAAAAGTCTCAAAATGGGACTAACAGCAAACCAGACACTGGTGAAAAAAAAGATCAGAGAACACAACCACATAGCAATAGAAACTGTTCAAAATAAAGCAAACGGAGAAAAAAAAAAAAGTAAACAGAGCACTAGTGACCTTTGGAATAAGATAATCTTACTTAAAATTGAAGTTCCAGAGGAAGATGACAATGTAGTAGATGGAAAAATACTTGAGGAAATAATGACAAAAAATATTCAGTTTGATGAAAACTATAAACACAAAGATCCGAAAAGCGAAAGAAGCCCAAGCAGAAAAAAGCTGTTAAAATGCCAAAGACAACTATAATTTAAAAACCATCTTTAAGATAAATTAAAGATGACCTAAATATGTAAGAGTGAGATACCACGTTCATGGATAAGAAGGTTCAACATTGTTAAGATAGTCAATTCTCCCCAAATTAATCTAGCAATTCAATGTAATCTCAAAATCGCAGAACATATTTTAGAAGTCAACAAATTGATTTTAAAATTTTTGTGAAAATGACAATCATCTACAATAGCCAAGAGAATTTTGAGAAAAGAGTTTAAAGTTGGAAAACATAAATTCAGTAATTTCAAGACTTACCATGAAGTTGGTAAAAGAGTGTTATATTGGCATAAAATAGACATACATGAGAAATAATAGAAAATGCTGAAATAGACACATTATGATAAATACTGTGTCTTTTGACAAAGGTGCCAAGGCAGTCCAATGGAGAAATAATAATCTTTTCAACAAAAAGTTCTGTAACAATTGGCTATGTATAGATGTAAAAAATATGAACCTTTACTTTTCCTCACAACATACACAAAACTTACCTCGAAATGGATTATAGATCTAAATGTAAGAGCTAAACTATAAAACATTTAGAAGACACAGTAGTAAGTTTTAGTAACACTCGTTTCGGGAAAGATTTCTTCAAAACAACATACATACACGAAACCAGGAACCATCAAGGAAAACTCAAGAAATTAGGTATCATCAAAATTAAAATCTTTACGCTTCAAAAGACACTGCTATTAAAATGAGACAAGCCACAGACTTAGAGAAAAATATTTTCAAAATATATATATCTGATCAAAGTGTGTTCAGAATATATTGAGGACATTTACAACTCAATAAAACATAGAACTCAGGGGCGGAGCAAGATGGCCGAATAGGAACAGCTCCAGTCTCCATCTCCCAGCGCGAGCGACACAGAAGACTGGTGATTTCTGCATTTTCAACTGAGGTACTGGGGTCATCTCACTCAGGAGTGCCGGACAATCGGTGCTGGTCAGCTGCTGCAGCCTGACCAGCAAGAGCTGAAGCAGGGCGAGGCGTCGCCTCACCTGGGAAGTGCAAGGGGGAAGGGAGTCCATTTTCCTAGCCAGGGGAACTGAGACACACAACACCTGGAAAATCGGGTAACTCCCACCCCAATACTGCACGGTAAGCACACCGGCACACCAGGAGAATATACCTCACACCTGGCCAGGAGGGTCCCACGCCCGTGGAGCCTCCCTCCTTGCTAACACAGCAGTCTACGGCAATCTAACCGCAAGGCAGCAGCGAGGCTGGGGGAGGGGCGCCCGCCATCGTTGAGGCTTAAGTAGGTAAACAAAGCCGCTGGGAAGCTCGAACTGGGTGGAGCTCACAGCAGCTCAAGGAAACCTGCCTGTCTCTGTAGACTCCCCCTCTGGGGACAGGGCACAACTGAAAAATAACAGGGGAAGCAGCAGAGGCCTGTGCAGACGCGAACGACTCTGTCTGACAGCTTTGAAGAGAGCAGTGGATCTCCCAACATGGAGGTTGAGATCTGAGAAGGGGCAGTCTGCCTGCTCAAGTGGGTCCCTGACCCCTGAGTAGCCTAACTGGGAGACATACCCCACTAGGGGCAGTCTGACACCCCACACCTCACAGGGTGGAGTACACCCCTGAGAGGAAGCTTCCAAAGTAAGAATCAGACAGGTGCACTCCTGTTCAGCAATATTCTATCTTCTGCAACCTATGCTGCTGATACCCAGACAAACAGGGTCTGGAGTGGACCTCAAGCAATCTCCAACAGACCTATAGCTGAGGGTCCTGACTGTCAGAAGGAAAACTATCAAACAGGAAGGACACTTATACCAAAACCCCATCAGTACGTCACCATCATCAAAGACCAGAGACAGATAAAACCACAAAGATGGGGAAAAAGCAGGGCAGAAAAGCTGGAAATTCAAAAAATAAGAGCGCATCTCCCCCTGCAAAGGAGTACAGCCCATCGCCAGCAATGGATCAAAATTGGTCAGAGAATGACTTTGACGAGATGAGAGAAGAAGGCTTCAGTCCATCAAACTTCTCAGAGCTAAAGGAGGAATTACGTACCCAGTGCAAAGAAACTAAAAATCTTGAAAAAAGAGTGGAAGAATTGACAGCTAGAATAATTAATGCAGAGAAGGTCATAAACGAAATGACAGAGATGAAAACCATGACACGAGAAATACGTGACAAATGCACAAGCTTCAGCAACCGACTCGATCAACTGGAAGAAAGAGTATCAGCGATTGAGGATCAAATCAATGAAATGAAGCGAGAAGAGAAACCAAAAAAAAAAAGAAGAAAAAGAAATGAACAAAGCCTGCAAGAAGTATGGGATTATGTAAAAAGACCAAATCTATGTCTGATTGGGGTGCCTGAAAGTGAGGGGGAAAATGGAACCAAATTGGAAAACACTCTTCAGGATATCATCCAGGAGAACTTCCCCAACCTAGCAGGGCAGGCCAACATTCAAATTCAGGAAATACAGAGAACGCCACAAAGTTACTCCTCCAGAAGAGCAACTCCAAGACACACAATTGCCAGATTCACCAAAGTTGAAATGAAGGAAAGAATCTTAAGGGCAGCCAGAGAGAAAGGTCGGGTTACCCACAAAGGGA
>NC_045455.1:69574546-69597253 GCF_002776525.5 Piliocolobus tephrosceles | reverse complement strand
TGATGGGTGCTGACGAGTTGATGGGTGCAGCACACCAACATGGCACAGATATACATATGTAACAAACCTGCACGTTATGCACATGTACCCTAGAACTTAAAGTATAATAATAATAAAAAAAGAATGTAAACAAAGTAAATAACAACTAAAAGCTCTTACTTTTAAAAAAAAAAAAAAACATAGAACTCAATAAAAAACATGCAGAAGATGTTGACATTCCACCAAAGCAGATATACAGATAACACATGAAAAGATGCTCAGTACCATTAATCATTAGGCAAATGCAAACTCAAAGCACAATAAAACATCACTATATAGCTGCTAGAATGAATGAAGCCAGACAGAAAATAGTAAATATCCATTAATTCTATTCATATGAAATTCTAGAAAATGCTAACAAATCAATAATGACAGGAAGCACATCAGTGTTGATAGAGAAAGCTGTATGAGGAGAATGGAACAGGGGAGAGGGAGCAACCCAAAAAAGAAAATACAAAATGCATGAGGAAACTATTGGTATGATGGATATGTGCATTATCTTAATCATGATGATGGTTTCATGAGAGTGCATATCTCAAAATGTACCAAAACGTGCACTTTAAATATGTGCAGTTTATTGTATTTCAATAATACATTTAAACAGCGGTAAAAACAGACAAAACTACTTATTTTCAATAGAAATGCACACAAAAATGGTAAAACAGCAAGTAAATGATGACACTCAAAAGTCAGGGTACTGGCTTCCTGGAGTGCGGTTAACGGAGAGAATAGTTGGTGATCGGGGAGGAGCACATGTGGCTTCCCAGTGGCCAGTTTGACCTGGGGTGGTGATTTGTGGGAGTTTGCTTTATAAGGGCTGTGTGTGTGTGTGTGTTTGTGTGTGTGTGTGTGGTACTTTTCTGTACCTTAATTATATTTCATATACACACACCAGGTAAAGAGGAAATAGAAGTGGATTAGGAAGCATGAAGGGAGGGAAGAAGGAAAGGAAGAAGAATGGAAAGGAAGAAGAATCGAAAGCAAGGAGGAGGATGGTGAAGTGGAAAGATCACCCAATTAAGTACCTGGAGATCTAAGCTGCAGTTGTTTCTGCCCATGAGTCAATGGGATATAGGAAAAGTCAATCAATCAATCACTCTCTGTTTTTTTTTTTTTTTTTTTTTTTTAGACAAAGTCTTGCTCTGTCGTCCAGACTGGAGTGCAGTGGCATGATCTTGGCTCACTGCAAGTTCTGCCTCCCTGCAAGCTCTGCCTCCCTGGTTCACCCATTCTCCTGCCTCAGCTTCCCAGTACCTGGGACTATAGGTGCTTGCCACCACACCTGGCTAATTTTTTTTTTTTTTAATTTTTAATAGAGATGGGGTGTCACCATGTTAGCCAAGATGGTCTTCATCTCCTGACCTCGTGATCCGACCGTCTCAGCCTCCCAAAGCGCTGGGATTACAGGCGTGAGCCACCGCACCCGGCCAAGTCAATTAATCTCTTTGTGCCTCACTAATTTCCCTACCTGAGGTTTATTAGATGCCACCAAAAGAGTCTGAAAAACTGACAACAGACTAATGCTACTACTCAGATCAGAAGCAAAAACCCTTAAAAATCCACAGGAATATGTTCCTGATATCAAAGCTTGTCCACAGGGAAAGGCATGGGCAACTTCAGTCACACTGTGTAAGAGACAAGCAACTTTATGAGCTTGTCACTCTGTTCTTTAGTGCCGCAGTTGAAAGAGCACTGCAATTAGAGTAGAACTCTTTGAGATTAAGTAGTGGCATCCCTTCTCACTGGCTGTATCTTAGTTTCTTCATTTTCAAAGCAAGAATAATAAAAGCTAATACTTTTATAGTGTGTATGGTGTATTAGGCACTGTTCTAAGCTTTTCACATATGTGTATTTACTCATTTAATTCTCACAATGCAGAAGGAGATATTATTATTATGCCCATTTTATGGGGTGGGGAGGGAACAAAGGCTGATAACAATGGTATGAGATTATTGTGAGCATCATCACATAAAGTAATGCATATAACATTTCTTCCTAGACTTAAAACTATATGTATATATACAGTACTTTAACAATATACCAATATCAAGAGAACAAGAAGACACAGAAAATATTTGCAAGACACATCTGATAAAGAATTGTCGTCTGAAATATACCATGAATGCTTAAAACTCAACAAGAAAGAAAATAGCTTAATTAAAAAATGGGGAAAAGATCTGAATAGACACCTCACCAAAGAAGATATACAGGTGGCAATAAGCATATGAAAATATGTTCAACATCATATGTCACTAGGGTAAGGCAAATTAAAACAGTAACAAGATGTCTTACATACCTGTTAGAATAGCAAAAATCCCAAACACTGACAATGTCACCAGTTGACAGTGGGGGAGTCTGTGGGTGTGTGGAGGCAGGGGCTGTAAGGGAATTCTACTTTCTGTTCAATTTTGCTATGAATCTAAAAATGCTCTAAAAAATCTACATTATGTGTTTATATGTATGTGTGTGTGTGTGTATATATATATATATATATATATATATATATATATATGTACACTAATGAAAGTAAACTCACCCTTTTACCATGATTTGAATATATTGTGATTGGATGAACACACACACACACACACACCCCTACAACATTCCAATTTAAGGATTTCTGATGTTAATTTGACAAATAACAGGTTTTCTAAAGAGTTCTAACTCATTTGCTACTTTAAAAGATTCAGTCATCCAGGCTTTTCCAGAAATTACAAAATAAACCTTTATGCAAAATGCTTCTCACCCAGCATTGAGTTCAAAAGGAGAGGTCACAAAGTACCTCCTCCCTTCATCCTGGCCCCTACTGCAGGCACTGCTCACTCATCACTGTCATCACACAACCCTGCCTGTATTCCTCTCCTGCTTAGGAAGACAAGGTACATAAACATTTTGAAGGAATTCACTGGGTGTCTGATAAATGATGAGGATTTTAAAATAAATTTATGTCTCTGGTAACCAATAAAATAAAGAAAAGCATAGAACAAACTGTACTTTTTTTTAATAAAAAATCATAGAAAACTAGACTAAAAATTGTGGCCCAAGTATAGCTATTTAGAAAAATCCATTGATCATATATCAAACAGATTAAAGTCCAAGTTGAAAATGTACATGCACTTTATAAACCCACCAGCTCTTTGGAAAGAACTTGAATTTCCCATGTGTATACTACATATATTTTTCAAGCATAGGGAATCCATTTGTCTTCATTTAGCCTTCAGCCACTTTTTATTCCCAAGGAATTGCTTGACGATTGAAATATAACTTACTTCTCAGGTGGTATATTTCTCAGCACAGTTTTAACTTCCCAGAAGCCTGAGGCCTGAAGAGAAAATGTGGACCATCCTGGGAGGTTATGTATAAATCACAGTTAGGACATTTTCACAAAATGCCCTGGGATATGAATGACCCTCCAGCCTCACCATCAAAGCAGTATCAATGAGGAAAGGAGCAAAGAAAGGCGTTCAAGCCCAATCTCCTACCTCCAAGTAGGACTGCACCAGCCAGTGGCCTGGGTCACGTGAGGTCCAACTTATAGGAAGGCTTTGGAGTGGGACACTTAGGGGAAGCTTTGACTGTTGTCAGGCAGAGTACAGCCAGGATATTGAAATCACCTAGTTATTTTAACAGAGAACTTGATATAGACAATTATAGAGAACAGCAAAGGCAAAAGGGAGATGCTGAATTGTCACAGAGGAAGTAAATGCAAGACGCACAGCTACCACCCCCAGAGCTGAGGAACAATGAACGCTTCGGGGATTACTAGAATTTATAACCTCGGGTGAGAAGTCCTGCAGACCTGGGAACCAGACCTGTGAAGAGGGGAAACTGCTGGCTGGCACAGGCTGGTGCTGGCTGCTTGAAGGGTGGCAACCAGGCTGCCTCAGAAAGTGTGGATGAAACTGTGAAATGGAACAGACTGCCACGTCCAGCATGAAGAGCTAATTCTAAGGCGATGTTGACACCAACAGGAAGCAAAGCAGGAAGGAGTACGTTCCTTCTGCTTTCCTCCTTTTAGCCTCCACCAGTGAAGAATCAAAAGGGGGACCACATGGCAAAAACTAAATGTGAATTACAGGGTTCCAGCCCCAGCATCAGAAAACCAAGTAAGGAAGATGGGTTTGTGCTGAGAGTCAATAGCCTCATTCATTGTCAATGTGACATCTAAATTGAGAGTAAGTGAGGCTTGACTACTGGGGCATGTAACCCTGAAAAAGGAGACTGTCTGGGCATGAGGCAGCAGGACAGAGCCCAGGAAATCAGCAGAGATGAGAGAGCTGGAGTAGGGTGGTTGATGATGGGAGAGGCAGAGGAACTGAAAGCATTCTCTCACCACATAAACATCATGGGTAGGCTCATCAGGAAAATTCTTTAGAGAAATATTTTTGTGTCTTGAAAAGGGTGATAAATGGAGTAAAGTAAATGAGTTTGTCTGTTTCTTCTCCAAGAGTTATCTGCACCTTAAGACAAAAAAAAAAAAAAAAAAGGAGCAGCTTTTTCTCCTATTAACACAAAGACCCTGCTAACACTTTGAAATTACAGCTGAAGGATCAACTGCAGTTCTTAATAACTGCGCAACCTTTCTCCTATCTCAAGGACAGCGAGATTTTATTCCTCCAGTTATATTTAGAAGACCACTTTAGAGACATTTTGAGAAGGAGAATTCTTGCTCAGGTTTTCCTAAACATAGGATGCTGAATTTAGCGTGTCTTGAGAGGAGTATGCATTGGAACAAAGTGTCCTGTCCTCTACGACCTGGAGTTCCTTGCATTCATACCAGAAGATGAATCAGATATTCAAATGTCATCATTGCTCTGTTTTCCTCCTAGTCATATGCCCATTACTACTTTAATCACAGCTTTCCTCCTGAGTGTCAATGAAAGAGGAATGAGTGAAGAATTGTATATCCTACTGTGATTGGAGTTTTATAGCTAAGCTTGACTGTCAGACTTCATTCCCTTCTGAAAAAAAGGTGATACTTTCATTCCAATCAATATCTATTCCACTCTCCCTGAACACACACACACGTATATTAGGTAAAATGCTCTTCTGTAAAAAAAGATCAAGAGGACAATAAAATAAGAATATTGACAGAAAATATAAAAAGGAAGATATAGCAGCAAAATAATATGCATATGCACTGAGCTGTTTATAAATGTTAGAAGCAAAGAAATAAAGTGGAAGTTACAACTTGCCTCATTCATTCACGTCAGAGTAGAATGAATCATAGCAATAAGTAGAGTGGTGACTCAAACAGTAATTTAAGAAGAAATTTGAGAAGGAGAAGGATAAAAGGAACTCTATAAACCTTGAGAGTATCTGTTCATGCAAAACTAGTGGACCATGGTGTGGCTGATCTACTTTCAACAAACCATGATTGGGTGTCTCTGCAAACTTATTCTAGAGGTGAATAAGACAAATAGATCAACAAGATTTTGGTATCTTTAGGCTACTATTTCCGAAAGGAAATGCTGCGACTTCTAGCTTTGGATTATAAACTGAGAGATGTAGCTAATTAAGAAATAGCACCATCCTAAAAGACTGGTTACCTGTTTATATCCTGAAAGAAACAAAACCAATAATCAAATTTAACAACACATGGTAGCTTCTGGAATGAATTTAGGAGACTAAAAAATAGAAATTCTTGTAAATCACTAAGTATTCAAATCAAACTGACTACCCCAGGTATCTTTGCTCAACAGGGAATCTACCAAGTGATGCTTCAAGTCTTCCAGGACCTAATACGACTGTAGAGTCAACCAGGACTATAAAAGTGGAGGTTCACAGCCATTTGTCCCCTTCGTAAAACCTGGAAAGATACATTTTAGGTGGGGATTAGGGGCATATAGCGCCATCTTTCAATGAGATAACTGCCTCTAGTGGTAGGTTTACTTCTCACTGAAGGTGTTTCATGTGGAAAACCTTTAGGAGAAGGAAGAGCTCATTGCCTGGTACCAGAGGAAATGTAGATCACCTAGGAGGGAGAGATTGTTTCATGAATTAGGGAGGTAGCTGATAGCCACCCAATAAGACCTGTTTCATTCCTGCTGCCTGGGCACTGCAGCCAGAAAGAGCATACTTGTGTATTTGGCCAAGCCAGCTTTCTTGAAAATAGTCTTTTCTTGGCTTCTGTGACATTAACAATTTCCCCACTATGCTACAAACTGCTGCACTCCTCTTCCTCCTATGGTCATAAAGAAAAGACTGCTCCAAAGTCAAGTCTTGGGCCCTCTTCTCATTCTGTCTGCCCTTCTACCACTGTGAAGGTGATCTCCTCCTGTCCTGTGGCATTAAATAAATCCTGTGGGCCAGCAATGCCAAATGTGCGAATATTCCTCCTGCTGGCCACTTGTGTGCACTCAACCCCTATTCACACATCCACTGGGACAATTAACGTACCTCAAATATGTCCAAAATGCCCCACTCCCCTCCTGATCTCTTCCTAAGGAATCGTCCCGGTCTCAGTAAATGCTCCTACCCTTGCTTAAGACAAAAACTTAGATGTCATCTGTTTCCTACCCCAAAATCAATGCACCAGCAAGTTCTGCCAGCTCTAAACCCAACGTAGCTCTCTAATCCACCCATTTCTCCCCACTGCCACTGCTCTCCCTGTAATCCTAGCATCACTCCCTGCCCCCACCCCCCAGATTATGGCAGTGACCTTAAAATGATCTCACTGCTTCGCTCCTGGATCTTTACAGCCTATGCCCCACACAGCTCTGCTTCAATGCTTTTTTTTTAAACATAAAGTGATGGCATCACTCATGTTTAAAGCTCTCCAACGACTTTCTGTCATACCAAAGAGTTAGATTCATACTCTTTCCACTGTTGGCCACACTTTGTAATATTTGTCCCTTGCCTCCTCCTCCAGCCTCGTCACACATTTCTTCCACCTTTTAACTCATTGCACTCCAGCTCCATGATCTGCGGTTCTTCTTCCAAAACTCCAGGCTCATACCTTTGCCCCTGCAGTCTGTTATGCCAAGAATACCTTTCCTCTCAGATTTTGCACATCTGACACGTTTTCATTCATGTCTCAGCCTAAACGTCAGGACTCCACTGACAAAACTCCTAAAAGTTTTAAAACCAAAGAGACCCTAGAAAAACAGATTGGATGGGCAGAGAGAAACTTCTTAACACCTTGGTCCTGGGGATAGTGCCCTTTCTGAAAAAAGGACTGAGACGGAGGTAAGTATACGCTTCTATTACTACAAGGCCAGATTCAGTGATCTCATTGCAAAGAAATCTTATGCAGAGTTTGAATGAAGATAAAAAGATAAAGATGGGAGATACAAGATGGGAAGAGATACAAGACGACAAAAGATGAGAATACAGCTGACCAGAATAAAAACAACGTAAGAGGAGGGGAGGGGAGAAGAGTAGGGGAATGGAGGGGAGAGGAAATGTCACTGAAGATAAGAAGGCCTCCAAAAATGGTGGATAATTAGTATAAATGTTCATTTCAGTCCTTCTTGGTGTTAAAGGTAAATAAATGACAGCTTGACCTCCTAAAAATAATTGCTAGCAGCCAAAAAGCAAAAAAGAAAGAGCCTTTCTCCAAATGGGACCAGCTACTGAATAAAAGACTGTCATGCCAAATTAGGCTGGGAAATGTATTTACCAGCCAAACAATATGCTAGAGGCAGAGAAAGAGCTATCTGAATCAGCTGGACTAGGCTTACCACGGTTAATGAGGCTTGAGGGGAAACTATGAAAACCGTTTTAAGAAGCAGAGCAGGACAGACAGGAGAGGGACCATCAGGGTCTCAGTCAAAAGTGAAAGTGATTCTGATTCTTAATAGGAACAAACAACTGGGCATTAAGTCTCCCTGTCAACATGCCAGTTGCCCGTCCATATGGAGCTGGGTTCAGGCCCCAAGGTAGAAGCTGGGCATGACAGAGTGGGTCACTATAATTGATTCAAAAAATAGAAACTGTGATCTCTTGTCTCTCAAGAGTACCCAGGAGAATGGCCTCACTCACGGTTCCTGGTGTCTAAGATCAAGGAGCAGAGAAAGAGGAAAGCAGCTACCGTCATGACTGTCCCTAAGGAGCAACTAAAAGCCCCATGTAAGAGTGAAATATCTATCTGGGGTTCTGTGTAATTCAAAGTCCACACTATTTCACGTGAAAGTTCTCATTCTGAAAAACTCCACTTAAACCTGTGTGCATTTCATCTGTTTCCTGAAAGAAAAATGTTTCACCATAAAATAAACTTCTTGATTTATACAAGCTGATGAGGTTAATATTCTATAATCACATACTTTTGTGTGTCAAAATGTGAATAATTAAAACTGCAAAACTGGAAACAGAAAATTTCATGGTTAATGTGTGTATGCCCGTGTGCTGACTGACTAGCTCTGCTAAGTTCCTTGTGACAATCTCTATGTGGACACATGCATTTTCTGTTTCCTCTCTTGGATCATACTAAAGATAAAAATTCATCATGAAAACTTACAATGCCAATATACTATATAAAATTAATATATTCTTTGGTGCGGGGTTTGCTAGAGAAATAAGTGGACTTTGGAAAATAAAACCATTGGTGTAAGTGAACTCAAACTGTATCACTAACTCTTTTTCAGACACAGTATCTTCTGAAATTTGAGGAACAGTGGGGATGTAGGTTTTTTAACACTTCACATTTCAGTGGTGATTTCCTTGATTTGAGGAGAGATTCCCTCTTAGATTCCTTGAATTTCAGGCAAAATGTTCCCCTACTTTTTAAGAAAAGAACTCTCTTTGTGTCAGAAGTAGTCTTTAGTGTCTCTTCCAGGTTGGTTGATGATCAGGCACTAACAAAGACAGAACAAAAAAAAAGAACTGTAATGGCAACATGCCCACAGTCAGAAGTTGGATGAAACTTTTTAGCTTTTAAGTAGTTTGGCATAAAGCCATTACCTCCCAATTTGGCAGAACAGGTGGAGCTAATAACTCCACCGTCCCACTCTAGTGAAAGCACAGTATGATGCAGTTTTGAAAAGAATATTACATACTTTTTAAATAAAAAGTAAAAGGTGATAAAGCATATGGTACAATATTTGGAGAATTTTACTTGATGATTGCAGTTGTATCACGAAGAAATCTGTCAGTAAATTGGACCTTTAATCCTTTAAGTTGAAAATGTGTTTTATCTCATTTTCACCATGAAAACTACCGTTGAATGTACAATTGTGGGTATGGGCAGAGTATATCATAATTCAAACCCCAAAATATGAATACTTGTATTCTAGCAAATATAACCTCCTAGTTTTCCATATTTCTCTTTCTGAAAACATTCTGGCCAGCCCCCAAAATGTTGGAAAATTGCATATTTTAATGTATATATAATTATTAAATGAATATGGAACTGTAAGTGAAATGTACTATCTGCACTTATTCTTTATGATTTGATTTTTATGAACCCAGATCATATAATAACAAATCATCAGGATAAGACCTTTCATGTTATATTATTATACATGTTTTTTAATTTCTTAAAATATGTATTCAATTGTACCTACTATGAGACTATAAGTATTGATCTGAGATTAAAGTTTGATCTGTAAACTTCAATATCCCAGAAAACTAATGGAAACACTACTTCTATTGAAATTCTCTATCCAAAAAAGAATGTTGAAAGCTGGATCCTCTTCTCCTAATGCCTTATTGTTTCTTACCTTTTGCATCTAGAGTTTCTAGAAAAAAAAAAAATGTCATTTGCTTTATGATTCTGTACCCCACTGGCAGAACAGTCAATAAGATCATGAAGGGTGAATGGACAAATGGAAGACAATCATTCCTTGAAAGAGTCACAGCAGGGTTGGAGACAAGAAAACCTTCACATCGAGATGGGTTTTTAAATACTATAATGTTTTATCTTATTAATTATAATTCTTATTTTTAGGTAAATTATTAATACTATTTTAAAATAAAAAAGGGAAAATATCAACACTGAATATTTCTGGAATAAAATCTACATCAAACAGAGCTTTTACATCATGAGTGGGATAACATAAAAGTAGAATGCCTGTAAAGGCATTCTAGCTGAGAGACTGAGGCCTGAATTTGCTGACATCTCCTTACGGCCCCCTGGGGGGAAGTCAGGATTTCTTTCTTTTGAGGGCAACTGGTATTTAATGGTGCCAACATGGAAGATCATTTGGACCTCTTGCATTTTGTTTGGTTTTGAGGCAGGGTCTCCCTCTGTCACACAGGCTAGAATGCAGTGAAACAATCATAGTTCACTGCAGCCTCGACCTCCCAGGCTCAAGTGATCCTCCCAGGCTCAAGTGATCCTCCCACCTCAGCCTCACAAGTAGCTGGGACTAGAGGCATGTACAACCACACCCAGCTAATTTTTTTTTTTTAAGGGACAGGATCTCTCTATACTGTCCAGGCTGGTCTCAAACTCCTGGGCTCAAGCAATCCTCCCTCTTCAGCCTCCCAAAGTGCTGGGGTTACAGGCATGAGCCATTGCACTGGGCCAAGACTCTTGCATTTTGGACCTAATCCCAAGATGTTTAGAAAGGGGGTCAAGAGAAATGAAGGAAGCAAGAAGAAAAAAAATGGAGATCACAACCACCACTCTGTTCCCATGGATGTCTAATCTATGTATCCACCTTTCATCACATTAGTCTCACAGCCCAAAATGGGATGAATAACACAACCTCAATGCTTCATTATCATACATGTGGATCAGAGCAAAAATGTTCCTGACATTAAATAACATAAATATCAAATATAGTAGAGATACATGAAACCTCTCATACCAAAAAGAATAAAGCAAGGTAAACAAAGGCTCCAGTAAGTCTTCCTGGACCTCAAAGCCTGAGCAGCCCTGTCTCCAGGATCAGGCAGGATGGACAGCTGCATTCAGGCCCATGAAGTTGAACAGCCCCTCCCTGCAGTGGCAACAATGAAACCCAGTTCACCACAGAGAAGGACCATCCTGAGAAAAGTAGCTCACCCACTGCCCACTGTGCATCATATCACTCTGTTCAGTGTTTCTGCACCTACTGGTAATGGCAATTGTCTTCCATATGAATGTATGTGTGTGCAGGGAGACCCCCTGAAACTACTGCTATGGAATAAAGGATGAAAAGCTCCTGATTATTGTAAATACAACATTGCATGCAGGATTGTGTAAAGACAATGCCAGGTTCGGCTGCCAGAATGAGCCAACAGCGCATGATGTGCTTCACCTTGCAGAGAGCCTATGAACAGACATGCAGTCAGGGAGGTTTCACATCACCAGGATTCCTATCCCAGAAAAGCAGATGTTCATAGCTCTGGGAATAGAATGCGACCCTGTGGAGAGCCTATAAATGGACGCATGAGGGGTGTCTGTTCATATGGTTAAGATAGGGCTATAAACGCCCTCATCTTGCCACAGGTCTTCTAGGCCTCTTTAGGGTTAAGACATACTCCCTTCTGAGAATTTCTGGTCTAACCAGTTGTCTAGCTTCACATCCTGTTTCTATGGATTGTTGGTAACCAGCTTTTGCTGCAACTGTTACTGCTGATTAATATCTTGCTAATCATAGGTTATGGAAAGACTGTGTTTCTGTTTTAAGGCTCTGTTAGAAATTACTGATGCACACAGTATATTGTAAATTCTTATCTCTGTATATTGTACTTCTGCATATAGATGTTAAAGAATTACTTCATCCCCATGTGACCATCTCACCTCATAATCAAATGACCCTAAATCCCTCACTAACCCACCCCCACCCTCACTAAACTTAATAATAAATGCTAGTATATCCAGTGCATTTTTGGCACTGTGGGACCAGAAGGCGGTGACCCCCTGGACCCAGCTTTCACTATCTTGTGTGTGGCTATTATTTCTTGACCTGCTGATCCACCTGGGAACAAAGAGAGAGCTCCGTTGCATTGAGGGCTGCTGGCCAGATCCCGCAATATGTGTGCATATATGTATGTATGCATCTGCATGTTTTCTGTCCCTCACTACTAAAATTCAAGCTCCAACAAGCAGGGACCTCATCTCTCTGGGTGACCACTGTATCTTCAACACCCAGAACAATGATTAGGACAGGGTAGGTAAAATATTGGCTGACTTCATCAGTGAGTGTTGTGGATGATGCAGTACATACTGCCAGAATAGACATAAAATACATTTTTTGAAAGTCTGATTTATATGTGAAATGAAAATAGGAAAAGACTGTCTGGTAAAAGTGCAACAGAAAACATCCCAGAAGCTATTTTGCAGTACAGACTAAATGTAGGGTTTGAATATCATGTAGTGTGAGGGATGGGGAGCAGTGAAAGAAAAGGTGAAATGGGAGAGTTCCACTGCATCTAAATTAGAACTTGATGCCTAGTAAGTTGCTGGTGTTCTAAGAAGGCAAGGCCAACTGATAACCATTGCCTACTTTGCAGTCTAATATGTTCAGTATCAGTGAGTTGACCAGTTACTTCTTTAAACCATAGCGAGACACATATAATTGCTTCTGTGGGTAAAACTGCTCAATTTTAATTAAGAACTGTACTTTTAATGACATTTTCAGTGTGTATGCTAAACTTCAGTAGTATGTTTCCAGGCCTTTAAATATTTCTGGCCATGCTACTACAATTCTATCTCTAGTGTAAACCTTAGACAATTGATAGGACAAAACACCTTCTTTCTCTCCAACAAACTCCAACATTTTGTGGATTCCCAGAAAAAGAAGATTAAACTCTAGAGTCTCCCTAACCTAGAATTTTCTTGCAGATAGGCCAATAGACTCATTTTTACTCAACTGACATTTCCTGCTGGACAAAAAAAGGAATTAAAATCACTATAAGGCCACACATATTAAAAATCATATATTCAGTGACTGTATAAGAAAACTATCATAGTTTAATATATAATATCATTATGGAAGAGTGTTATAAACAGTGTTTTCTTTTTTATGCTTTTCTGTATTTTAAAATTTTTTCTTGAAAGCATATGTATTATTTGAAAAAGAATAAAGAATAAGACTTAAAATTGTTTAATTAAAATTTTGTAAGTCTAAATTTTTAGTCAAATATATTTTGCCTTCAGTATTGATTAAAGTACTATGAAGGAAAGGATGTGCAATTCTTTATACAATTCTCATTAGTATTTTCTGTCTCAGCAAATCCATTTTGTTGTCTTTTGCTACTTATTAAACATTGTTTAATAACCTTATCAACTATCTGCAAATAAAAGCCACCGCTTTCAAGAAAGTGTACTTTTTAAATGCTTTTAGTTTTCATTGCAGTATTTTTCATGTTAGATTTGCTTAAGCCACATATTTTGTATTCAAGCAGATGTTCACAAAATAAATATTCACATCGAGTTTATGTGGCTCATAATTCCATGTAGTACAGATTGTTTCAAATGAGCCTACAAACCTCATTTTCTTCTGACTTAAAAAATGCACCCAGAATATTTAAATTACCTTTACACACCTAATAAAGATGTACAGTCATTTTAACAACCTCTGCACTGTCAATCATTGATAGGAAAACATAACTTGACATGCTCTAGATTTATTTTAATGGGCAATGCATTCGAAAGTGCTATAACTCTGTGATAGGGCCATCTTATCCTGGGGTATCATCTACCTCAACGTGGGGTGTTTTGAGACAGTCTCTTGTTCCTTGTCTGGTAAGAACACAACATACATGTATATTTCTCTTCCCTCTTAGCAGTCAGGTGGCCACCTCCATTTGGAGCAGGTAGTTTCAAATTCAAATTAATGACATGATGATTTACAAAAATGAGTTATAAGTATTGTATGAGTTTGCAAGATTAAAAATGTAACAAGAGCCAAAGGATTGATTGCTTTCAGGGGCTGAAATGCAGTATTCTCTGGGGTGGTATCACATTCATTTCAAGTAATAACTATTATTTGTTGAGCACTAAATAGACCTATTTAAATTGTTTTCAACTAACATCTCATTTAATTGTCGCAACCCTATAAGAAAGATTTTCTCATAATTCTCATTTTATAGATGACAAAACTGAGAAAGAAGAAAGGGCTGTACTAGGCCCATAGTCAGTTAGGTGGCTGTGCTGGAATTCTAACTTGAGAAGACCCCTCTCTCTTAACCATTACTCTGTACTTCTTCTCAAATATAAACCATAACTTTAGAAGTTACCAATACATATTTCTATATCCCCCTCCTTTCATTGTTTTCTTCCTTCTCTCTAAAATATCTTTTCTTTTGACCATAAGATTATTTGTTCATTATCAAAATGTAAAATCCAGTCCACATTTCTTTATACATTTTCGTATCTCCATTAAATTACAGCCATCCAAAAGCTTAACAACACAGTACATCACATTCTCATTTCTTTATTTACATGAAATTTCTCCTTCTCGGGAACCCTATGAGATAGGCCAATGGTTCAAATTCACAGTATTACTTATAACAGCAAAACTTGAAATTAAACTTACTTAAAATATACAGTCTCCAAATTTAATTTTCTAAAAAGACTAACATATTTTGAAATACTGTGTTATTGTATCCCCTAGAATGCAGTAAGAGAAAGAGGCAAAAAAAAAAAAAAAAAGCAAACATTTACCAGGCACCTGCTAGATGTCTTGGAATTCAAAGTGTGGTCCTGGGCCAGCAGCATTATCATCATCTGGGAGCTTCTTAGAAATGCAGAATCTCATTCTACACCCCAAACCTACATACAGAACCTGCATATTAACACCAATCCCCAGGCAATGCACATGCATAGAAAAGTTTGAAAATCACTATAGCAGAGAAGCACAGCACGTGTTCATGCCTCCAGTTACCACACTTCAGCTAGCACATTCCCCAGTGTCAGAACCATTTGATACCACCAAGATAGACAGAAGTGAGAGCCATTCACCCACCTAAGCTCACCCTTATTCTGCGAAGTCAGAATAGGCATGGCTATTGTTAGGTGCAGAGTGGGAAATAGATTTTTGCCAACAAAACACTAACTGATTGGACCATAGGTTGAAGAAGTTTCGGCTTTAGCATAATGCCAATGAGAATTCATTCAAGATTTTGATAAAATAAGACATATGATTAGATTGCATTTTAGAAAGATCACTGTCTGTAGGGTAGAAACAAATGAGATGGGGTAAGTTTGGAGCTAGGATGATCAATTAACACAGTGGAGAAGTGTTGGTGGCCTGAGTAATCATAAGCAGTGGGAAGATGATAAAGAGGTGGAAGACTCAAGGGTATTTCAAAGGTAGACTTGTCAGGATTTGGGATTAGTGGGGAGGTACTCTGTGAGGAAGAGGGAGGAGAGAAGTGAAGGCAATATGTCTTGCCCAAAACCATTTTTTTTTAAAGAAAGAGAAATGACTTGAAGTAAATAACTAAATAGTTTTGTACTAGCTTAAGAATGAACAGGCAGCTTAAGATTGAACTGTTCAATCGAACTGAACAGAAAGACTATAAGCAGCTCAATTCCTTCCTACAAATGTTTACTATGATAAAGGTGACACTTAACCCATTAAAGATGGATTATTCAATGAATCACATGGAGATAAATGATTAACTACTAGAGGAAAAGTGTTGGCCCTTTTTTATGCCAAAGTGGGACTGAAGTGGATTGAAAACTTGCATGTGAAAAAAATTTTAATAATTGAACAATAAATGGGTCTCATGGCACAGAAAGCTATTTTAAAGCACAAAAGAAAAAAGCAAAAACTCATAAAGAAAAAGAATGACAGTCTTGATTACATAAAAATTAAGAAACATCATTGTATTGCCAAAAGAATTATAATAGAACCACTTAGGGATAAAGAGATTTTAATGAATGAAAGAAGTAGAATAGGAAGCCAAGAGCAAAACATACAAAGAGTATTAGAAAATTTACCTAAAAATGTATGATTGGTTAAAAAAAAAAGAAAACAAAATTCATTGAAGCCTGCGCAACATGGTAAGACCCTGTGTCTCTACAAAAAAAGAAAAAATTATTCAAACATGTTAGTAATCACAGAAGTAAAAATTAAGATAATGAGAATATTTCTCCTGTTAAATTGCATTACAATACCCACTTATTGGTCTAACTGCAGTAAAATTAGTAATTTTTAAACAAAAGTTACTGGAAGACAATTTGGCACCCTGTTGTAAAAAGGTTTAAAATGTTCATATTCTTTGATTCCCCCAAAATTTCACTTTACGATTTTTTTCTAAGGAAACTGGAGCTGTACACAATAATTACTATGTACAAGACGTGTTCATTTTAGCAATTTAGAAACGAAAAACTTAAAGTGACTAATAGTAAGGAGTTGATTAAATCATGCTTATAACTTAAAAAATACATTTGGCAGCTATTTTAAAATTATATTTTTCAAGGGATATTTAATGCAATAAAAGGTATATGAGATAATATGTTTTAAAAGGTATAGAGAATATACTTATCCTTCCAATATCTATTAGATGCCTACTATCTTCCAGGAATTGTTCTGTAGTATAATCATTGTGTGATTTGTTTTGTATATAGAAAATATCCATATTTAGAAAGAATCCATCTTTCCAAAAATTATATACGTGTGTGTGTGTGTGTGTGTATGTATGCACACACACACATACATATACATATATATATATATATATACCCATAGCCATAAAAATATTTATGGAGAAACACAACACAATGTTAATGATAGTTGCATCAGGATGATGGAATGTTCATTTACATTTTATCTTTCTGTGATTTCTAATTTTCCACAATGAACATGTATTCGTTCAACATTTTTTTAAAATAGTAACTTTGGATTTACCTTAAATTTCACTCTAAACAAAGAGGAAGAAACTTCTCTTTAGGCTATTTTAGTTTAAAGAAAACATGTTGCCATTTTCAAAGAGAAATCGACCCAGTTCAAAGGTAAAATAAAGGAAATAAATACCCAGAAAAAGAAAAAGAAAGAAAACATTTACATCTGACTCCACAGAGTAAAAGTCCTCATCCCACAAAGGCTGCCACAACTCCCCAGGCAGGCTGGCTCCTGCTCACCTGAGAGCACCTCAGGAACCTGCTCCAGAAACGCTCTGATGTTACCCTTGGCCCTTCCGGGACCAACAGTCAAGCACTTTGACTACCGTTGGTAAAGTAATCCCCTTTATCAGTTGGCATACATGATATAATATAAAAGAGTTTAAGTTTAGCTTTTTAGTAAATGACTTTATAATGACTAATTCTATAGCAAGATCAGTGTTCATTTTACCTCTTTAGTAGGAAACCTTAAGTAAATTGGCACACTCCGTGGAAAAATGTGAAATGTACAGACATGTACTGGGTCAGCTTTTAGCAACAGTTAAGAGAATCTTGCCAGATTCAAGGCTTGTGATGACCACATAGAAGTAAAATTTAAACTTCTGCCTAACGATTTGATGTCTACGTATCCTTGCCAGGAACTGATACCTGGTGTCACTGTCGGCTACTGACAATGCCTTGGGTAACTGACATCTCAGAGCATACACTCCTGTTTCTGCCACTCTTACTTCTTCTGATAAGGTGTCATTAACCGAATTTTATGCATTTGGACATCAAGAATGAGACAGCATTAGTAACTTGTCAAAGGTCACATACTAGACAGAGAGGATGACAGTTTGAGCCTGGCAGGGACTTTGTGTCCTCCCCTTCTGCCCTCTTCAGAAACCCTGAACACATGCTGACTCATCCTAATACACAGCTCAAGGAGTATTTATTGTGTGCCAGACACAATGCCAGAAATGCTTGTTTCTAACTCTCACAGCACGCTTGCTGTGAGGTTGGTTTTTATTTAATGATGAGAACATTGAGATATTGTAACTGGCCTAATCTCACGCAGCTAACAGATGCCAGGATGAGACAACTTATATATCTAATGTACGGAAAACCCCATCATTTCCAGTGTTTCCCCAGGAAGCCTCTTACTGCAGAGCTCAATAACAACATATACACACATGCACACTATAGGCTGATGATCTAACACACAATTACCCTTTTGACATGTTTAAGCCAATTCAATGAGCTTCAGGGTACCCATCCCTTCTCTGCATTTGCTTACTCCAGAATCCTATTCTAGTCCTGCTCTGAGGCATAAAATGTGATAGTTTTCTACATTGGAGTAAGGCATACACCAGGAATCACTGTATACGTATGATGAGACATGTACTACGGTACAGCCTGGGATAATCAACTGTGCTTCTTGGATTTGCTTACATCCTTGTTCAGGATTTATTTAGTTGTATTAAATGATCTTCCCTTATACTATCTAAAGCAAACCTTCCTCAGACTCTAAGGCTGCATACACTGCTCAACAGAAATAGAATGCAAGCCACACAGTAATGTTACATTTTCTAATGGCCACATTAAGAAAATATAAAAATAAATAAGTGAAAGTCATTTTAATAACGATGTTTTTAAAAATCAAATTCGGTTGACCCTTGAACAACGTAAGTTTGAACTGTGTAGGTCTGCTAATAAGGGGATTTTTTTCAACCAACCACAGACTGAAACTACAGTATTTGTAGGATGCAAAACCCACGTACGAAGAGGGCCAAATTTTCATATATGCAGATTCTGGAGGGTCGACTTCAGGGCTTGAGCATGCACAGATTTTGAAAATGCAGAGAGGTTGCATTTACCTTGCTCCTCAGCTTGCAGATAGCCTATTGTTGGACTTCACCTTGCAATTGTGTAAGTCAATACTCCTTAATGAACTCCCCTTTATATATACATCTATATTAGTCCAGTCCTTTCCCTCTAGAGGGCCCTGACTAATACAAGGGGTCAGGCACAAGTATGCATGTGGAAGTGGGGGCTGGGGATCAAGGCTATACGCAGGCATGTATGTGTTGGCAGTGTAGGGTCTCTGGGCTGAGATTCCTGGGTCAGCAGCAGCTGGGGCAACTCTGGAAAGGAGAGGGAGAGACATGGTGACTCAGGTACCTAAAGATGATGAAGGTGAAAAGCTGCATGGCCCTCGGTGGCGAAGGCTGTAGGTGGTCCACTGCAACTGTGCTGGCTATTGTTTTCCTTACTAAAGCTGCTGGAGTCCTCTAGAGCAAGCTGCTGGGGTCTGCTAAAGAGCACATTGTAGAGTTCTTGGCAATGAAAGCTGTGGGGAGTGCATGGTGGCCATATGGGCTGTTGAGGTGCCTAGTGGGGATGACTGCTGGATACCTATGCAGAGCAGGCCATTGAGGACTGCTGTGGCTCTCAGCATCTGGCTGATAATGACAGCATCTCTCTTTCTTCTTTATACCCAGGCACCTTCAGATGTCTCAGCCATGCCAGTCTCCCCAGCAGTCTGTGTGGGGTGAAACTGTAGCTGGTCACTTGGTCAGTGAAACTGTAGCTGGTGAAAGTCTGTGTGGGGTAAAACTGTAGCTGGTCACTTGGTCAGTGCCCTGAAAAGCTGGGGAAGCTGCTTTTTTACCACAGTCTCCTTTTCCTTGTGAAGGGAACTTGCAAACTATGGAATTCCTACTCTGTGCTGAGTAGTGCTGGCCTGGAAGATGGGAAGGAGGTGGAGTTAAAATGAAACTGTCCTTCTTAGCCTTTTTGTGAAGTAATTTTGGGTTTATTTCTTCCACTGTAACTGCTTAGGTGGACTCTGGGGTTTTTCCAGAGTTATGTATGTTTGTGAATAGCTATTTAATTGTTATTTGTCAGGAGAATGAAGGCTGAGATCTCCTACTCCACCATCTCACTGACATTACTCTGCTTCCAGGTTTATCCTTGATACTCAGGATAATGTTGGAGAAAGCTCTGAAGTGCTCTATACATTCTAGCCATTGTTATTTACCCCCAAATGTTGTATTTTTTTGATGCTATAATTTTAAATAACATTTAAAGCACTTAAGAAATTTTCATAAAAATAATAAAATCACTGACAACCAAAAATGTTTATCTCAATTTTGAAATGTGAATTTTATTTTGCATTTAAATTTATATCATCTTTTATGTTATTACCTTACCCATAATATTCATGTTTGCCAAATAGCGTTTAATAATCCATTGAATTGATTTAATTTTATTTGAACCTTTGGACATTTGAGTTGAGATCATGTTATTTTTGAGATCCATTTCTACTTCTTTTTAGGTTATACCAGTTTTTTTTTTTTTAATATGTAACTATCAAAGATACCTTTAATTTTCTTTCTAGGTATATGTCAGAACACCAAGATTCAGAAGTGATTGGAGTCCCATAGGAATCTTATAGGAACTCATCAACATTTGTGATAACTGATGCTCAATGACACAGTATTTTTTAAATAAAATCCAATGGAACAAATACTGGACTCATACCTCAATCCACCACTGGATTAACATTAAATTGTTATAAGCTTAAAATAGATGCTTATATTAATAAGATGTTACATGTAAGCCTCATGGTAACCACAACAAAAACCTGTATAAGATACACAAAAGATAAAGAAATCAAAGCCTACCACTACAGAAAATTGTCTAATCACAGAGAAAGACAACAAGAGAAAGAAAGGAACAAAGGATCTGCATGTCCCACCAGACAAACTAGAAAATGTATAATTCACAGAGTATTGGGTAGATTACTCACAAGGGTCTTGTCTTACTAGCAGGCAATATTTAGCCCTAGACTAAATGCTGCTGTAGTCCCACTTAAATCATACAAGCAACCCATCCTCCACACACACAAAAAAATCACTTTCCAACTACTTTAAATACATACCAAAAAAGCTCAAGCATATTTATGGGAATACAAAAATCAAAGATCACCAGGCACACAAAGAAGTAGGAAAATATAGCTATAATAAGGAGAAAAATAAACCAATCTAAATTGGTCCATAACTGGCACAAATGTTAAATGTTAAAATTAGCAGAAAAATACATTAAGACAGTTATTATAGCTTTAAGATGTTCGAGAAATTTAGCAGAACCATGAAAAAAATCAATTCGTAATTCTAGAAGGGAAAATTACAACTGAGATGAAAAATACAATGGACGAGATTAATAGAAAATCAGATCTTCTGGCGGAGCAAGATGGCCGAATAGGAACAGCTTCAGTCTCCATCTCCCAGCGCCAGCGACACAGAAGACCGGCGATTTCTGCATTTTCAACTGAGGTACTGGGGTCATCTCACTCGGGAGTGCCGGACAATTGGTGCTGGTCAGCTGCTGCAGCCCGACCAGCGAGAGCTGAAGCAGGGCAAGGCATCGCCTCACCTGGGAAGCGCGAGGGGGAAGGGAGTCCCTTTTCCTAGCCAGGGGAACTGAGACACACAACACCTGGAAAATCGGGTAACTCCCACCCCAATACTGCGCTGTAACACCGGCACACCGGAGATTGTATCCCACACCTGGCCGGGAGGGTCCCACGCCCACGGAGCCTCTCTCCTTGCTAACACAGCAGTCTGCGGCAATCTAACCGCAAGGCAGCAGCGAGGCTGGGGGAGGGGCGCCCGCCATCGCTGAGGCTTAAGTAGGTAACTAAAGCCGCTGGGAAGCTGGAACTGGGTGGAGCTCACAGCAGCTCAAGGAAACCTGCCTGTCTCTGTAGACTGCGCCTCTGGGGACAGGGCTCAGCTAAAGGAGTAGAAGCCTGTGAAACGCGAACGACTCTGTCTGACAGCTTTGAAGAGAGCAGTGGATCTCCCAACACGGAGGTTGAGATCTGAGAAGGGGCAGTCTGCCTGCTCAAGTGGGTCACTGACCCCTGAGTAGCCTAACTGGGAGACATCCCCCACTAGGGGCAGTCTGACACCCCACACCTCACAGGGTGGAGTACACCCCTGAGAGGAAGCTTCCAAAGCAAGAATCAGACAGGTGCACTCGCTGTTCAGCAATATTCTATCTTCTGCAACCTCTGCTGCTGATACCCAGGCAAACAGGGTCTGGAGTGGACCTCAAGCAATCTCCAACAGACCTATAGCTGAGGGTCCTGACTGTCAGAAGGAAAACTATCAAACAGGAAGGACACCTATATCAAAACCCCATCAGTACGTCACCATCATCAAAGACCAGTGACAGATAAAACCACAAAGATGGGGAAAAAGCAGGGCAGAAAAGCTGGAAATTCAAAAAATAAGAGCGCATCTCCTCCTGCAAAGGAGCACAGCCCATCGCCAGCAACGGATCAAAGCTGGTCAGAGAATGATTTTGATGAGATGAGAGAAGAAGGCTTCAGTCCATCAAACCTCTCAGAGCTAAAGGAGGAATTACGTACCCAGCGCAAAGAAACTAAAAATCTTGAAAAAAAAGTGGAAGAATTGACAGCTAGACTAATTAATGCAGAGAAGGTCATAAATGAAATGACAGAGGTGAAAACCATGACACGAGAAATACGTGACAAATGCACAAGCTTCAGTAACCGACTCGATCAACTGGAAGAAAGAGTATCAGCAATTGAGGATCAAATGAATGAAATGAAGCGAGAAGAGAAACCAAAAGAAAAAAGAAGAAAAAGAAATGAACAAAGCCTGCAAGAAGTATGGGATTATGTCAAAAGACCAAATCTACGTCTGATTGGGGTGCCTGAAAGTGAGGGGGAAAATGGAACCAAATTGGAAAACACTCTACAGGATATCATCCAGGAGAACTTCCCCAACCTAGCAGGCCAGGCCAACATTCAAATTCAGGAAATACAGAGAACGCCACAAAGATACTCCTCCAGAAGAGCAACTCCAAGACACATAATTGCCAGATTCACCAAAGTTGAAATGAAGGAAAAAATCTTAAGGGCAGCCAGAGAGAAAGGT
>NC_045455.1:69559175-69569546 GCF_002776525.5 Piliocolobus tephrosceles | reverse complement strand
TGATGGGTGCTGACGAGTTGATGGGTGCAGCACACCAACATGGCACATGTATACATATGTAACCTGCACGTTATGCACATGTACCCTAGAACTTAAAGTATAATAAAAAAAAAAAAAAAGAAAAAAAAAGAAAATCAGATCTTGCAGAAGGTTAGTAAAAACGAAGATAAAGAAATAAAATCTACATTAATTTTATCTTTATGTTTACTAACCTGCAGATTAAAAAAAAAAAAACATTAGAAAAAAAAAAAAAAAAAACAAGTATCAGTGAGCTATCAGATAGCTTTAAGTAGACTAATATACATGATGTTGAAATACCCAAAGAAGACATGGGGGATAGAAAAAAATGTTTGAAGAAATAATGAAGAAAATTTTTTATATTTGATGAAAAAAATGTAAACTCACAGAACTGAAACTCCAAGCACAGAAAACATTGAAAATATTACACCAAGGCATATCATAACCATAATGAAATGGCACCAGATCAGTGATAAAAGGAAAAATCTTAAAAGCAGAAAAAAAAAGAGAAGACATGTAAGAGGAACAAAAATAAGGACAATGGCATAATTCTGATCAGAAACATTGCAAGTGAGAAGATACTGATGCAGCATTTTTAAAGTAGTAAAATAATAAAACTATCAATGTAGAATTTTATACCCAGTGAAAATATCTCTTTAAATGAAGATAATATAAATATGTTTTCAGGCATTCAAAAGCTGAATTAATCACCAGCAGACCCACACTATGAGAAATGCCAAAAAGTCCTTCAGACAGTGTAAAAAAATTATTAAAGCATAACTGACACTCAGCAAACTGAGTAAATCTGGACATATGTATACACCTGTGTAACCATCATCACAATCAATATAATGAACCTATTCATCGACCCAAAATCTTCCTTGTGCATCTTTATAATCCTCTCCCATGCCCTACCTTCTACCCAGGCAACCATTGGTCTGGTTTGTGCCATGATAGATGAGTTTGCATTGTGGGGAACAAGGGACAGTTGCTTGCTAAGCAAGACCAGCCAGTCAGGGAATGCAACCATAAATATTCACTGGTTACTACACTACAGCTAAATCTCCCTTCTATCTAGCTTCTTCTTTATTGTTTCAGTAAGAAAATTGAAGGCTAAGTATTTAAGAGACCTGTCAAAGGTCACACTGCAAGTTAAATGACAACACCAAGTTCAAACCTAGGTCATTGGATTCCAATTTCCAAACCCTTTCCATTAAAGTATACTATAAATGTCTCTTCAGAAATGTATTAAAGTACATAATTCAAAATTTCCCTCCCAAACGTAAATAACTCAAAGCATGCAATGATATTGTACAATTTCTTACATCCTTTTTTAAACTTTGAAATTTATCACACTTTAGACTTACCAAGAATCATCATGTAGATGTACTCAGCAATTTGAAACAGAAACTTTTCATTTCTGATGCAAAGTGTGTAACTAAATCCATTCCATGTTTTGCTGTATTTGCTATCATAATAATATGATGTATGCAATCCATTGTAGGCCTTCTGTGAATCTTTAGTGCCTATTTTATGGCACTATTTTATTTATTCTCCATAGTTAGGATATATATATATATAATATTCACTAGATATATATATAGAACATACATATCAATATTCACTTGACATACATACAGAATATTTTTTAAATGTTCACTTGATTTATCTGTTACATAGTTTAATTTTTCCAGACTTTGAACTTGCTTTTTTCATATTTTCTAGTTACATGATTTGATACATGGCTTTTACTCTTCAAGGAAACTGATTTGTCCCAACAATCTTTCTCTCCTCTAAAATATTTATGAAAAACTTTTCAAGTGCTCAAATAACAACTGAAAACATATTTATTGATCACCATTAGCAGCTTCCAAAAATATATTATTTATTAACTTCTTCCTAGCCTCCTATCTACTACTCTAAACTCTACTGTTTCTTTTGTCAAACTTGAAAATTCCAATCCATTTATTTTACTTCACTTCTTCAGGTAGTTTCTCAATTTGGAGAAATTGTAACATTGCTTGCTGGCTGACCTTTAAGAATTTGATTGATAACTCACTCTTTGAGATCCCTATAGCTGGTTCTATGACCAGCTAAGCATCCGTGCTTCCAAATCTTTAAGGCTTTGTCACTACAGCCCTCATCAAAAAAGATGTTGAGGGACCAATAATCTCTACTGTCCACCTGCCTCTCACGATGACTATGTGGTGACCTTTGGGAAGTGGGGTTTGCCTAGCATGCAATAATGTGGTGTGCTGCCACTCCTCCAGTCCTGCATTAAGTGCAGACATCTCTAATCCCTGCAGCCTCTTCCACTAAGCCAGCCTTGGCCTCACAATAATTTCCTACAGTTCTGTAGATCAGAAGTCCAACACAGGTCTCACTGGGCTAAGATCAAGGTGTTGGCAGGGCAGTGTCCCTTTCTGGAGGCTGGAGGGGAGAATGTTGCCTTATCTTTTCTCACTTTGGGAGGCTACCTTTATTCCTTGGCTCCTTTCTCCATGTTCAAAGTCAGAAA
Source organism: Piliocolobus tephrosceles (assembly GCF_002776525.5). NCBI lineage: Eukaryota > Metazoa > Chordata > Mammalia > Primates > Cercopithecidae > Piliocolobus > Piliocolobus tephrosceles. The sequence goes on along the minus strand of NC_045455.1, from coordinate 69,567,010 downwards.
GAGAAGGGCAAATCCTTCTCACATTGCTTCATTCCTACTTTTCTGCCTCAATTTTCCACTTTTAAGGACTGGTGCGCTTAGATTGGGCTCACCTAGAAAACCCAAGATATTCTCCCCATATCAACCTTAGTCATATCTGCAAAGCCCATTTGGTTATAGAAGGTAACATAGGCTCCAGGGATTAGGACTTTGGACATATCTGTGGAAGGGGACTATTCTGCCTTCTGCAGATAAATGTATATTCATACATGCATGTGTAGAATGATTAAGATACACTAAGAAACAATGGGCTTTTTTAATATATAGGATATAATTTTATCTGTGTAAAAAGTATTTCTTAAATCTACATTTAATGTGATGTTTGCAAATATGTAACAAAAGGAGTAAGACTCAGTCCTTAGTTATATATAAACGTTCCTCTACAGTGAGGAATGGGATTAGGAATGGATAGGAAAAACAATGTACACATTTTACTGGACTTAAACTTATATTGTTTGATTTTTTAAGCACATGGGGATTTTTATATTGTTATTTAGATAGCATGTTTAAAAATAGATATACAAAATAAAATCACAGTAATTTTTAATATACTGTACTATGAAAATACATTACATCTTAGACTATATTTCTGTTTTTAAAAAATGGTCAAAAAATCACATGTACAATACTAAGAAAATATTTTAAAATTGCAGACATGAAATGGATACAGCTATTTATTAAAATTATGAAACATGATTGGGGAATTTACAAAGACACTTGAAATAAATATACAGATATTCTACAAATGTGATAGAGGAAATTGAATATTATATTGACATTAAGTCTTCTGAAATAATTTATTGGTTAATAGACTGGCCCAATAAAATATTAATACATTTTTAAATGCAATAATAATTAGAGTCATATGGTAGTGTCACCAAATTCAATTTCTGCAGAAGTGGAAGAAAATAAATAGCCCAGACATATGTGCATAAAAAGAGACACACACACATTCTATTTGGAGAATTATTCAAGCTTATCTTTTCACAAATGCCAAAAAGAATTGTGAATAGTTTAATGCAGGGTTTCTTGACCTCAGTGTTACTGACATTAGGACCTGATAATTCTTGAGGGTGGTCTAGCAGGTATCAGTAGCAATCCTATGCCACCCACCTCTCCTGTATATATATATACACACACATATAGATATATAAAGTATTAGTAGTATGTGTATACATATATATATACTTTAATATATATATATCTTTTTTCAGACCAATATCAAAAGAAAAAAGGTTTTTTTCTCACCTCACTAGTAATCAAAGAAATACATATTAAAAGAATAAGAAGCATACTTTTTGTTTAACAAAATTTAATCAAAACAGGGGCAACTAAAATGTGTCAGATACTAAACACTGGCAAAGCTGGATTAAAATAGCACTGATTGTGGGAAGGAAAGTTCATAAAAACTTCTGGAAAGATTTCTAGAAAGATATTTAGCAATACGTAACAAGGGCCTTACCTGTCATTCTAGTAATCTTGTAATATAGCAATATTGCTCTGGAGTCTTCAGGACTCTAACCTGAGGAAATAAATCAGAGATACAAAGAAAGATGTTTATTACAGAATTATTGAAAATAGTAAAACTTAGTTTCCAATAATAGGTGAAGGGTAGAAATAAATAAGATATAGCCATATAATACAACATTATGCAAATATTAAAAGCATATGTTTGAAAAATAAGTATATTGAAAACTGCTTGTGATACAATATTATATGGAAAAGATAGACTACAAATCTGTGTCTAAATTGTGCACCAGCACCTGCTGTGGTACTCAATATATGTTTGCCAAATTAATGAATAAATAGAATTTCAGATATGTATATCTAATGGTAAAACTGTAATTACTTTTGCACCAATCCAATATAATGGGGTAGGGAGTATTAAGAAGTGGCAACTGAAATGTGTGAGGTTAGAAGAGAGAAAAATAAAGGGGAGCTTAATAAGAATTTAGCTACTTAAAATTAGTTTCGGTAGCTAGATTGAATTTCTCAAACAGAAAGGAGCGAAAGTGGATTTGGGTGATTTTAATTTTTTTTTGAAACTTCTACATTTTCCAACATTTGTATAATAAATATATTACTTCTATAATTATTCAATTTTTTTTTAATTTGAGAAGTCCCTCTGGATTTTCAAACTCCATTCTCATTTGACTTCTTCTGCTACAGACGAGGCTGTCAAATGATGTCACAAATCAACCAGATTATTTGGTATGTGCAACATAGTCCATTTTTTTAATATCTAAAAAAAAATGATTGCAATACTGTCTTCTCCTAACTCAGTAATAGTTAAGGAAAGACTTAACACCAAAGTGGGTGCCTGTCTAGGTCACAATCCCCTTCAGCAATTCTCTTTCACAAGCTTTCAATTCATGTGACTCAGTCCCTATTCCATCCACATTTGTGTGTGAAAACTTTACAAGACACTTTTCTGTGTGCTTCACCAAAAAACAAGGGATATTGTCTCTGCAGCACTTCCATTATCAATTATTTCTGTGATTCCACTAAAACAGCAGTCAAATCCCTCTAGTATCAGTTGTTAGACTGCCAGTATCTTCCATTATGACTCAAGGAATAATTATTTCCTGAAGGTTTACAGATGTTTTCCCATTTCTGTTGTTTACTGTATTTAGTTAAAATATGAACTGAAATGACCAGACAGCATTTCAAAATTCAGTGCCCTCCATTCGCTTGGTTTTCCCTTAAAATTCATAGACGGGCTTGTCTGGAATCCTGTAACCCTTTTCATCTCTCTTGTGCATAACTAGGTGAACTGCTCAATGAACCCTATAAGGATTGTTCTACTTAGCCTTCAGAAAAAAGCTTTAAAGAGCACTCTCAGCAGAGAGTAAGCCAAAAAAAAAAAAAAAAAAAAGCAAGCCATTCTAAGACTTCTGTTATACTCTATTACTCTCCTGCCCCTCTCATTTAGTAAATTTAGCAAACACCTCTAGGCTTCCTCCTCACTCTTCACATAGTTCCCATAAAAAGGCTTAGCTCCCTAGCAAAATTTTTTTTCTATGTTTTCCAAAAGAGATTAAGTTTTCAGTTGTAGTTAACCACAGAATCTCTCTGGCCACCACAGAACATTAACTAGCGTGCACTGGTTTTGTCTAATGAAATCATGAAACTATTATAATCAATATTTGGTAATAAAATTTCAGAATGGGCCATCTTTATGATTGTTAAACACGAAGCAAATGAGATAAGTACCATATATGTTGCCTACCAAAAGCCATGATTACTTGCTGATGGTTACTTTCCTTTATGCTGAAATATCCTTTTTGATCTCATGGTCAGATGTCCATTTAAGTTAGCCACCAACCTGAAATTTTTTTTTTTTTTTTTTTTTTTTTTTTTTTTTTTTTTTTTTTTTTTTAAGATGGAGTCTCACTCTGTTGCCCAGGCTGGGGTACAGTGGCTCCATCTTGGCTCACTACAACCTCTGCCTCCCAGGTTTAAATGATTCTCCTGTCTCAGCCTCCTGAGTAGCTGGGATTGCAAGCACGTGCCACCATGCCCAGCTAATTTTTTGTATTTTAGTAGAAACGGGGTTTCACCATGTTGCCCAGGCTGGCAACATGTTTAGTAGAAACGGGGTTTCACCATGTTGCCCAGGCTGGTCTCGAACTCCTGAGCTCAGGCAATCCACCCACCTCGGCCTCCCAAAGTGCTAGTGTGTCCAGAGTTGGTTCCTTCCAGTGGGTTCTTGGTCTCGCAGACTTCAAGAATGAAGCTGCAGACCTTTGCAGTGAGTGTTAAAGCTCTTAAATGTGGCTTGGACCCAAAGAGTAAGCAGCAGCAAGATTTATTGTGAAGAGCAAAAGAACATAGCGGGCACCTGTAGTCCCAGCTACTCCGGAGGCTGAGGCAGGAGAATGGCATAAACCCGGGAGGCGGAGCTTGCAGTGAGCTGAGATCCGGCCACTGCACTCCAGCCTGGGCCACAGAGCAAGACTCCATCTCAAAAGAAAAAAAAAAAAAGAACATAGCTTCCACAATGTGCAACAGGATCCCAGCAGGCTACTGCTGCTGGCTGAGGTGGTCAGCTTTTATTCCATTATTTGTCCCTGCCCACATCCTGCTGATTGGTCCATTTTACAGAGTGCTGATTGGTCCATTTTACAGAGTGCTGATTGGTGCATTTACAATCCTCTAGCTAGACACAGAGCGCTGATTGGTGAGTTTTTAGAGTGCAGATTGGTGCATTTTCAATCCTTTAGCTAGGCACAGAGCACTGATTGATGCATTTACAATCCTCTAGCTAGACAGAAAAGTTCTCCAAGTCCCCACTCAACCCAGGAAGTCCAACTGGCTTCACCTCTCAATCCCCCCTCTAAACAGGACACCCTAACTGCTGTTGGGAATTGGGCGATGACCACTTTAGCTACTTACTGCTGGATAGGGGCAAAGAAGGGGCCCTGCAGTGTTAGTGTCCTCCAGAGGGGAACTCTCTAGGCCAGCCAAAGGACCAGTAGGTTGGTCCAGGGGTCCTCAGTAGAAGTTGTTAGTGGAGCTCATTTGGGGTTCCATTCATAAGACCATCTGTAGCTTGATGGCCTCAATCCTGGAGGAAACAAATTTGACAAGGAGGTTAAAAACACAGCGCTCGAAGGTGAGTAATAGCAAGTTGGCTGTCACAGGACCTAGAAAGGGGAGAAACCATGTTGCCCAACTACAGAGGTTCGTATAAGAGTTTGAAAGGTGTCTGATTTCAAAAGCCTTTTCCTGTAAATGTTGGGTGGCATCTCATACTATCCCTGACTGGTTAGCCTAAAAACAACACTCTTCCCCTAAGAAGGTGCAAAGTCTTCCTTTCTCAGCAGTGAGGACGTCTAGGCCTCAGTGGCTCTGGAGAGTCACTGCTGCCTAAGAGTCTATTTGGGACCATAGAGTAAGGATAGATTTTGCTATTTCTTGCAAACTGTCTGAGAAATCCTTTGAGAGTATTGTAGTAGGATAATGAAGTAGATAAACCTGCTATTCTGGTTTTTGTAGCAGTAGCCATTCCTAACCATCTAAGTAGGGGTATTTGTTATATGGCTCTGCACTGATGGACTTGAGCTTTGAGGAGCACTGATAGGGTGGGTCTGACTAGGATTACAGGCTTGAGCCACTGCAAGCAGCCCAAACTGAGATATTTTTTTATAGGAACAGCGATGTTTGTTAAAAAGTAGAGTCAAGATAATATGAGTAAACAAAAATGTAGGTCATCCTATTTCTGGGACACCCACTTCTCATAGCCATGGCAACCAGAAATAGACATCAGAGGTAGCACGGACTCCAAAAATAGTTGTGACATATCAGCTTTACTAGAACTTACGATACTATGAAACTTTGACCAAGAAGATCTCAAGGTAAGTGTATTTTATAAATTCTGGTACTTTAAAATACCAGAAAGTAACTAACTTTTCTTATTCAGGATAATTTTTTATTTCAAAACTCTGAAGAAATCATCTAATTCCTTCATTAAACTGGAATTAAATGTTGGAGATAAAGTGGACTATTGGCATGATCTTAGAGAACTACATTTTAGACCAAGTTTTGTAAATAAATAAAAGTATGTTTCAATACTGATTTTTAACTTGTAAGCTTTCCCAGGACAGATTTCTTCCCCAAATCTCCACATATCAGTGCAATTTATAATTTTTGCAAAATGTCAGTTGGGAACATTTGTATCTAAAACACGGTTTAAAGATTGAAAAGGGGCTGGGCATGATGGCTCACTCCTGTAATTCCAACACTTTTGGGAGGCCAAGGTGGGAGGATCATGCTAGCCCGGAAATTCAAGCCCATCCTAGGCAACACAGGGAGACCCCATCTCTACAAAAATTTTTTTAAAAAATCACCCAGGCATGGTGGTGTGCACCTGTGGCCACAGCGACTTGGGAAGCGAGGTGGGATGATTGTTGAGCCCAGACAATGGAGGCTGCAGTGAGCTGTGATCGCCAACACTGCACTCCAGTCTGGGGAGCTTACCTAGAGCCTGTCAATCAATCAGTCAAATCAATGGATACTAAATCTTTAAAAGCTATATAACCTTGTTGCTCCAAGTATTGATAATTTAGGAGTTTTTAATACCTCCTTCCATATTCAAGTCATTAATGAGTTATTTCATATTCTTTCCCAAGTCTCTGTGGATTTTTTTTCACCTTTTTCTGGTTCCATTATTGTCCCCCAAGCCCCAAATATGCCATTATCTCTAGCCTGGTCTACTACAGCATTCTCCTAACTAGCTTCTCATATCTACCTTTGCCCCTTTCCAATCCATTCTCCACATGGCACAGAACAACCTTTTCAAAATGCAAACCTAGTTATATTACACCCTCACCCCACACAGAACCCTTCAAAAGTTTTTTATTTTCCCATAGATAAAGGCCAAAATGTTTCACATGGCCATTAGCACCCTACTTGCTCTGGATCCTCAGAGTAAAATAATGTATTATCTTTGCTACAGTCAGAAAATACTGTTTTCTATTTTTTTCTATTCATCTGGCTGAGTTTCTTAGCAAATATATTACCTTTTTCCAAGATGCATTTTATTAGAAACATTTCTAATCAGGAGAGTCTACATACTTCATACCAGTTTACTTTGGTCTATTGTTTTACTACTTTGAAGCACTTTTAATGAATGGTTTACTCTTTTCTCTGGAAAGCAAACACTTTACTCCAAAGAGAGTGAAAAACCCCTGAGATAAATTGTACAATAACCAAGAAGCTGAATGCAGTTTTCTCTAGGAACTGAAATCATTTCCTGAGAAATTCAATGTGCCTGTTTCACTGGAAGAAATTCTATTGCCAGCACTTTATTGATTCTCTTAGGCTTGTGTGATCTTTTGTTCCATAAAATTGGGCAGTTGCAAGGTTTGATACACCTCAGCCAACTAACAGCAAGAAAACAATCTACCCATTCTCGGAACCATGCGGCAAAAAGTTGTCCTGAGCTTGACCTAGCCTGGGAATCTTACCTCTTCTTATCCTTTGTTCTCCTCTTTAATGCTAATCATGTGAACTGTGCTAAAAAAGCCAAGCAAAAAAAGTGAAATCCTGCTCTCAGCCCCAAGGACCTGTCACCTTTTATGAAACTCAGCTTAACTGAGATCTAAGAGGTTCAGTTCTATAGCAGGTTTTACAGAATGATTGTCTGCGCCCAGGAAAGCTAACCTGAGGTCAGGCAACTAGATAGTAGAGGAAGCTACCAATCTGCTTGAAAGACATTTTATAAATCTTTTATATGCTGAAGTTTTAGGGGATCTGTCCCAGCGGCCCAAGATCTTTGCCATGATTTCCAATATAGTCTTACTCCGGATGTAACAGGGTTTTACTCAAATCCAAGTTACTTTTTTTGGTGTATCCTCTTTATTCTGATAATTCTGATCATTTCCTTTATGCATTTCAAATCCTGATATTAGATAGACCTTAGAAGCTTTCATTATGTTCATGTATATGGTATTATCTTCCCCAGAATCTTGTTTTCAAATCTGTTTACAACTGTGTCCTTAGTGTTACATGTAACAATACTGATCCTCACACTTGTGCCTTAGTAACACTGGTGGGACATTCCTTGTGACTAATGCCTGCATTCATTTTCTACTGCTGCAGTAACAAATTACCAGAAGCTTAGTGGTTTAAAACAACACAAATTTGTTTTCTCGGAGTTCTGGAAGTCGTAAGTCTGCAGGGTTTCTCACTGGGCTTAAATCAAGGTGCCAGCAGAGCTTGTTTCTCCCTGGAGGTTCTGAGAGGAGGATTTTTTTTTTTTTTTTTTTTTTTTTTTTTTTTTTTTTTTTTTTTTT
>NC_045455.1:69345296-69559165 GCF_002776525.5 Piliocolobus tephrosceles | reverse complement strand
TTTTTTTTTTTTTTTTTTTTTTTTTTTTTTTTTTTTTTTTTTTTTTGCCTGTTTTTGGCTTCTAGTGAGATCTCACCTTCAGCTTGTGGCCCCTTTTCTCCATCCTCAAAGCACTTCACTGCATTCTCTGAGTGAAGTGCTTTGCCACCAACCCATCTTTTTCTCTGCTGCTAGTCAAATCTTACCCTGCCTCTCTGATATAACTACTCTTACAATGACATTTAAGGCCCACACAGATAATCCATAATAATCTCACCAACTCAAGATCCTTAATCACATCTGCAACCTCTCTAATGTAACATTTATACAGGCTTTGCGGAATAGGGAATGGGCATTGGGGGACCATTATTTAGTGTGCCATAATGCCCATACTGTTGATACCTACATGATCACTCTTTTGGAGAGTCACAGAAAACTTGCAACATAGACATGGCTCAAACCCCTAGCCAATATAAACCAGGCTCACCTAACACTTTCTTGAGATCTTAGTGATAAGGGTCCCCATCTTTCTAGTGATGAACCAGTAAGCTCATCCTCCTCAGCATCTCACCTGACCACACACAGATGCAGCCTCACCTATGTCCCAGAATCCAGCATAGTGCTGAATGAGAGCGCTTGGTTTTTAAAGTATTTTTAAAATCAAATACTTTACAAATGACAAGAGCAAAAATTGCAAAGTAAAAATAGTTCATACAGGTTACCTGCTAGGTAGTAGCAAAACATACTGTTTGGGCTCTGCTTTAACTAGTGTAGAAAGGAGGAAAAACAAAACTGAGCTCTTCAGGTGCCACTTTCTAGTTAATTTCAAAAATATTAGGCTCCAAAATGACAGATTAAAAGAATAACTTGAACTCAATACACAGTCCCTAGATTAGTTCACAAACATGAATGTACTGAGAGGTAAAGCCAGCTGGGCTTCTTGGTGGGGTGGGGATTTGGAGAAATTTTCTGTCTAGCTAAAGGATTGTAAATGCACCAATCAGCAGTCTGTAAAAAATGGACCAATTAGCGCTCTGTAAAATGGACCAATCAGCAGGACGTGGGTGGGGCCAAATAGGGGACTAAAAGGTGGCCAGTGGAGCCAGCAGTGGCAACACACTCGGGTCCCCTTCCACGTTGTGGAAGCTTTGTTCTTTCACTCTTTGCAATAAATCTTGTTGCTGCTCACTCTTTGGGTCCGCACTGCCTTTATGAGCTGTAACACTCACCATGGAGGTATGCAGCTTCACTCCTGAAGCCAGCAAAACCACGAACCCACTGGGAGGAACAAACAACTCCAGATACACCACCTTTATGAGCTGTAACACTCACCTTGAAGGTCTGCAGCTTCATGAACCCTGAAGTCAGCAAGACCACAAACCCACCAGAAGGAAGAAACTCCAAACACATCTGAAGGAACAAACTCCAGACACACCATCTTTAAGAACTGTAACACCACGAGGGTCCGTGGCTTCATTCTTGAAGACAGCGAGACCAAGAACCCACTGGAAGGAACCAATTCTGGACCGAGTACCTCCTTGTCTATTTATAATTTTTAGTCATCATTTAGTTCACTCTCTGCCTCCAGGATTGTACATATTAATACAGATAACTTTTCCTTTCAAAAGTTTCTAAATATTCAAAGTGGCTGATTCCAATCCTTAATCTTCTCAAGAAAGGACTTCTAAACATGAATGTAGGTGCTTCGCCAATGCTTCAAAATGCAGTGCGGCAGCTCTCTCTCACATCTTGGAGAAGCTATTTTCATCCTGTTGTGCTATCTCACACATGATGGTGCAAAATAGTTAACATAAACTGGTTTACACATTCTGCAGGGAACACATTTTAAAAAGTTCATGCAACTTATTTTTAACTTAAATACAAAATTACTTTCACAAAAAGGACTTAAGAGTATTGAAAATGGCCAAGAGTGTTCTGGATGATTATTGATTGTGCCTGATGGTCAATATGTTAAGGTATGGTTAAAATAAAAATGAAAGATTCATTTATGCAGAATGACATTTTATCAAGCCCATTGAGAAACTGTCTTTCTGCCTCTCTTCCACTATAATATTTATATTATTAATGGCAATATTATCTGAAGCCAGTCTCATGCCCATTTTCTGAGGCACTACTCTGGGCATCTTCCTGTGGTTTTAATACATTAATGACCATCATTATTCTTTATGAGAATTTGACAAAAATTGAGCCCTTGTGACAATATTCACATCTGAGCTAATGTAACTTAATTTTCCAAGTTGGCTTCATGAAGCACAGTAGCAAAGTGCTTTATTAAAATCTGGATAATCAAATTAGCCCGTTCATCTATTTACTGTGTGCTTATATCACATGATTAAATTAATTTTTTATACTAAAGTCCTATCAATTATACCAGAGTAGATGAAGTCAATGATCATAAACATTTTGCTTCTCTATGTTTTCCATGTTAGGTAGAATTAGATTAGCTTTGGGCACACAGCCTAAAATACAAACTGCAAATTTAACCTTTGTTGAGGTGATATTTATATTGAAGGGCTCACAGTAGAAATCTAGAATATTAGAAACATTATTTTAAAAGGTGCCTCTGGGCTTTAAAAGAAAGAGTCTTTCAACTCCATTGGGTTAAATAAAGATACCTCCAAAGTTATAACATGTGTTGCTTTTATTTGGGGTGTAGGCAGATGGGGATGCAAGGTCAATATTTCAATAAAATTGAAAGATTTTATTTAATTCCAGATGTCTTTACTTCTAGAATTTTATTCTCACACAAATTGAACAGCCTGATCTGCAAGCCTAAGAAGCAGTAACAGGATCAAAGACTTCCTAAAAAGCCAGCTTTATAAATGGATCAATCCCCATAAATATGTCTTACCAGGATGGGTTCTAAGTGCTCAGGTTTACTTCATTGCTAATCTGGAAACCCTCATATAAACCCAATCCTGGAGCCAAATAAAATGGATTTAGTCCTACAAGTGACTCTGAGCTTTGGGACAATATGTGGACAAATATTTGGTTCTAAATCTAAACTTTTTCCAGAATCTTTTTATTCTCTGTAATCGCCCATAATATTTGGAGATTTGACTCGGGCAAAAACGTGTGGCCTAAGGAGGGGAGAAGATATCTTAGGGCTGGAATAGATTGATTAGCAAAAAATAATTGCCAATATTCTGAAAAACTTTCAAGTCTAAATTTTCGATGAATATAAACCAGGCAAACATGATGCTTTCATCCATCCTTGGTGGAAACCATTAAATGTGCTTTCAGTGTCACGGGGCTCCAGTTCTGAAAAATATCAAGGCCCAGGTCCCTCAGGTCCCCAGTGCACCCCTACCCTGTTCCAGAGATCAGCATATTGTCAAAAGGACCTTTCTGACTCTCAGGCAACGTTTTCTATCTCTTACATAGAGTAGTAACTAAAAAGACTGCATCTTTAGGAAACAAAGACAAATTGTTGCAGAGAAGCTACCTGTCTTTAAAAGAAGGGATGATTTATTTTTTTTCTCTCTCTTAACTAGAACAATTAATTGGTAACATAATAGAAACTCTCAGCAGTAAATGAGAAATGGCCTAATCCCTGAATAGATCACAAACAGAGTGGGAAGTGTTTTTTCTGCTTTAATTGCAGGAGTTGATGTTCAAAGAATTCCTCTGGCTCCTCTTGTTTCTGCTGTGTTGCTGATTTCAGGACTTAAAAATCTGAGAAAAGAGGTTCAACTTGTTAATCTAAGGAAAAATAAAAATTAAAAATTGGAGGCCTAATTATCTTTGTTAAAAATAAGGGAAGAGCCAGTTTCTAGTTCTGTGTCTAAGAGCCTGGAAGTCACCACTCTGTCTTAACATGTAAAAAGCTGAACCGACTGAAAAACCAACAACTGTTCTAGAATCCGTAAGAGAAGTGAGGACACAGGGAAAATAATCAAACAGAAAGAATGCCCCCAGTATTGGAGAAACAGGTGAATACAGGGAGTTGCAACTTACCAGAATAGAGACTTCTAAGTGGAAACTGCCACAAGAACCAGTGCTGCTTTGGGAAAGCCTGAACTGTACATGACAAATTGCTGGACAACTCTGAGTTAAAAATAACTACAGGGTGACTCAATTATAGGAAGCCCCTACACTTTTATGAGGTTTATTTCCAGGAGCTTGACGAGGTTCTCACTGTAAATATCAGAACAAATATCTGTCAGTTCTAGCCATCCTATCCCACCTAAGGGAAGGAAAAAAATGGAAAAATACTTGTGAAGTTCACAGAACAGAAGCACAAGGCTTACTAAAAGGCTGAGACCTAATCATAGACTTATAGAAAACTTCCCTTGTCCCCTCATCTCACCACCACATTACTGAATGACTACTTATACCAGTTTATTTTGCTCAGTACATTTATGTTTGATTTTCAATAAATCACAATGCAGGCCAGGCACGGTGGTTCACACCTATAATCAATCCCAGCATTTTGGGAGGCCAAGGCGGATGGATCACCGGAGGTCAGGAGTTCGACACCAGCCTGGCCAACATGGTGAAAACCCATTTCTACTAAAATACAAAAATTAGCTGGGCATGGTGGTGGACACCTGTAATCCCAGCTACCCAGGAGGCTGGGCCAGGAGAATCACTTGAATCACTTTAACCCAGGAGGTTGCAGTGAGCCAAGATTCTGCCACTGAACTCCAGCCTTGGTGACAGAGAAAGACTCTGTCTCAAAAAAAAAAAAAAAAAACAATCCATACTAAAAGACAAAACCCAAAATTAATTTATTTATTTTTAGCTAGGGTCTTGCTGTGTTGTTCAGGCTGGAATAAAGTGGCATGATAATAGCTCCCTGTGACCTCAAACTCTGAGCGCTTCAGCCTCATAAGTAGCTGGGACTACAGGTGTATGCCACCACTAATTTTTTATGTTTTATTTTTTGCAGAGAGGGAGGCCTCACTATGTTTCCCAGACTGCTCTTGAACTCCCAGCCTCAAGTTATCCTCCTGCTGAGCTCAGCCTCTCAAAGTGCTTGGATTCCACGTATGAGCCACTATGCCTAGCCAAAAAACACGATTTGAATAGACAGAGCAAGTGTCGGAACTAGACATAGCAGGGATGTTGAAATTACTAGACCAGGAATTTAAAACAACTATAATGAATATGTTAAGAGTTCTCATAGATAAACAAGAGAACATGTAAGAACAGACAGGCAATGGAAATAGAAAAATGAAAATCTTATGTAAGAACCAATGAAAATACTAGAGATCAAAAACACTGTAAAAGAAATAAAGAATTCATTTGATAGGCTAGGCTAGTTTGCAGATTGGACACAGCTAAGGAAAGAATCTCTGAGCTTGATGATATCTCAAGAGAAATCTCCAAAATAGAAAAGTAAAGATAGCAAAGACTGAAAAAAAAAAAGTATCCAAGGACTGTGGGACAACTACAAAAGGTATAACGTGTGTACTGGGAATATCGGAAGGAGAAGAAAGAGAGAAAAGGAACAGCAGAAATTCCTGAAACATTAATGGCTGAAAATTTTCCCAAATTAATTTCAGACACCAAGCCCCAGGTCCAGAAAGCTGAGAGACTACCAAGCAGCATAAATGCCAAAACAAAACAAAACTACGACTGGGCATATCATTTCCAAACTACAGAAAATCAGATAGGCAAAAAGTGTGAAAGAAGTCATAGGAAAAAAAGACCTTACCTATGGAGGAGAGAAGATAAGAATTACATCTGACTTCTCCTCAAATAAGCGAAGATAAGAATTACATCTGACTTTCTCCTCAGAAACCATGGAAGTAAGAAGAGAGTGGAGTGAAGTATTTAAAATTTAAAGATTGAAAATGTTGAGAGAAAACAGCAATATAGAATTCTGTACCCTTCAAAATTAGCCTTCAAAAGTAAAAGGGAAATAAAGACTTTCTCAAACAAAAATTGAGAGAATTTGTTGTCCACAGATTTGTTGCTCATATATAAGTAAAATGGATAATAGTAATGACACAAGACACAAGAGAGAGGAATTTAAATTATTTATTATAAAATACTAACACTAACCATGAAATTATACAGTATTATTTAAAAGTGGCACCTGTAATCCCAACACTTTGAGAGGCCAAGGCAGGCATGTCAGTTGAGGTCAGAAGTTTGAGACCAGCCTGGTCAACATGGTGAAACCCTATCTCTTCTAAAAATACAAAAAAAAATTAGCTGGGCATTGTGGTGCATGCCTGTAATCCTAGCTACTCAGGTGGCTGAGACAGGAGCATTGCTTGAACCTGGGAAACAGAGGTTGCAGTGATCTGAGATTGTGCCACTGCACTCCAGCGTGGGTGACTCCAAAATACTATGTCTCCAAAAAAAAAAAAAAAAGTGATATGTATTAGTTATAAATGGGTATTTTAAAATCTACTGAAACTACTAAAAAACATTTTTAAAAGGAGAAATATAACTGATACGTTGAGAAGAGAAAATACATAATATGCTCAGTTAAAACAAAAGGATAAAATACAGGAGGAAAATGGCAGATTGGAGACAGGACTAATGTGGAGCTCCTACTTGGACAGACAAAATGGCATGTGTAAACTCACATCATGAACTTTTGTTCCAAACACCACTGCAGGAATATACCAGGAAAAACGTAAGAATTAACTGACCCTTTGAAAAAAGCAGCTTGGGCCTGGCACAGTGGCTCATGCCTGTAATCCCAGCACTTTGGGTGGCCAAGGCTGGTTGATCACGAGGTGAGGAGTTTGAGACCCGGGCCAAGATGGTGAAACCCCATCTCTACTACAAATATAAAAATTAGCCTGGCATGGTGGTGGGTGCCTGTAATCCCAGCTACTCAGGAGGCTGAGGCAGGAGAATCAGTTGAACCCAGGAGACAGACATTGCAGTGAGCCAAGTTCACACCACTGCATGCCATGCTAGCTTGGATAACAGAGCAACACTCTGTCAAAAGGAAGGAAGGAAGGAAGGAAGGAAGGAAGGAAGGAAGGAAGGAAGGAAGGAAGGAGAGGGAGAGAGAGAGAGAGAAAAGAAAAAAGCAGCTTGCTGCTGCAAACCCAGACAGACAAAAAAACTGGGGGTTCCCAAAGTGTGAGGGGGGAAAATCTACCTCCAAACACACATCCTTACTGGGGAACCTAAAAATCCAGATCATGGGAGAACGATTTAACCTTACCTAAAGCTGAAATGGATTTAAGGAGCTGAGTGAAATATAAAATTACAAGAAACAGCAGAAAGAGCCCTTTAATCACTTCCAGTCCTCAGCTCAAACTCAGGGAAGCCATCCCTGGCTGTATCTTGCAGGAATCCTTGGGGAAGGCAGCTAACAGAACGGGGGCGGGGGGGGGGGGGGGGGGGACGGGCATGGGATAAAGGAAGCTTCCAGCTGAACTTTGTAATAATTTCGACTGAGAACAAATTTTCCTCAGAATCCAAGGAGTGAATGGGAAGTGCAGATACAAGTGCAAAAGCCGCAGCCAACAGTGTGGGCAGCGCACTAAACACAACTACAACCAAGAACTCCCAGAGTCCACTTCAATCCCTGCCATCTCCACCAGAGGAGGTGCTGGTAACCATGGTTGATTACCATGGTCTCTCAGCCTGAAGACATCTAACATCACAGGACTCTGCAGACATTTCCTAGCACCAGCCCAGAGGTGGGCTGCTGGGTGGTTAGACCCAGAAGGGCAATAATAATATTTTAAAATCTACAGATTCCTGAGGCTCTCAGGAAACGCCATCCCTTTGTGAAGGGAGAGAGCCCACATGAAGGAATCACCCTGTGGGACAAAAGAGTCTGGACAGCAGCCTTTGAGTTCCTTATCTTTTCCACTGAAATAATCTACACAAATGAGAAGGAACCAGAAAAGCAATTCTGGTAATATGACAAAACAAGGACCTGCAATACCCCAAAAGATCACACTAGCTTTCCAACAATAAATCCAAACCAAGAAGAAATCTCTGGATTGACAGAAAAAGAATTCAGAAAGTTGACTATTAAGCTACTCAAGGAGGTACCAGAAAAGTGCAGTACAACTTAATGAAATTTTAAAAATACAGGATATAGATGGAAAAGTTTCCAGGGAAATAGATATCATAAAGAAAAGACAATTACAACATCTTGAACTAAAAAACACACTTAGAGAAATAGAAAATACACTGGAAAGTTTCAACAATAGACTGGAACAAGTAGAAGAAAGAACTTCAGAGCTCAAAGATAAGGCTTTTGAATTAACCCAATCTGACAAAGACAAAAAAAAATTTTAATGAACAAAGCCTACAAGAAATTTGGGATTATGTTAAATGACCAAACATAAGAATAATTGGTGCTCCTGAGGAAGAAGAGAAATCTAAAAGTTTGGAAAACTTATTTTATGGAATAATCAAGGTAAACTTCCCTTGACTTGCTAGAGATGTAGACATCCAAATACAAGGAGCTCAAAGAACACCCTGGAAGTTCTTTGCAAAAAGATCATCACCTAGGCACATAGGCATCAGGTTATGTAAGGTCAAGATGAAGAATCTTAAGAGCTGTGAGACAGAAGCATCAGGTAATCTATAAAGGAAAACCTATCAGATTAACAGCAGATTTCTCAGCAGAAGGGATTGGAGTCCTATTTTTAGCCTCCAAAAGAAAAATTATTATCAACCAAGAATTTTGTATCCAGTGAAACTAAGCCTCATAAATGAAAGAGAGATGAAGTCTTTTTCAGACAAGCAAATGCTGAGAGAATTCTCCATTACTAAGCTAGGAATATAAGAAATCTCAAAACAAAACCTTGAAATACACCAAAATAGAACTTGCTTAAAGCATAAATCTCACAAAGCCTATAAAACAATAAAATAATGAGAAAAAAAGGTATTCAGGCAACACTAGCACAATGAATACAACAGTACCTCACATCTCAATACTGACGTTGAATGTAAATAGCCTAAATGATCTACTTAAAAGATACAGAATGACAGAATGAATAAAAATCCACCAACCAACCAACTATCTGATATCTTCAAGCGACCCACCCAACACATAAGGACTCATATAAACTTAAGGTAAAGGGGTGGAAAAAGATCTTCCATGCAAATGGAAACCAAATAGCTACTGGAGTAGCTATTCTTATATCAGACCAATGAGGCTTTAAAGCAACAACAGTTTTAAAAAGCAAGGAGAGACATTATGTAATGATTGAAGGATTAGTCCAGCAGGAAAATATCACAATTGTAAATATGTATACGCCTAACACAGGAGCTCCCAAATTTATAAAACAATTACTACTACAACTTACAAATGAGACAGACAGCAATATAATAATAGTGGGGGACTTCAATATTCCACTGACAGCACTAGACAGGTTATCAATACAAAAAGTCAACAAAGAAACAATGGGTTTAAACTATACTGTAGAACAAAAAATGAACAGATATTTACAGAAAATTCACCCCATTAGCTGCAAAATACACCTTCTTTTCATCAGCAAATGGAACATTCTCCAAGATAGATCATACGACAGGTCACAAAGCAACTCTCAATAAACTTAAGAAAATTGAAATTATATCAAATACTCTCTCAGACCACAGTATAATAAAACTGAAAATTAACTCCAAAAGGCACTCTGAAAACTCATATATGCAGAAATTAAATAATCTTCTCCTGAATGATCTTCAGGTCAATAATGAAATCAAGATGGAAATTTAAAAAATTCTTTGAACTGAACAGTAATAGTGAAACAACCCATCAAAATCTCTAAGATATGGCAAAGTGAGGCTAAGAGGAAAGCTCACAGCATTAAATGCCTACATCACAGCCTATATGCCTACATTGCTCATCATCACTGGTCATCAGAGAAATGCAAGAATGGCAAAAATTAAAAAATTGAAACATAACATATGTTTGACATGGATGTGATGAAAGGGGACACTTTTACACAGTTGGCAGGAATGTAAACTTGTAGAGTCACCATGGAAAACATTATGAAGACCCCTTAAAAAACTAAAAGTAGAGCTACCATTTGATCCAGCAATCCCACTAGTAAGTATCTACCCAGACCAAAAGGAGTCATTACATGAAAAGCACACTTGCACCTGCATGTTTATTATAGCACAATTCATAATTGAAAAAATATAAAACCAGCCTAGATTCATTGATTTTTTGAAAGGTTTTTTGTCTCTATCTCCTTCAGTTCTGCTCTGATCTTAGTTATTTCTTGTTTTCTGTTAGCTTTTGAATTTGTTTGTTCTTGCTTCTCTGGTTATTTTAATTGTGATGTTAAGGTGTCAAATTTAGATCTTTCCTGCTTTCTCTTGTAGGCAGTTAGTGTTATAAATTTCCCTCTAAATACTGCTTTAGCTGTGTCCCAGAGATTCTGGTATGTTGTGTCTTTGTTCTCATTGGTTTCAAACAACTTATTTATTTGTGCCTTTATTTCGTTATTTATCCAGTAGCTATTCAGAAGCAGGTTGTTCTGTTTCCATGCAATTGTGCAGTTTTGAGTGAGTTTCTTAAACCTGAGTTCTAATTTGATTGCACTGTGGTCTGAGAGACTGTTATGATTTCCATTCTTCTGCATTTGCTGAGAAGTGCTTTACTTCCAATTATGTGATCAATTTTAGAGTAAGTGCAATGTAGTGCTGAGAAGAATGTACATTGTGTTGATTTGAGGTGGAGAGTTTTGTAGATGTCTATTAGGTCTACTTGGTCCAGAACTGAGTTCAAGTCCTGAATACTCTTGTTAATTTTCTGTCTTATTGATCTAATATTGGTAGTGGGGTGTTAAAGTCTCCCACTGTTATTGTGTGGGAGTCTAAGTCTCTTTGTAGGTCTCTAAGAACTTACTTTCTGAATCTGGGTGCTCTTGTATAGGAGGCATATATATTTCAGATAGTTAGATCTTCTTGTTGCATTGATTCCTTTACCATTATGTAATGACCTTGTCTTTTTTTATCTTTGTTGGTTGAAAGTCTGTTTTATCAGAGGCTAGGATTGCAACCCCTGCTTTTTTTTTTTTTTTTTTTTCTTTCCATTTGCTTGGTAAATATTCCTCTGTCACTTTATTTCAAGCCTACATGTGTCCTGGCATGTGAGATGAGTCTTCTGAATACAGCACACCAATGGGTCTTGACTCTTTATCCAATTTGCCAGTCTGTGTATTTTAATTGGGGCATTTAACCCATTTACACTTAAGGTTAATATTGTTACGTGTGAATTTTATCCTGTCATTATGATACTAGCTGGTTATTTTGCCCATTAGTTAAAGCAGTTTCCTCATGGTGTTGATGGTATTTATAATTTGGTGTGTTTCTGCAGTGGCTGGTACAGATTTTTCCTTTCCATACTTGGTGCTTCCTTCAGGAGCTCTTGTAAGGCAGGCCTGGTGGAGATGAAATCTTTCAGCATTAGCTTATCCACCACAATCAAGTCACCTTCATCCCTGGGATGCAAGGCTGGTTCAACATATGCAAATTAATAAATGTAATACATCACATAAGCAGAACCAATGACAAAAACCACATGATTATCTCAACAGATGTAGAAAAGGCCTTCAGTAAAATTCAACACCCCTTCATTATAAAAACTCTCAATAAACTAGGTATTGAGTATCTCAAAATAATAAGAGCTATTTATGACAAGCCCACAGCCAATATCATACTCAATGGGCAAGAGCTGGAAACATGCCCTTTGAAAACCTGGCCAGGAAACTCAGGCAAGAGACAGAAATAAAGGATATTCTAACAGGAAGAGAGGAAGTCAAATTGTCTCTGTCCACAGATGACACGACTGTCTATTTAGAAAACCCCATCGTCACAGCCCAAAATCTCCTTAAGCTGATAAGCAACTTCAGCAAAGTCTCAGGATACAAAATCAATGTGCAAAAATCACAAGCATTTCCATACAACAATAACAGACAAAGAAAGAACCAAATAATGAGTGAACTCCCATTAACAATTGCTACAAAGAGAATAAAACATCTAGGAATACAATTTACAAGGGATATGAAGAGCCTCTTCAGGGAGAACTACAAACCCCTGCTCAAGGAAATCAGAGAGGACACAAATAAATGGAAAGACATTCTATGCTAATGGATAGGAAGAATCAATATCATGAAAATCGCCATACTTCCAAAGTAATTTATAGATTGAATGCTATCCCCATCAGTCTACCACAGACTTTCTTCTCAGAACTAGAAAAAAACTACTTACATTTCATATGGAATCAAAAAAGGGCCTGTAGAACCAAGACAATCCTAAGCAAAAACTACAAAGCTGGAGGCATCTTGCTACCTGACTTCAAACTATGCTACAAGGCTACAGTAACCAAAACAGCAGGGTACTGGTACAAAAACAGATATATAGACCAGTGGAACAGAACAGAGGCCTCAGAAATAACAACACATATCTACAACCATCTAATCTTTGACAAACCTGACAAAAACAAGAAATGAGGAAATGATTCCTTATTTAATAAATAGTTTTGGGAGAACTGGCTATCCCTGTGCAGAAAAATGAAACTGGACTCCTTCCTTACACCTTATACAAAAATTAACTCAAGATGGATTGAAGACTGAAATATAAGACCTAAAACCATAAAAACTCTAGAAGAAAACCTAGCCAATATGATTCAGAACATAGGCATGGGCAAAGACTTCATGATTAAAACAACAAAAGCAACCGAAACAAAAGCCAAAATTGACAAATGAAATCCAAATAAACTAAAGAGCTTCTACACAGCAAAAGCAACTATCATCAGAGTGACCATGGAACCTACAGAATGGGAGAAAACTTTTGCTATTTATCCATGTGAAACGGGCTAACATCCAGAATCTACAAGGAACTTAAACAAGTTTACAGGAAAAAAACAAACCACCTCATCAAAAAGTGGGTGAAGGATATGAACAGACACTCCTCAAAAGAAAACATGTATGTAGTTAACACACATACAGAAAAAAGCTCATCATCACTGGTCATTAGAGAAATGCAAATCAAAACCACAATGAGGTATGATCTCACACCAACTACAATGGTCATCATTAAAAAGTCAGGAAACAACAGATGCTGAAGAGGATGTGGAGAAACAGGAACACTTTTATACTGTTGGTGGGAGTGAAAATTAGTTCAACCATTGTAGAAGAAGTGTGACAATTGTATTGCAGCACTAGTTACGATAGCAAAGACTTGGAACCAACCCAAATGCCCATCAATGATAGACTGCATAAAGAAAATGTGGCAGGGGATGCGCCCAAGATGGCCAAATAGGAATAGCTCCAGCCTCCAGCTCCCAGCATGAGCAACACAGAAGATGGGTGATTTCTGCAATTTCAACTGAGGCACTGGGTTCATCTCACTGGGACGTGTCAGACAGTTGGCGCTGGTCCACGGGTCAGCACGACCAGCCAGAGTTGAAGCAGGGCGAGGCATCACCTCACCTGGGAAGCGCAAGGGGGAAGGGAATTCCTTTTCCTAGCCAAAGGAAATTGAGACACACAACACCTGGAAAATCGGGTAACTCCCACCCTAATACTGCGCTTTAGCAAGGGTCTTAGCAAACAGCACACCAGGAGATTATATCCCACACCTGGTCCAGAGGGTCGCAGGCCCACTGAGCCTCCCTCATTGCTAGTACAGCAGTCTGAGATCTAACTGCAAGGCAGCAGCGAGGCTGGGGTAGGGGCGTCCGCCATTGCTGAGGCTTAAGTAGGTAAACAAAGCCTCTGGGAAGTTCGAATTGGGTGGAGCCCACCACAGCTCAAGGAGGCTGGCCTGCCTCTGTAGACTCCTCCTCTGGGGACAGGGCATAGCTAAACAAACAAAAAAAAAGCAGCAGAAACCTCTGCAGATGCAAACGACCCTGTCTGATGTTCTTTGAAACCAATGAGAACAAAGATACAACATACCAGAATCTCTGGGACACATTTAAAGCAGTGTGTAGAGGGAAATTTATAGCACTAAATGCCCAAAAGAGAAAGCAGGAAAGATCTAAAACTGACACTCTAACATCACAATTAAAAGAACTAGAGAATCAAGAGCAAACACATTCAAAAGCTAGCAGAAGGCAAGAAATAACTAAGATCAGAACACAACTGAAGGAGATAGAGACACAAAAAACCCTCCAAAAAAATCAATGAATCCAGGAGCTGGTTTTTTGAAAAGATCAACAAAATTGATAGACCGCTAGCAAGACTAATAAAGAAGAAAAGAAAGAAGAATCAAATAGATATAATAAAAAATGATAAAGGGGATATCACCACTGACCCCACAGAAATACAAACTACTATCAGAGAATACTATAAACACTTCTATGTAAACAAACTAGAAAACCTAGAAGAAATGGATAATTTTCTGGACACTTACACTCTCCCAAGACTAAACCAGGAAGAATCCCTGAATAGACCAATAGCAAGCTCTGAAATTGAGGCAATAATTAATAGCCTACCAACCAAAAAAAGTCCAGGACCACACAGATTCACAGCCTAAATCTACCAGAGGTACAAGGAGCAGTTGGGACCATTCCTTCTGAAACTATTCCAATTAATGGAAAAAGAGGGAATCCTCCCTAACTCATTTTATTAGGTCAACATCATTCTGATACCAAAGCCTGACAGAGACACAACAAAGAAAGAGAATTTTAGACCAATATCCCTGATGAACATCAATGCAAAAATCCTCAATAAAATACTGGCATACTGAATCCAGCAGCACATCAAAAAGCTTATCCACCATGATCAAGTGGGCTTCATCCCTGGAATGCAAGGTTGGTTCAACATACACAAATCAATAAATGTAATCCAGCATATAAACAGAACCAAAGACAAAAATCACATGATTATCTCAATAGATGCAGAAAAGGCCTTTGACAAAATTCAACAGCCCTTCATGCTAAAAACGCTCAATAAATTCGGTATTGATGGAATGTATCTCAAAATAATAAGAGCTATTTATGACAAACTCAGAGCCAATATCATACTGAATGGGCAAAAACTGGAAGCATTCCCTTTGAAAACTGGCACAAGACAGGGATGCCCTCTCTCACCACTCCTATTCAACGTAGTGTTGGAAGTTCTGGCTAGGGCAATCAGGCAAGAGAAAGAAATCAAGGGTATTCAGTTACGAAAAGAAGAAGTCAAGTTGTCCCTGTTTGCAGATGACATGATTGTATATTTAGAAAACCCCATCGTCTCAGCCCAAAATCTCCTCAAGCTGATAAGCAACTTCAGCAAAGTCTCAGGATACAAAATCAATGTGTGAAAATCACAAGCATTCTTATACACCAGTAACAGAAAAACAGATAAGCCAAACCATGAATGAACTCCCATTCATGATAGCTTCAAAGAGAATAAAATACCTAGGAATCCAACTTACAAGGGATGTAAAGGACCTCTTCAAGGAGAACTACAAACCACTGCTCAGTGAAATAAAAGAGGATACAAACAAATGGAAGAACATTCCATGCTCATGGATAGGAAGAATCAGTATTGTGAAAATGGCCATACTGCCCGAGGCAATTTATAGATTCAATGTAATCCCCATTAAGCTACCAATGAGTTTCTTCACAGAATTGGAAAAAACTGCTTTAAAGTTCATATGGAACCAAAAAAGAGCCCGCATTGCCAAGACAATCCTAAGTCAAAAGAACAAAGCTGGAGGTATCACACTACCTGACTTCAAACTATACTACAAGGCTACAGTAACCAAAATAGCATGGTACTGGTACCAAAACAGAGATATAACCAATGGAACAGAACAGAGCCCTCAGAAATAATACCACACATCCACAGCCATCTGATCTTTGACAAACCTGAGAGAAACAAGAAATGGGAAAAGGATTCCCTATTTAATAAATGGTGCTGGGAAAATTGGCTAGCCATAAGTAGAAAGCTGAAACTGGATCCTTTCCTTACTCCTTATACGAAAATTAATTCAAGATGGATTAGAGACTTAAATGTTAGACCTAAAACCATAAAAACCCTAGAAGAGAACCTAGGTAATACCATTCAGGACATAGGCATGGGGCAAGGACTTCATGTCTAAAACACCAAAAGCAATGGCAACAAAAGCCAAAATTGACAAATGGGATCTAATTGAACTAACGAGCTTCTGCATAGCAAAAGAAACTACCATCAGAGTGAACAGGCAACCTACAGAATGGGAGAAAATTTTTGCAATCTACTCATCTGACAAAGGGCTAATATCCAGAACCTATAAAGAACTCCATCAAATTTACAAGAAAAAAACAAACAACCC
Source organism: Piliocolobus tephrosceles (assembly GCF_002776525.5). Lineage (NCBI taxonomy): Eukaryota > Metazoa > Chordata > Mammalia > Primates > Cercopithecidae > Piliocolobus > Piliocolobus tephrosceles. The sequence goes on along the minus strand of NC_045455.1, from coordinate 69,542,974 downwards.
CATCCAAAAGTGGGCAAAGGATATGAACAGACACTTCTCAAAAGAAGACATTCACACAGCCAACAGACACATGAAAAAATGCTCATCATCACTTGCCATCAGAGAAATGCAAATCAAAACCACAATGAGATACCATCTCACACCAGATAGAATGGCAATCATTGAAAAATCAGGAAACAACAGGTGCTGGAGGGGATGTGGAGAAATAGGAACACTTTTACACTGTTGGTGGGACTGTAAACTAGTTCAACCATTGTGGGAAACAGTGTGGTGATTCCTCAAGGATCTAGAACTAGAACTAGAAATACCATTTGACCCAGCCATCCCATTACTGGGGATATACCCAAAGGGTTATAAATCATGCTGCTATAAAGACACATGCACACATATGTTTATTGCAGCACTATTCACAATAGCAAAGACTTGGAATCAACCCAGATGTCCATCAGTGACAGACTGGATTAAGAAAATGTGGCACATACACCATGGAATACTATGCAGCCATAAAAAAGGATGAGTTTGTGTCATTTGTAGGGACATGGATGCAGCTGGAAACCATCATTCTCAGCAAACCATCATAAGAACAGAAAACCAAACACTGTATGTTCTCACTCATAGGTGGGAATTGAACAGTGAGATCACTTGGACACAGGAAGGGGATCATCACACACTGGGTCCTATTGTGAGGAGGGGTGGGGGTAGGTATAGCATTAGGAGATATACCTAATGTAAATGACGAGTTAATGGGTGCAGCACACCAACATGGCACATGTATACATATGTAACAAACCTGCACGTTGTGCACATGTACCCTAGAACTTAAAGTATAATAAAAAAAAAAAAAAAAGAAAGAGAAAACGTGGCACATATACACCATGGAATACTATACAGCCATAAAAAAGGATGAGTTCATGTCCTTTGCAGGGACATGGCGGAAGCTGGAAACCATTCTCAGCAAACTAACACAGGAACAGAAAACCAAATACTGCATGTTCTCACTCATAATTGGGAGTTGAACAATGAGAACACATGGACACAGGGAGGGGAATATCACACACCAGGGCCTGCTGGGGGCTGCAGGGCTAGGGGACGGGTAACATTAGGAGAAATACCTAATGTAGATGATGGGTGCAGCAAACCAACATGGCACATGTATACCTATCTAACAAACCTGTATGTTCTGCACATATAACCCTGAACTTAAAGTATAACAAAATAAAAAACAGAAAAAAAAAAAAAAACCTGAATGCACATCAACCAACAAGTGGATAAAGAAAATGTATATATATATATATATATATACAGACACACACACACACACACACACATACATACCATGGAACAATTACTCAGACATAAAAACTAATGGACTATTGGCATTCACAGCAACCTGGATGGAGTTGGAGACCATTATTCTAAGTGAAGTAACTCTCGAATAGAAAACCAAACATTGTATGTTCTCACTTATGAGTGGGAGCTAAGCTATGAAACAAATACGACTATATTTTGTAAAGTAACTTTTTTCAATGGCTTATAACTCTCATTTGCTAGGACAGCGCATTATAAAGATGCACTTAACATTTGAGGAAGACCCAGGAAAGGAAAAGAGCCAGTTACCAGAACAGTGAAACAAAATGGAACAGGATCTCAAATGTGAAGCAAAGGCATCTTGTCAGGACTGGGGCTCACAGTCAGTTGGATGAGAAGCAAAGGTAAATCCAAGCTAATGGCCACAAATCCCTTCTGGGTTGTAAAGACTCAGGTAGGACTGAACGTATGGGAAGAGATGGAGGAGCCCTAGCTATTGGAAAGGGATAGATCCAGACACTGGGAACTGTTCACTCATAACTCCATTGTTACTTGCTATGGACCAGTCACTACTTCAGATATTGGTAATTTAACAGAGCAGCAATCAGTCAAGAAAGGCCCCTGTTCTCATGGAGTTTTCCGTCTAGTGAGGAAGACAGATGGCAAACAAGGAAACAGGTAAGAAAACTTCAGACTACGGAAGCTGCTTTGAAGGAAACATACTGTGTTATGAAATGGAAAATATCAGGGAGGGAGGAGGATTCAAACTGCACCAGGAAGGGCCGTCTAAGGTGAAACATCTGAGCTGACTCCTGACCTGACAAGAGAAAAGCAGCCCCATAGCCTGGAAGGTCTACAAGAACAGACTTCCAGGCACAAAGATCAGCAAGTTAAAAGGCCTAAGTCATGAATTTGACCTGTTTGAAGGAAAATCAGTTTGGCTGAGCAGAAGGCTGGAAGAGGATGCGGCAATGAATCATGTAGGGTCCCATCAGCCACGTAAGCAGTTTGGATTGCATTGAAGTAGAATGGAGTGACAATGAGGATGTTAAGAATGGAGGCAATAGAATCTGTTTTATATCATAAAATGAACCCTATGTGGAAAATGGATTGCAGGTGGGCAAGATTGGAATCTCTTTTTATGTGTAAATGTAAGGTGATGGTGTTTTGGACTTGAGGGAAAAAAAGTGAAAATGTGTAGAAATGGACAGATTCTACGTGTATTTTTGCAGAGTAGCTAATAGAACTTGCTGATGTATATGTGTGAGGAGTGAGGGAATGCAGACTGAAAAAGAACCCCTAGTTTCGTTGACTAAAAAAATAGGTGAATTGTTGCTCTTACTTTTTGTCTGAGGATCTCCCCCATAATTCTTGTTCTCATGGCATATTTGTTGTACTCCATTATATTCTGCTTTCTAGGTCTAGAAGAGTGTTTCTGTGTCTCAAACTTTGTTTTATAGCATTCTTGATCAGAAAGCCTCTGACTGACCTAGTATTTATTCTAAGACTCCATAGAACTCCCTTTTCAGAGTGTAGTGTTCCCGTCTACTGGGCTCTGATGGGACCAAACTCCCAATCACTCTCTACACATCCCAGAGTGACTTTTCAGAAATGGAAACATAATGCAAATTATTCCCCCACTTAAAATTATTTAATGATTCTCCATAGGTTTTTAGGTCTACGTTCAAATCTATGGCTTAACCCCCAAGACCCTCTGAGATTCACCCCCATCCATCTGCTAACCTCCTTTCCCTTCTAGTCTCCAAACACTCTCAGGGCTCCAGCCATGGCAAAATATTTGAGGTTCCAGGAATACAGTAATTTTGTGCTTTATATAAAGTATTCGCTCAGTCTGGAGTGTCCTTCCCCACATTGTGTCTACTCAGCTCAAGACACATCTTTTTTGGAAAACTTTGAGCTCCCGATTTGAATTAATGTCTCCTCTATGTGCTCATAGTTCCCTGGTCATAGTCCTATTGTATCTTTTATCACTCTGTGTTACTGTATTGACTTCTCTCTTCCCCATTAGACAAAGATCCATTTTTTGAAGAGAACTATGTCTTATTTCGTTTTACATTTTTCACACCTAGTATAAGGTAGATGCTCCATGAATGTTGAATAGACTACTTATCAATAAATCTATGAGTATATAAAAAAATCAAGCCATAGTCCACCTATGAAACCACCCATTAATTTCCTAAGTTGTCATTTTCTAAAGACCCAACTTTTAACTTAAAGAAGAGCTAAAATGCTATGCGTGTCCTTAAATACATCAATCCAGAACACAATGATTCATTCTGGAGTGCTGTTGGCACCATTTGTGCACTTATGAGTGAGGAGTGGGCAGCAGTTATAAATAGTACAGAGAGTCCAAGGATACCAAGCACATCTCAGATACTCAGTCCAGAAAGATCGCCCACCCCACGGGTCACCGTGTGAGAGCCACACTTGGCAGCAACTCTGTCCATGATGAAGACCAAGAGTCCTCAAATTAGGACAGCTTATATACTACTTACTTATCCTATCAAAATTTATTTCACTTCTGGACAACATTCTTGCCTTCGTAATATTCTCTCACATATAAAAGTAATGTTCTTCCTCTTTCCATCACAGCACCAATTCTCTCTTCACTTTTCAGTTTCCTTCTTAGATAATGTCTTACATCCTATCTAGGAATGTTTTACCCTCTCTCAGAAGCAAAATTCCTCAAGGTCTTCTGTCTTCTTAAGCAGAAAAATTAGGGCATTTACAGTACACATAATCAGTGAGTATTTTAGGTAGTAAGACAAACACTGTACATTAGAATAATTGCCTCAGTGGCCAAATTTCCTGGAAAGCAAAATGAGGCCACTTGGGAAATGCTTCCTAAAGCTTGCAAAGGAACACCACTTGCCTGTTTGTGCCCGGGCTTCTGCGGAATTGTTTACCTTTGACTCTTACCTTTGGTGATGCTACCACTATCCCAAACAGCCCTGGGCATTATAGAGTGAACCGCCCTGACCTTCTGGAATCTTTGCCATCATACCTTGCACCAGATTACATGTATTCTTCTTAACTGATTGTGAAGGACTTTTTACTTAGGCTTTAAATCATTAGCTTAAATGAAAGGAAAATGTATTTTACAACTGCTAAAGCTTTCAGGGACTATCAGTTTTCATAGGCCATACTTAAGTTCCTGTGATTTTTACTGTCCTTTCTCAGTTTGTCCAGCAAACAGACCACAAAATTTCACCTCAATCCTGACAAGAACGGATATCAACTGCAAATATTATTTATGCTACCCTTCCTTTTGGAAGATAGACTTTTATTTTTATAATAATGGTATGAAATGTCAATTCTAATGGTATCAAATGTCAGTTTGGTTAATATATGATGTCAAGAAGCAGTTTACTCGACTTTTATGAGCGCTTATTTTCATACATCTATCTTAATTTTCTAACAAATATATGTGCTCAAACGAAGTTCTGGCAGTGCTTAACACCTAGACACCACCTCAGTCTCCAATTTTGGAACAGAAACATTTTCCTAACAAGTGATCTTTCTCTCATCTGTAATTCAGAATTTCCATCCCAGGAGAGGTGTTCTGAATTCATGCTCAGTGGTCCAAAGATACATATGTACTCACTAAGAAGCAGAGTGATCTCCAAGGGGAATGGCAGGCCTTGGAGGTTAGCACTGTGCAGTCTGAAGCTGAGTCCCATGGCTGCTCCCCAGGACTAGAGCGGCATCTCTAGGCAGCAGCGAGTACGACCACCTTCCTCAACTCTTCTGCTATGATCTGCCCCAGGATTACAAGATAGACTTCCCATAGATCTGACCTAGGATGAATGTTTACCAATCCTATGTATCATTCAGCACATAAATCCAACATTTTACAAGACCAATTTCACCTTATTTAATCTAATAAAGAGCCATAATATAAATTATTCTGTTTGAGGGGTTCTTCTCTTCTCTAGTCCTTGAAGCCAAGGACTCTGTCTCATACACTGTCTCTCTACAGATTGGCACACAGATCATAGGAGTTCAGGAAATATTTGCTCTCTCAAATGAGCATGGCTGCCTGATGCAAGTCCTGGGAGACCTCCTACCTCCCAAATATGCCCCATCCCTACTCAGAACACCATCTTTGCTTGTCCAGGCTGTCCAGAAGCCTCTTCGTGTTTTTCTACCTGCTTGGGTCTCTGCAAAGATTTCCTTTTTCTATGAATTGTCTTATTGCTCGCCCATTCAAGCTGCTCAGTTGACTTATGCCTTTCATCTCTCTGGCAAAAGACGAGGATTTTGGACTTGTTCCCTGCAATTCAAGCCAAGGAGGGGATTTAACAATCCCTGAGAAGACTCCTCTCTCTGCAGAAATGTTCTGCATTCTTCGGCTTTCCAGCTTCCAGAGTCTTTGTAATGATCTGGCCATTGGCCAACCTTCACCAAAGTGTAAAGGAAAAATAATGGTATAATCTACAAATTCCTCAGGATATGTATAGGAGACGTTGGCATAGTAAGTAGACACTTACAAAGTGCCTACTATGTGTCAGGATGTTGTCAGAATTTCTTGTCCTGGAGAGCATTTTTAAAAATTGGATTATTTAGAATTTTTAGCTGCCAAGCATTTGACAGAAAAGTCTATTTAAAGTAAAATTGGATTGCCACTGGTGACAAGTTGCCCTCGAGCAAGACTTGTTTTCTAGGGTGGTTTCATTCAGTTAGAGGCTTTGGCAACAGAGGTGCATTGCTCAGCTGTAGCTCAACATCAGACTTGCTGTGGTGATGCTGCTACAGTGTCTCCAGGCTAGAGGAGCCTTGGAGCTATACGCTTGCTGAGAAGTACCAAGAGATTCTCCCGATGCAGAAATGTGGGATTTTGATAGCATAGAGGAACTGGAGGTGACCAAGGCAGGATCTACAGGCACTTTGCTTTTTCACTCCCTGTTCTAATTTCAACACCAAAACCCTTCTTCCTTCATCCCAAAGTTCAACCTCCCTACCCCAAAGGGCACTGATGAACAGCAATGCAGAAGGATCTCATGCTCACTTATAACTAGGTGAGTTCAGGGAAAGCCCAAGAAATCCCTTCTTCAAACAGACACTTATGTAATACAAGAACACACAGTACTTCTCTCCCCATCCACCCTCTTCTGACCTTTTCTAACTTCCCCCCATGATTAGAAAAATAATGCAAATTCATCCCTAATATGAAAATCAAACATAGACTCATCATGAGGAATGTTGCAAAGATGACTGTGTTGTTCAATTCTCACTTCGAATGAGAATAGAGCTGTTCTGATGTTAGTCCGCTCAACAGGGAGTTCTCCTGAAAGCACAGTAAAGCTCTCAAGTGCTATTTAGACATTTGTGTCTTTGCTTGACTTAGTCAGACAAGAGCTGTGGCTCCAACCGCAGGATCTGTTTCTGGAAGCTCCTCACCAAGCAATAGCAGAAAGTAATCAAACATGGCCCAACAATCTCACTGGCACCTGTAGGAGAAAAATGACCCTGGAATGAAGCCAGATGCAATTTTTATATTCATGTTGTTGTTGTGGAATGTTCCTAGCAAATGAGAAAACCAAGCCCCCCAGAACCATGCACTCAAGGGCTACAGACGTAGAACATGAGGATTAAGCTGCTGACTGTGTTTAAAAGGAAAAGATTACAAAGTAGAATAAATCAAAAAGCTACAAGAATTCAGAAGTCTCAAAGTTCAGTAACCCCTGGCTAGACAAGTGTGACATGAGCTTAAGCTACAGAATAAACACCTAAACCAAACAAGCCACTAGAGAGAAATAAAGTGAGGAAAATTCCAGAAATCCAAAAGAAAACTAGAACTAGAAGCCTGTCCAAAATATTTGGAAGAATTTTTTTTCTGAAAATCTTAAGTTTGTGATATTCAAATAAAAGCTCTTATTTATAACTTCCTTTCTAAATATACTAAACTTGTTACTTCTACTATAAAACAAATTGTTAATCACAATTCAGCTAGCTAGACCAGGGGTTGGAAAACTCTTCCTGAAAAGGGCCAAATAGTAAATATTTTAGGCTTTGTGGACCATTCTGTCTCTGCTCAATTCTGCTGTCATAACACAAAAGCAGCCACAGACCTATGTAAACAAATGGGCATGGCTGAGTTCCAATATAACTTAATTTAAATAAAGAGATATTGGACTGGATTTGGTCTGTAGTGTACAGTTTGTGGACCCTTGAACTAAATAATTCAAACTTGTAAAAATAACACCAAAAAAGTAATTTATGTATTAAAATTTTCCCAATATTTGGAACTGTCAAAACACCTTTACCCCTTCTTTTAAAAAGGAAATTTTTTCATGACTTCCACACTTAGAGAGATTTTAGAGCTTATGAATCAGTTCCACAGCAGCCACCTTCTTTAAGTTCCATCCGGCAACAATATGAAATCTTGGTGCAAGGAATACCAGCATCACTGAGAAGCTGCGACACTGTCCTGTGCATGCTAGGGTGGATGGCAGGAGATTCTGTTACAGAAAAAACGGTGGAATCAACACTGTCCTTGCTTTCCATCACTCTCAATATTTCATTTGGAGAGTTTTTGTTTGCCAGCTCCAAACCTCTGGCGCCTGTGAATTTACATGCTGACTGCCAGAGAGTGCATGCTTCCACCAGGGTACACAGTAAGGGTCCCATTAAACTCTCAGCTGTATCTACCATATCATCAGGAGGAAGTAGAACTGCTACTACACAATGGGGGCAGGTGTTTGACACACAGGTGACCCATTGGGGTATATCCTAGTACTTCCTTGCCCAGCATTGATAGTGAACGGACAAGTACAGCAACCATGACCAGAGGCAGGCATGATGGCCAGGAGCTGAGGCCTCTCAGGAATAAAGGTAAGCCACCTAGACCAGAAGAGGTCCTAGCCAAGGATGAGGGGAATGGGTAGGAGAGGCAAGAGGTGAAGAGTATTGGTGCTGCCAGAAACTCGCTGCAGAAATAGGGGGTTGGGTTCATCTGATTTGCCTCCTCAGTTTTCCCAAGAAAAGAAACCAACAAGAACCATAAAGGAGACATTCCCAGATGGGATGACAGTATATGAAGCAAGTGGGTCTGAGCAGCACAAGAAGTAAGCCTCAGGAGATGCTGTGATGTGTAACCCAGACACCCGCTTCAGAACCAATGTTCAGATTGTCAGCTGTCCCAAGTGTTGAGAGCTCAGCCATTCCTCAAGAATTCCTATCAAGTGAAGTGAGTTGCCTCACTAAAGATTAAACCCTCTCTGGGGCAAGGCCACATCTCATGGCTAGTTGATACAGAGGCACAATTCTTGCCTCAATCGAGGGCAAATCTGAATGACCATCCCAACTCTAGAGCTCTCCATGGGATCACCAGAGGCTTTTGTTGTAACTGCATGGCCTTCAACTCAACTCTCTGTTCAATCCTGCTCTCATCCAGCCCCAAAGGGCATTGTTCCTGACAGCATTTACCAAGAAACTTCTTTCACAAACATTTCCAACTCACAGACCTTTTCCTAGGAAACGTGCCATAAATCAGCCAATATGTGTGAGGATTCATCCAGAACTCTCTTTTGACATGTAATGGGGGATGATAACAATTTCCAGCTCATAGCATTGTTGTAAAGTGTCAACAAGTTAAACTAACAAAAGACCTGTGCAAACTGAAGTGCAACATAAATTTAACATGATATTTTTATTATCGTTATTACTTTTCTGTGTCAGATGTAGTAACCAAAGAGAGGTAGTGGTCTTGCCATGCTTGCCTACAACAACGGACAGTGTTAGTTCAGAACTTGATATCTAGAGGCAGACAAACCTTTATCTCTATCTTGTACTAGGCATTTTCCTAATAAATTGAAGACACTGGTGATTATATTGAAGACATTAGCGATTATAGATTATGACATAATGCCTTTTATCTGTTGAACATTTTGTTTTAGAATGAAAGCCTAAATTTAATTAGTCATGGGATTTCATCATAGATCATTTGTGTGTATGTTAAAAGGAAAATATATGTGAAAGAAATTGGTTAATGTATTTCTAAAACCTGGTCATACACACAGTTTGACTCTTTTGGATCACTGGACAACTATGTTTTTCCACACACTATCATTCAGTGTCCACCCAGAGCATGGGTAACGCAGTGTTTTGTAAGGAAACCTCAAGCTACAGGAGCTGACTTCACAGTTATGCAGAGCTAGCTAACGTTTAATTCCAAGTTTGAAAGTGATGCTAACAAAATCTAATATACCATCTCTCTCACCATCCCTACACCCATTTGGCTCTTGAGGATTAAATCCTCACCCCTGCCCCCTGGGATTTTCTTCTAAATCCTTGGTACACATTCTGCAGGTTGTCTTGTCCCTCTTGATGTCTCTGCTTGAACAGACATGACTCTAGCTGACTGGAGCAATTTTAAGACTCCATTTTTCAGATGCAGTGTGATGATATCTGACAAAATTAAGTATTTTTTAAAAGAGTTTGTCTTAAAAAATCAAACAATAGAAAAACTTCTCTAAAGCTCTGTTTCCTTATAAAATAGAATAATAGTACCTATCTAGCATGGATGTTGTAAGGACTGAATGAGATAGTCCAGAGAGAGTAATTAGCAGTGTCTGGCACAAAGTAAGCATTTAATAAGTGATATTTACTGTTATTATAATTATTAACCTTGGCTGAAAAATGATTTTCTGTAAATTCCGTGTATTGCTTTATCAACGCTCCAGTTTGCTTTACACACCTTTGCGTGTATATGTGAGGAGCTAATGACAGGGTGTTCTTTCCTTCAGTTTGTCCTTGGAACTTCATTATGGGTGCTTCCTGTTGCAGTAATTGATAGTTTCCTATCCTCAGGTGAGGGATGGATCACAATTCTGGGTGGTTCCATCATTTTGATGCACACCACCCTCATGCCCTGTATCTGAACAAGAGCTCAGGTGTAAGAGTTTCAAATGGATTTGAAAGAAATGCAGCAGGAAAGCTCCCCTTTGGGCCTTCTAGAGAGACTAAAAGCCCTCCAAGCAGAAAACTAGGGCAGAAGCTTCACGAGTTTAAGGGGTCAGGCGGTGTGTCTGTAAGGTGCCCAGGAGTATAGAAGCCATTCCCAGATGGATCAGTAGCTGAAGAATGATCACTCAACGACTGCTTTAATTCCTTACCAACCTGAACGGGAAGTATGCTTATGAGTTCTCGAAGCTCCTTTCTCTAATTTGGTTTTCTATTTATCCCTGGTATTAAGCCTCCTCTCCTACCAGGCTTGAAGTTCTCACCATTATTCTTTCTCTGGAAAAACAGTGAAAATAAAGCGACTAAGTCTAGAAGGGTAATGCAAAACAACAAAAAACACACATTTTACCTGGGACATGAAAGTGCCCATCAGAGCTCTCTCATTGCTAAAATTAAGTTATTCATGAGATTGTGCTTTCAAGTTTCTCAAATAGTCTAACTAGAGTATTACCTGGGTGAAATTCAAAATAAGAATATACCTTAATTTTTCTGAGATCTGAATTTAAATGTCTGTACTATTATAAACATGACATTTTTTGTGCTCAAGACAGATCCTCATGGAACATTTGAATCAACATGTTCCATGATCCTATTATTGTTTTTAAAAATATTGTCTTAGTTCGCTGGGGCTACTGTAACAAAATACCATACCTTTGGTGACTTATAAACAACAGAAATTTATTTCTCACAGTTCTGGAGGTTGGAAAGTCCCAGATTAAGGTATTGGGGCAAGTTCAATAACTGGTGAGGTCCCATTTCCTTATTTATAGATGGAGGCATCTCGCTGCATCCAATGGGGTTTTTTTTTGTTTTTGTTTTTTTGAGATGGAGTCGCGCTCCGTCCCCAAGGCTGGAGGGTAGTGGCGCCATCTCAGCTCACTGCAAGCTCCACCTCCTGGGTTCACACCATTCTCCTGCCTCAGCCTCCTGAGTAGCTGGGACTACAGACGCCTGCCACCCTGAGCAGCTAATTTTTTGTATTTTTAGTAGAGACGGGGTTTCACTGTGTTAGCCAGGATAGTCTCGATCTCCTGACCTTGTGATCTGCCTGCCTCGGCCTCCCAAAGTGCTGGGATTACAGGCATGAGCCACTGTGGCCAGCCTCTTTTAAAAGGGCACTAATCTCACTCATGAGGGCTCCTCCCTCAGGATTAAATCACCTCCTAAAGACCCTCACCCCCTAATACCGCATTAGTGATTAGTTTTCAACATATGAATTTGGAGGGGCCAAAAACATTCAGACCATAGCCATTACCAAACATATCTGGGTTCCAAGGAAGGGGAGTAAAACCTCTTTGCAACTGTTGTTTCAACTCCGTGGCTGCTTATTATGACCACTGATGTTTACATTATTTATAGAAGCCAGAATATGGTGGGTTTTGTTTTCTTTGATTATATTGTTCAGAAACCTCTTTGTTTCCTAGATACTTCCTAGCCTGCCTTATAAGAATTACAAACATGCCAGCAATCATTTTCAAGCAACACAGTTTCACTAGTTATCAGGGATGCAAATAAGGAAAAATAAATTCAAGGAAACATGCTTAAAGTGAGGGAATTTTTTTTTTTTACCAGACCTAGAACAAAATATACACAATTGAGATTTCACAGACAGGGTTTTGTAAGTGACCATATGCTAACACTGGATGGAACATCAGCTTCATTTGAGATGTGAAGGATTTCACTTGTTATCAATCCACTGTAGAAGGCTTTGTGCCATGGTTATGCATATTAACTGTGATGACAAAATAAGAGGCAGATTCTACATAACATGCACAAAAGAGGAACATATATGTACACCAATATAAATAGATATATATTAGCTTGTATCCACATCTCGTATTTGCTTATTACCAAAAACGACATGAGAAATGCAGTCAGAGTTGCTTTCTTTTTCCTCATCCTGTTACCTATCATATCTAGCAATAGAAAAAGTATCACCCAATTCCTGTATGGAGACCCATCTAATCTCTTCTTCTTACTACTTTATAGGGCTTGTGGAATAAACACATCTATTTCTACACATAATTAGAAATGAAGAAAGTCAAGATTTGAATGTGTCAGAAATGGTTTAATACTTGAGATTTACCAAATCGGAAACATTAGAGGCTCACTGGAAGTCCCTATCAGTGCCCAGTTGATACTGAAAACAATCTCACAAGTTATTTACACTGACCACATGATATCTGCTGTATGCTCTAAGAATTACTTTGCCTGAACGAATTCCACCTGCACTGTAGGGCCTGGCTGGTAGAGCAGGCTGGAGCTCCAGGAACCAGTTCTGCAGATAGCCTACTCAAGAAATTAGCCTCACCAAAGATCGAATAGCTGAAATCAATCTGTAGGCTTGCCTTTATATGTCCAGAAAGGGAAAATGAAACTTGACTTTCAGAGCTGGTCTGAAAGAAAAGGAAAAGAAATGTGAACCATGATTTGCTCATAGAAAAGCCCATCAGCCAGGAGGGTGATGGAGGAGAGATCCAAGCCCAAAACGTGGTTGAGAACACAACCCCCTAGCCTGAGAGGCAGAAGGGGCATCATAAGGGCAGAGGCTGCCTCAGAAGCCACATGGGGACTAGCATCCTAGATGGAAAGTGGAAAAACTAAAGCAGAATTTTGCTCGAAGTTGAAATTATTCATTAAATAGTGCCCATTTCTTTCACAGGCCCTGACTTAAGATAGGCCTGATTCATTCATTTAGACTCAGGAGAAAGAAGCAGATCTGAGTAAGGTCACGAAGAGAAAGCCATGACAAAGAGGGACTGTCAAGTTAAACAGAAGTGTTAAACAACTAAAATTCCACAAAAATGATAACAACTGAAGAAGTTAAACCATTTTCTCAGACTTCTTAGGCCATAAAGGATATTATGCTGTTCCATGAGCTGTTGCCTTAAGACATATTACTCATGTGACCCCAAATTTAATCATTTCAAGTGCTTCTTTTTAAGACAAGCTTTACTTTATCTCCCAGAAGATGTTTAGAAAGCACTTTTCACCACCCTAGTTATCCTTAAAGAAAAGCTTTATCCACACTTCAGTTTGCACTTCCCACCCTTATCTGTCTGTGTGAAGAGCTAACAATACTGTGTGGTGTTCCGGTGTTCCTTCCCTTCAGTTTCTCCCCGGGGCTTCATTATGGCTGTTCCCATTAGTACAGTGGGGTCTGCAGTAATTGGTAGTTTCATATCCCCAGGTGAGGGATGGGTCATAATTCTTGGTGGCACCATTGTTTTGACACACACCACCCTCATGCCCTGTAACTGAACAAGAGCTCAGGTGTACGGGTTTAAAATGTATTTGAAAGAAATGCGGCGGGAAAGCTCCCCTGTGAACATTCTAAAGAGACTAAAAGCCATCCAAGCAGAAGACCAAGGCAGAGGCTTCACGAGTTTAAGGTGTCAGGTAGAGTGCCTGTACTGTGCCCAGGGGTACAGCAGATGCTAAAAAATAGTCAAAAGGAGGAAGGGCAAGCCATCCTGCCCTCTAGAGCTTAGACTGGCATTTCAAATATCATTGGGAGAAACAAAGTAACAGCAAATACCTCTTGGAAAGCATAAGTACTGTTTCTGAAGAAAACGGCTAACAAGTCCTTAGGGTTCCAGAGGGATGGCAGAGAATACAAATAAGAAAGGTGGGCTGGCCATGACACAATTCAGAGAGGTAGATTCGAAGGCAACTGGAGAACACAGGCTTCCTCCATCAACCAGCACAGCCTCTGCTCAGCCCAGCCAAGCACTGCCTGTACTCCCGGGCACAGTACAGGCACTCCTCCTGACACCTTAAACTCGTGAAGCCTCTGCCCTGGTCTTCTCTTGAAGGGCTTTTTGTCTCTCTAGAATGTTCACAGGGGAGCTTTCCTGCTGCATTTCTTACAAATCCATTTGAGAACGTTATACCTGAGCTTTTGTTCAGATACAGATCCAGGGTTAGGAAATATTCCGCTTTTTCTTTTCTTTTAGAGAAGCCAGGTATGTATATGTGGTTGTGTCCATGTGTGTTGACAATGAATCCAAACAATATTTAATTACTGCACAGGCCAGACAACAATAAAAAAGTCTGTGTCCTAATCTAAGCTCTCAGTCACTATCTTAAAACCTTAAGGGTTTCATTTTGGGGCACTCCCTAAAACTAAAACAAAATTACATGCATATAAAATACAAATAAAGAAGGAAAGAAAAACGTATGTACAAATAGTTGATATTGTAGTTAGGTATGTCACCGGTTACCCTAGACCAACAAAGACTGGGGGTAGATATTACTATAATGCTTGCAGCTGCCATATCAGATACACCTTGAAATCTCAGTGATTTAAATTTCAGACTCTGTATTCAGAAAATCCTCATCATTCTAACATTTCAGTTATTGGACAAAGCTGACCATGACTGATTCTCTGTGACTAATTTTCAGATCCATCCTAAGAAGCAACTTGATCTCTTATGCAAAAATATTTCCCTATAAAACCCATGCTATCTCAGTCCTCAAGGAGACTCAAACAGGTTTACCTCCCATCCATGGATTAACTTTGCCTCGAATTGGAAATCTGGTTTCAAATGCCAGCGGTCTGGCCCAAGTCTGGTAGCTTGCCACACAGAAACCCAGTCACTGAGACGAGTATCGACCAGAAAGAGAAGCTTTACTGCAGGTGTCAGCCTAAATCCATCTCTCCTTAACAGATCAAAGCTAGGCATTTATATAGCAGGGAAAAAAAACAGGAGAGGCAAGGAAGAGGAGTTGGTCAACAGGCAGCAGGCGCGTCTCATTGTCTGGGGGCAGTGATCTCAAAAGCCTCAGTTCCCTGATGCCATTCAGGAGGCCCCATGTTAGGTTTCCTGAGAAAGGAACTGAATTACAACAAATATAAGTTTCTCAGGCTTCAGTTCTATGGGATAACTGAGCTAGCTTCAAATCCTTTATTACACTTAAATGTTTTTGTGTGCAACTATCAGTAAAAATATATCCTGGGAATGATTTCTAAATGTTGTTGGACACATTTGTTTCATGTGCAAAATGATTTTTAAAACTTTTAACATTTTTAGTTTTGTTTCAGATCTCTAAGATCTCCAAAGAGCACAGCAATTTACAAGTGTATTTTCTATTAAAAATTATTAGATGACCTAAAGAACTAGTCAGAGCCACACATCATCCAGGACACACATATCAGAAACAGAAAAGTTCTAATTCAAGGTGAGGAAGTTGAATATGCTCTCTGATATTTGATTCATAATAAGGGAGGTCTATTATGTTCTCACTAGCACGTTAGGAAGTGTAAAGAATGTGCACATATAAGTATGAACAGGAAGGAAACTTCATGACCACACAATCCTACCTCACTCTTGTCACCTCAATTTGTCAGTTGACAAATCTGTGGTTTTGAGTGATGGTATTATTTACTCAAGTGCACACAGCTGGCAAGTGAAAAAAACTCATTCAGGATCCAAGTCTTCTATCCATGAATCTAGTTGTTTCTCCCCACACCATGCTGCTTCTCCAAATTTGTGTACAGTCCTAAGAACAGTCTGAGCACCTTGCCTTCTTTGTTTCACCTCTCCAATAATCAACATTTTGTTCTTTCAACTCATTAATTTTACTTCAATAAGATTAATTCCTCACTTTTTCTTTTGACTACTCCACTAGGTATTTCTCAAAACTTAAAAATGGCTATTCATGGAACATAAATGGAAATTCCAAGCACAATAACAGCCTTGACTTCTAGATATGTTTTATGTGTCAGAGCTATTTTTCTAAATAACTCTGTTGTCAGCTATGTGACTAAAGAAGCAGAAAGTTGCTGTTTTCCGACCACTTTAATATTGGAAAATATTTATTACCCACTTAATGAAGGCCATCTGTTGCACAAGCACTAAGTTGCATATATTAATCAACTCAAAATAGGCTGTTATGATTTTAATATATTCTTGCACACATAATGCTTTTATCATGTACAAGATCCAGGTTTCTAGAGAGCTAAGTAGGAGGTAAGAATTTGAATTTAAAAGTATATTTGAGATATACACTGGACATTAACATTCAAGGTACAATGCAAGAATTAATCTCAATAATTAACCACAATGTAATTATCTGAATTTTTTTTATTATTATACTTTAAGTTCTAGGGTACATGTGCACAACGTGCAGGTTACATATGTGCCATGTTGGTTTGCTGCACCCATTAACTCATCATTTACATTAGGTATATCTCCTAATGCTATCCCTCACCCACCCCCCCCCCAAACAATAGGACCTGGTGTGTGATGTTCCCCTTCCTGTGTCCAAGTGATCTCATTGTTTAATTCGCACCTATGAGTGAGAACATGTGGTATCTGGTTTTCTGTTCTTGCAATAGTTTGCTGAGAATGATGGTTTCCAGCTGCATCCATGTCCCTACAAAGGACACAAACTCATCCTTTTTTATGGCTGCATAGTATTCCATGGTGTATATGTACCACATTTTCTTAATCCAGTCTGTCACTGATGGACATTTGGGTTGATTCCAAGTCTTTGCTATTGTGAATAGTGCTGCAATAAACATATGTGCACATGTGTCTTTATAGCAGCATGTCTATATAACCAAAGGACTTATGATCCTTTGGGTATATCCCCAGTAATGGGATGGCTGGGTGAAATAGTATTTCTAGTTCTAGGTCCTTGAGGAGTCGCCACACTGTTTTGCACAATGGTTGAACTAGTTTATAGTCCCACCAACAGTGTAAAAGTGTTCCTATTTCTCCACATCCTCTCCAGCACCTGTTGTTTCCTGATTTTTTAATGATTGCCATTCTAACTGGTGTGAGATGTTATCTCATTGTGGTTTTGATTTGCATTTCTCTGATGACGAGTGATGATGAGCATTTTTTCATGTGTCTGTTGGCTGTATGAATGTCTTCTTTTGAGAAGTGTGTGTTCATATCTTTTGCCCAATTTTTGATGGGATGGTTTTTTTCTTGTAAATTTGATTGAGTTCTTTATAGATTCTGGATATTAGCCCTTTGTCAGATGAGTAGATTGCAAAAATTTTCTCCCATTCTGTAGGTTGCCTGTTCACTCTAATGGTAGTTTCTTTTGCTATACAGAAGCTCTTTAGTTCAATTAGATCCCATTTGTCAATTTTGGCTTTTGTTGCCATTACTTTTGGTGTTTTAGACATGAAGTCCTTGCCCATGCCTATGTCCTGAATGGTATTACCTAGGTTTTCTTCTAGGGTTTTTATGGTTTTAGGTCTAACATTTAAGTTAGACCTAAATCTAATCTCTAATCCATCTTGAATTAATTTTCGTGTAAAGAGTAAGGAAAGGATCCAGTTTCAGCTTTCTACTTATGGCTAGCCAATTTTCCCAGCACCATTTATTAAATAGGGAATTAAGCAGGATTGGGCATTGCCTCACCAGTGAAGCTCAAGGGGTCAGGAGTTCTCCCTCCCCCAGCCAAGGGAAGCCGTGAGAGAATGTACCAGTGGAATGGTGCACTCCAGCCCAGATACTGCACTTTTCCCATGGTCTTCGCATCCAGCAGACCATGACACTCCCTCCGGTACCTAAGCCACCAGGGCCCTGGGTTTCAAGCACAAAACTGGGCTGCCATTTGGGCAGACACTGAGCTAGCTGCAGCAGTTGTTTTTTGTTTGTTTGTTTGTTTCCCCGCCCTCCTCCCCCATACCCCAGTGGAACCTGGAACACCAGCAAGATAAAACCGTTCACTCTCCTGGAACGGGGGCTGAAGTAAAGGAACCAAGTGGTCTGGCTGGGGCGGTCCTACCCCCATGGAGCCCAGCAAGCTAAGATCCACTGACTGGAAATTCCTGCTGCTAGCACAGCAGTCTGAGGTCAACCTGGGATGCTAGAGCTTGGTGCGGGGAGGGGCATCTGCCATTGCTGAGGCTTCAGTAGGCAGCTTTACCCTCACAGCGTAAACAAAGCTGCCAGCAAGTTCACACTAGGCGAAGCCCACCACAGCTAAGCAAGGCTGCTGTGACCAGAATGCTTCTCTAGATTCCTCCTCTCTGGGCAGGCCATCTCTGAAAAAAAGGCAGCAGCCCCAGTCAGGAACTTATAGATAAAACCCCCATCTCCCTGGGACAGAGCATGGGGGAAGAGTTGACTGTGGGCACAGCTTCAGCAGACTTTTAAACATACCTGCCTGACAGCTCCGAAGAGAGCAGCAAATCTCCCAGCACAACATTGAAACTCTGATAAGGGGTTTCAATGGGTCCCTGATTCCCATGTATCCTGACTGGAAGACACCTCCCAGTAGGGACCAACAGACACCTCACACAGGAGGGGTCTGGCTGGCATCTGGTGGGTGACTCTCTGGAACGAAGCTTCCAGAGGAAGGAACAGTCAGCAATCCTTGCCGTTCTGCAGCCTCCACTGGTGATACCCAGGCAAACAGGGTCTGAAGTGGACCTCCAGCAAACTCCAGCAGACCTGCAGCAGAGGGGCCTGTTAGAAGGAAAACTAACAGAAAGTAGTAGTATCAACATCAACAAAAAGTATGTCCACTCAGAGAATTCATCTGAAGGTCACCAACATCAAAGAACAAAGGTAGATAAATCCACGAAGATGGGGAGAAACCAGCACAAAAAGGCTGAAATTTCCAAAAATCAGAACGCCTCTTCTCCAAAGGATCACAACTGCTCACCAGCAAGGGGACAAAACTAGATGGAGAATGAGTGTGATGAATTGACAGAAGTAGGCTTCAGAAGGTGGGGAATAAACTCCCCCGAGCTACAGGAAAATGTTCTAACCTAATGCAAGGAAGCTAAGAACCTTGAAAAAAGGTTAGACGAATTGTTAATTAGAATAACTAGTTTAGAGAAGAATATAAATGACCTGATGGAGATGAAAAACACAACACAAAAACTTCATTAAACATACATAAGTATGAAAAGCTGAATTGATCAAGCAGAAGAAAGGGTATCAGAGATTGAAGATCAACTTAATAAAGTAAAACAAGAAGACAAGATTAGAGAAAACAGTGGAAAGAAACAAAGCCTCCAAGAAATAAAGGACTATGTGAAAAGACCAAATCTACATTTGATTGGTGTATCTGAAAGTGGCAGGGAGAATGGAACCAAGTTGGAAAACATTCTTCAGGATATTATACAGGAAAACTTCCCCAACCTAGCAAGGCAGGCCATCATTCAAATTCAGAAAATACAGACAATACACCACAAAGATACTCCTCAAGAAGAACAACCCCAAGACACATAATTGTCAGATTCACCAAGGTTGAAATGAATGAAAAAATGTTACAGGCAGCCAAAGAGAAATGTTGGATTACCCACAAAGGGAAGCCCATCAGACTATCAGTGGATCTCTCTGCAGAAACCCTACAAGCCAGAAGAGAGTGGGGTCCAATATTCAACATTCTTAAATAAAAGAATTTTCAACCAAGAATTTCATATTCAGCCAAACTAAGCTACATAAATGAAGAAGAAATAAAATCTTTTAGAGACAAGAAAATGCTGAGAGATTTTGTCACCACAAGACCTGCTTTACAAGAGCTCCTGAAGGAAACACTAAACATGGAAAGGAACAATCGGTCCCAGCCACTGCAAAAACATACCAAATTGTAAATACCATTGACACTATGAAGAAACTGCATCAACTAACGGGAAAAATAGCCAGCTAACATCATAATGACAGGATCAAATTCACACATAACAATATTAACCTTAAATGTAAATGGGCTAAATGCTCCAATAAAAAGACACAGACTGGCAAATCGAATATAGTCAAGACCCATTGGTTTGCCATATTCCAGAGACCCATCTCACATGCAAAGACACACATAGGCTCAGAATAAAGGGATGGAGGAATATTTACCAAGCAAATAGAAAGCAAAAAAACCAGGGGTTGCAATCCTAGTCTTTGATAAAATAGACGTTAAACCAACAAAGATCAAAAAAGACAAAGAAGGGCATTACATAATGGTAAAGGGATCAATGCAACAAGAAGAGCTAACTATCCTAAATATATATGCACTCAATACAGGAGCACCCAGATTCATAAAGCAAGTTCGTGGAGACCTACAAAGAGACTTAGAATCCCACAAAATAATAGTGGGAGACTTTAATACCCCTAAAATCTGTCAATATTAAACAGATCAATGAGACAGAAAATTAACAAGGATATTGAGGACTTGAACTCAGCTCTGGACCAAGCAGACCGAATAGACATCTACAGAACTCTCCACCACAAATCAACAGAATATACATTCTTCTCAGCACCACGTCACACTGATTCTGAAAACTGACCACATAACTGGAAGTAAAACACTCCTCAGCAAATGCAAAAGAACTGAAGTCATAACAAATAGTATCTCAGACCACAGCACAATCAAATTAGAACTCAGGATTAAGAAACTCACTCAAAACCACACAACTACATGAAAACTGAACAATCTGCTCCTGAATGACTACTGGGTAAATAACAAAATTCAGGCAGAAATAAAGATGTTCTCTGAAACCAGTGAGAAAAAAGACACAATGTACCAGAATCTCTGGGCCACATTTAAAGTAGTGTTAGAGGGAAATTTACAGGACTAAATGCCCACAAGAGAAAGCAGGAAAGATCTAAAATCAAGAGCTTAACATCACAATAAAAATAACTAGGGAAGCAAGAGCAAACAAATTCAAAAGCTAGCAGAAGACAAAAAATAAGATCAGAACAGAACTGAAGGAGACAGAGACACAAAACACTCTTCAAAAAAAAAAATCCATGAATTTAGGAGATGGTTATTGGAAAAGATCAACAAAATAGACAGCTAACCAGACAAAGAAGAAAAGAGAGATCAAATAGACACAATAAAAAATGATAAAAGGGTTATCACCACTGACCCCACAGAAATACAAACTACTATCAGAGAACAAAATAAATACCTCTGTGCAAATAAACTAGAAAATCTAGAAGAAATGGATAAATTCCTGGACACATATACCCACCCAAGACTAAACCAGAAGAAGTCGAATCCCTGAATAGACAAATAACAAGTTCTGAAATTGAAGCAGTACTTAATAGCTTATGAGCCAAAAAAAAAAAAAAGTCCAGGACCAGATGGATTCACAGCCGAATTCTACCAGAGGTACAAAGAGGAACTGGTACCTTCCTTTGAAACTACTTCTGAAACTACTTCAATCGACAGAAAAAGAGGGAATCCTCCCTAACTCATTTTAAGAGGCCAGCATCATCCTGATACCAAAACCTGGCAGAGACGTAACAAAAAAAGAAAAATTCAGGTCAATACCCTTGATGAACATCGATGTGAAAATCCTCAATAAAATACTGGCAAACCAAATCAAGCAGCACATCAAAAAACTTATCCACCACAATCAAGTCGGCTTCATCCCTGGGATGCAAGGCTGGTTCAACATATGCAAATCAATAAATGTAATCCATCACATAAACAGAACCAATGACAAAAACCACAAGATTATCTCAATAAATGCAGAAAAGGCCTTTGAAAAAATTCAACATCACTTTATGCTGAAAACTGTCAATAAACTAGGTATTGATGGAATGTATCTCAAAATAATAAGAGCTATTTATGACAAACCCACAGCCAATATCACACTGAATGGACAAAAACTGGAAGCATTCCCTTTGAAAACCGGCACAAGACAAGGATGACCTCTCTCGCTACTCCCATTCAACACAGTATTGGACGTTCTGGCCAGAGCAATCAGGCGAGAGAAAGAAATAAAAGGTATTTGGTTAGCAAAAGAGGAAGTAAAATTGTCTCTGTTTGCAGATGACATGATTGTCTATTTAGCAAACCCCATTATCTCAGCACAAAATTTCCTTAACTATACATGAATAACTGACAAACAGCCAAATCATAAGTGAACTGCCATTCACAATTGCTACAAATAAAATGAAACACCTAGGAATCCAACTTACAAGGGATGTGAAAGACCTCTTCAAGGAGAACTACAAACCACTGATCAAGGAAATAAGAGAAGACACAAACAAATGGAAAAACATTCCATGTTCATGAATAGGAAGAATCAATATCGTGAAAGTGGCCATACTGCCCAAAGTAATATATAGATTCAGTGCTATCCCCATCAATCTACCATTGACTTTCTTCACAGAAATGGAAAAAACTACCATTAATTTCATATGGAACCAACAAAGAGCCCACATAGCCAAGACAATCCTAAGCAAAAAGAGCAAAGCTGGAGGCAGCATGCTACCTGACTTCAAACTATACTACAAGGCTATGGTAACAAATACAGCATGGTACTGGTACCAAAACAGATATATAGATCAATGGAAAAGAACAGAGGCCTCAAAAATAACGCCACACATCTACAACCATCTGATCTTTGACAAACCTGACAAAAACAAGCAATGGACAAAGGATTCCCTATTCAATAAATAGTGTTGGAAAAACTGGCTAGCCATATGCAGAAAGCTATAACGGAATCCCTTCTTTACACCTTATACAAAAATTAACTTAAGATGGATTGAAGAATTAAACATAAGTCCTAAAACCATAAAAACCCTAGAAGAAAATCTAGGCAATATGATTCAGGACATAGATATGGGCAAAAACTTCATGACTAAAACACCAAAAGCAATGGTAACAAAAGCCAAAATTGACAAATGGGATCTAATCAAAGAGCTTCTGCACAGCAAAAGAAACTATCATCAGAGTGAACAGGAAACCTACAGAATTGGAGAAAATTTTTGCAATCTATTCATCTGACAGAGGGCTAATATCTAAACTCTACAAAGAACTTAAATTTACAAGAAAAAAAAACACTACTCCATCAAAAGGTGGGTGAAGGATATGAACAGACACGTCTCAAAAGAAGACATTTATGCAGCCAACAAACATGAAAAAAGCTCATCATGATTGGTCAGAGAAATGCAAATCAAAACCACAAATGAGATACCATCTCACATCAGTTAGAATGGCAGTCATTAAAAAGTCAGGAAACGACGGGTGCAGGAGAGGATGTGGAGAAATAGGAACACTTTTACACTGCTGGTGGTACTGTAAACTAGCTCAACCGTTGTGTAAGACAATGTGGCGATTCCTCAAGGATCTAGAACTAGAAATACCATTTGACCCATCTATTCTATTGCTGGATATATACCCAAAGCATTATAAGTCATTCTACTATAAAGACACATGCACACTATGTTTATTGTGCCACTGTTCAAAATAACAAAGACTTGGAACCAACCCAAATGCCCATCAATGACAGACTGGATAAAGAAAATGTGGCACATATACACCATGGAATACTATGCAGCTCTAAAAAAAAAAAGGATGGGTTCATGTCCTTTGCAGGGACGTGGATGTAGCTGGAAACCATTATTCTCAGCACACTAACACAAGAACAAAAACCCAAACACTGCATGTTCTCACTCGTAAGTGAAAGTTGAACAATGAGAATACATGGACACGGTGGTGAAGGCATCACACACCAGGGTCTGTCAGGGGGTGTAGGGCTAGGGGAGGGATAACATTAGGAGAAATACCTAATATAGATGACAGGTTGATGGGTGCAGCAAACCACCATGGTACATGTATGTATACCTATGCAACAAACCTGCACATTTTGCAAATATACCCCAGAACTTAAAGTATAATTAAACAATGAAAAACATAGCCTAAAGGGAATTAACATTCAATCAGTGGGATTAATTTTATTCTGTTAAGAGTTTCTTATTGTAGAATATGACCTAATATGAAGTTATATGTTCTAACTTTGACTCTGCCTCAAGCTTTGTGGCCTTGTACACACTACTCAACCTCCCTTATCCTCTATTTCCACATTTGTAAAATGAGGATTCACTTTTCTAAAGAGCTCCATTTCTCTCTGAAATGATTCTCCAGAGATGCTGTCAGTGTCTAGATGGGGCAGTTTAGTTGATTTAAAGCATTTCAAGCTAATTTAAGACCTCTACTTGTGACAGATTTACTTACCTTCCTAAAACAATGAACAAAATGAATGAAATACAGCCATATATCACTTAATGATGGGGATACATTCTGAGAAATGCATCCTCAGATGATTTCTTCCTTGTGCGAACAACAGAGTAGACTTACACAAACCTAGGTAGTACAGCCTACTACACACCTAAGCTATAAGGTTTGTTATTTACTTTTATTTATTTATTTATTTATTTATTTATTTATTTATTTATTTATTTATTTATTTATTGAGACAGAGTCTCACTCTGTTGCCCAGGCTGGAGTACGGCAGTGAAATCTTGGCTCACTGCAACCTTCGCCTTCCGAGTTCAAGCAATTCTCCTGCTTCAGCCTCCTGAATAGCTGAGATTACAGGCACATGCCACCACGCCTAGCTAATTTTTGTATTTTTAGTAGAGATGGGGTTTCACCATGTTGGTCAGGCTGGTTTCAAACTCTTGACCTCATGATCTGCTTACCTAGGTCTTGCAAAGTGCTGACATTACAAGCTTGAGCCACCACATCCAGCCTGTTATTTAGTTATTAATATTTAGTTGTTAATTATCAGTGGATTTTCCAGTCTGATGTAAGCTTATGCATGGAGAATGAGTTCTTGTTACTTATACTAACAGTATTTCTTCTATTAAATAATAGAGTAGTGCATAGTGGTGCTAGGAGCTAGGTAAGTTGTTTGGGATTAAGAACATCTCAATGTTGAGCTTAAATGCTTTCTTAATTGATGGCTGCTTTTAGGCCAGCTATTGTTATGTAGTGTTTTACTCTCTATGGGGAGGTTATTTCCTAGTGTCTAAAGAACTGTCCCTTTTTAAACTAATCCCTATATAGCCAAGGTGTGTAGTAGGCTATACCATCTAGGTTTGTGTAAGTCTACTCTATGTGTGTACAATGTCTAAGCTCCTAGGCTACACACCTGTACAGTATGTTACTGCACTGAATATCTGTAAGCAACTGTAACACAATGGTATTTGGGTATCAAAACACATCTAAACATAGAAAATGTACAGTAAAAATACAGTACAAACTTGACAGTTCCCATGCAGTGTTGGTCCTACAGGTGCACTAAGTCAGGAATTGAGGTTAGAGAACCTCTTCCTAGATTTCAGAGGATATATGGAAACACCTGAATCTCTAGGCAAAAGTTGTTGCAGGGGTGTCACCTGCATGGAGAACCTCTATTAGGGCAGTGCAGAAGGGAAATATAGAATTGAAGCCCCCACACAGAGTCCCCACTGGGACACTGCCTAGTGAAGCTTTGAGAAGAGGGCCACCACTCTCCAAGACCCAGAATTGTAGGTCCATTGACAGCTTGCATCATGCACCTGAAAAAACTGCAGACACTCAATGCCCAACCCATGAAAGCAGCTGGGAGTGGGGCTATACACTGCAAATTCACAGGCCCAGAGTTGCCCAAGGTCATAGGAGCCTACCTCTTGCATCAATGTGACCTGAATATGAGACATGGAGTCAAAGAAGATTGTTTTGGAAATTTAAGGTTTAATGACTGCCCTATTGGATTTCAGACTTGCATGGGACTTGTAGCCCCTTTGTTTTGGCCAGTTTCTCCCATTGGAGCAGGTGTATTTACCCAGTGCCTCTACCCCTCATTGTATCTAGGAAGTAATTGACTTGCTTTTGATTTTACAGGCTCATAAGCTGAAGGAACTTGCCTTGTCTCAGCTAAGACTTTGGACTTGGACATTTGGGTTAATGCTGAAATGAGTTCAGACTTTGGAGAACTGTTGGAAAGGCATCATTGTTTTAACATGTGAGAAAGATGAGATTTGCGAGGGACTAGAGACAGAATGATATGGTCTGGCTCTGAGTTCCCATCCAAATCTCATCTTGAATTGTAATTCATATTGTAATCCCTACAAGTTGGGGTAGGGACCTCATGGGAGGTGATTAGATATGGAGGTGGCTCCTCCATGCTGTTCTTGTGATAGTGAGTGAGTTCTCTTGAGATCTGATGGGTTTATAAGGAGCTTTTCCCCACTTCATTCAGCATTTCTCTCTCCTGCCACCATGTGAAGAAGAACATGCTTGCTTACCCTTCTGCCATAATTGTAAGTTTCCTGGGGCCTCCCAGATCCTATAGGACTGTGAATCAATTAAGCCTCTTTCCTTTATAAATTATCTAGTCTCAGGTATTTCTTCATAGCAGCATGAAAATGGACTAATACAGACAGTTACTATGAATGGAGCTTGCAGGATTGACAGTTGCTTTGGGTGAGTCAGTGAGTCAGTGGTGGATAAAGTGAAGGCCTAGCATTATTGGACACTACTATAAATTTTATAAACACTGTACACTTAGACACACAAAATTTATAAAAAGTGTTTTTCTTCATAACTTTAGCTTACTGTAACTTTTTAAATAACTTTTTAATTTGTTAAGCCTATTTGACTTTTGTAAAAATACTTACCTTAAAACACAAATACATTGTATAGTTGTACAAAAATGTCTTTATATCTGTATTCCATACACATTTTTCTGTTTTCAAGTTTTATTTTTTTGCTCTTTAAATATTTTTGTTAAGAGCCAGAACACAAACACTCCTATTAGTCTAAGCCTACACAGGGTCAGCATTATCAATATCACTGTCTCTCACTTCCTTATCTTATCCCAAAGGAAGGTTTTCAGGGGCAATAATATGTATGAGATGTCATGTCCTATGATAAGAATGCCTTCTTCTGAATACCTTCTGAAGGACCTGCCTGAGGCTATTTTACAGTTAATACTTTTTATAAATAAGAGCACACTCTAAAATAAAAATAAGGTTTTATTTTCCCCAAGATGGCAGATTAAAAGCTTTCAGTATGCCTCAGTCACTTGGAAATAGCAACAGAGTATATAAAGTTCAACTATGTGAACTTTAATTCAAGAAGGAAAATGAGAAACCACCAGAATTGTGAAGGACACCCCAGATCCTGGAAAGGAGAATGCCAACAAACAGTCCCTGTGATGGTGTCCAGCTGAAAAAAGTGAATGAAGCCCCAGTACATGAAAGAGGCAGAGGGCCTCCTTCTGTGACTCACCTTTCCACTGGGGATCTGAGCAACCCAGGCTGAGGGAGAGCACTTTGTTTCTTCTGAGCCTGTGAGCTAACTAGGGGAAAGGCTTGGAGACACTCCCAGAGCTAAGACTGAGAGCAGTATGCCATTTTTAATCTGAGCATACAAAGTCAGCCATTCCTTAGCAACCTGGCAGTGTTGCTGCCCAGGTATTTTTAGTCTGGGGCCAGAGATTGGGGAGTCTGCTCTGGTGTGGGCTATGGTCCTTCATGACCAGAACTGTGGAAAGTACTTCAATAGTAGGTGCTAGAATTGTGCTCCCCTCTGTCACAAATCTAGGGCAAGAAGAGAGCTGCTACAGCTACATTTCCTCCTGGGTGGTGAGACTTGCAGCTAGGACCAGCCTGACAACCTGGAACTGATTTCTGTTTGTCATTGCTGGGTGCCCCAGGCAGCTCCCCTGAGATCATGGTGTAACAGAGCCCTCTCTGCTTCACAGCCAGGTAGAAATCCAAGCATTTGGAGCATCTGTTTGCCTCGATTAGTAGCCTTACCCACCATACCTTTCCTAGACGTAGATCATGGTGCAGTGGGGTTTTCACACTTGCTCCAAGACCAGGCAGATCTGAAGGTATTTGAAACACCCACTTGCCTGGATCAACAGCTTTGACCTGCCCCACCATTCATGGACATAGATTGTGGTGCAACAGGGCCCTCTCTGCTCCAAGCCCAGGCAGATCTCCAGGCATTTGCAGCAACTGCTCACCTGGATCAGCAGCCTCAGCTGCCCCACTCTTTCTGTTGCAGAGATCCCAGTACAAGAGGACTCTCTCCGCTTCATGCCCAAGCAGATCATCAGGTCTTCAGAGCACCCACTCACCTGGTTAAGCAGCCTAAGGCACACTACCCTTCCTGTGCAAGGATCCTGCTATCAGGGACCCTCTCTGGTATATGCCCAGGAAGAACTCTAGGCATGGCATTCACAGCACCAACTTGCCTTGTTTAGCAGATTGCATCATCCTACACCTCCTCTACAGATCTTGCTACAGAGGGGCCCCCTTTGCTTCACATACACGCAGACATCCAGGCATCTAGAGCACCCACTCTCCTAGATTAGGAGTTTAGCCTGTCCCCTTCCTACTATCCATGTGTGGAGAACTTAAGGCCAAAGAGGTTTCCCAGCTCCATGCCAAGGCAAAAGACTGGGCCTTTGGTGGCAGCATTGGATTCTTCCTCAGTGTTGGTGCTTGTGCCTGCCATCAGCAGATCTGTAGGCAGACTTCTCCAGTCCAGAACCACTCATCCTGCCCCTATCTCCTGAGGCTGAGCAGGGAGCTCAGACCACTGTGCATTTCACAAAATGGGCCATTGCCTGAGGCAAAAGAGAGCTTCTGCCAGTAAACAAGGATCAAGTACTGTATTAGTCTATTCTTGAATTGCTATAAAGAAATATCTGAGACTGGATAACTTATATAGAAAAGATGTTTAATTGGCTCATGGTTCAGAGGAGGCCTTACAGAAAGCATAGTGTTGGCATCTGCATAGCTTGTAGAAAGGCTTCAGTGAGCTTACAATCCTGTCAGAAGGTGAAAGAGGTACAGGCATCTCACAAAGTGGGAACAAGAGCAAGAGTGGGGCGGGAGGCACCAAAGAGTGTTTTTTATCTTTTTTGAGATGGAATTTCACTCTTGTCACCCAGGCTGGAGTGCAATGGTATGATCTCAGCTCACTGCAACCTCCGCCTCCTGGGCTCAAGTGATTCTCCTGCCTCAGCCTCCCAAGTAGCTGGGATTACAGGCGCCAAGCACCACACCCAGCTAATTTTTGTATTTTTAGTAGAGACAGGGTTTCACCTTGTTGGTCAGGCTGGTCTCGAACTCCTGACTCTCAGGTGATCCACCTGCCTCAGCCTTCCAAAATGCTGGGTTTACAGGTGTGAGCCACCGTGCCTGGCCTACCACGCAGTTTCTAAACTACTCGCAAATAGTGAGTTCTTGCGAGAACAGCACCAAGCAAGGGGATGGTGCTAAACCATTCATGAGAAATCTACTCCCATGATCCAATCACCTCCCACCAGGCTCCACCTCCAACACTGGAGATTACATTTCAACATGAGATTTGGGTGAAGATAAATATCCAAACTATATTATTCCTCAACTGGCTCTGCAAATCTCATGTCATCACATTTTAAAATACAATCAAGCGTTCCCAATAATCCCCCAAATTCTTCCTCAAAAACCCAAAGTGAAAAGTGTCATCTGAGAAAAGGTGAATTCCTTCCACCTATGAGCTGGTAAAATCGAGAACAAGTTATTTACATCCAAGATCCAATGGAGGTATAGGCATTGGGTAAACATTCCATTGCAAAAGGGAGAAATCAGCCAAAAGAAAGGGACTACCAGCCCCATGCAAGTCCAGAACTCAGCAAGAAAGTCACTAAATCTTAAATCTCTTAAATAGTCTCCTTTGAGTCTACGTCCTACATCCAAAGCACACTGATAGCAGCAGTAGGCTCCCAAGGCCTAGGGAAGCTCTGCTGCTGTGGCTTTGCAGGGTTTATCCCCTGAGGCTACTTTCATGGATTGGAATTGAGTGCCTGCAGCTTTTCCACACAGAGGGTGCAAGTGCCAGTGGATCTACCATTCTGGGGTCTGGAAGATGGTGGCCTATTTCCCACAACTCCACTACGTAATGCTCCAGTGGGGACTGTGTAGGCCCTCCAACTCCACATTTCCCCTCCATACTGCCCTAGTAGACGTTCTCTGCGAGGACTCTGGCCTTGCAGTGGACTTCTGCCTGGGCACTCAGGGTTTTGTATATATCCTCTAAAATCTAGGCAGAGGCTGCCAAGTCTCATACATTCCTGCACTCTTTACACCTGCAGGCTTAATACCAAATGCAAACTGCCAAGGCTTATGGCTTATATTCTCCAAAGTGGCAGCTGTACCTGGGTGCCTTTGAGCCATGACTGGAGTGGCTGGGATTTGGGGAGCAGTGTCATGAAGCCGCACACAGTAATGTGGCCCTGGGCCTGACTCCCAGAGCCATTCAGTCCTCCTAGCCTCAGGGGTAACAATGGGAGGGGCAGCCTGGAAGATTTCTGAAATGGCTTCAAGGTCTTTTTCCCATTGTCTTGGCTATTAGCACTTGGGCCTTTTTCACGTATACACATCTCTCTAGCAAGTGATTGCTCCACTGCCTGCTTCAATTCCTCTCCTGAAAAGGCTTTATTTTTCTCTGCCACATGACCATTCTGCAAATTTTACAAACTTTTATGCTCTGCTTCCCTTTGAAATATATATTCCAATTTTAAGTCATTTCTTCATTCCCACATCTGAGCGTAAGCCCTTAGAAGCAGCCAGAACACTTCTTGAATGCTTTGTTGCTTAGAAATTTCTTCTGCCAGATACCCTAAATCATAATTCTGAAGTCCCAAGTTCCACAGACCCTTAGGGCATGAACACAATCCAGCCAAGCTCTTTGCTAAGGCATAACATGTGTGACCTTTACTCCAGCTCCCAATAAGTTTCTCATTTCTATCTGAGACTTCCTCAGCCTGGACGTCATTGTCCATATCTCCATCAGCATTTTGGTCACAACAATTTAACCAGTCCCTAAGAAGCTCCAAACTTTCCCACATCTTCCTGTCTCTTTCTGAGCCCACCAAACTTCCAAACTCTGCCTGTTACCCAATTCCAAAGTTGCTTCCACATTTTTAGATATCTTTATAGATATGCCCACTCCTGGCACCAATTTTCTGTATTAGACTGTTCTTGCACTACTATAAAGAAATACCTGAGACTGGGTAATTTATAAAGAAAAGAGGTTTAATTGGCTCATGGTTCTGCAAGCTTTACAGGAAGTGTGATGCTGAAACTGCCTATGCAAAATTTATAACTGAGGAAATTATGACGGTGAAGATTAGACCTAACCAATTCCATCTTACTTCTAATCTTTAAGTTGTCTTTGTTCATTCCTGGGCACAGGCTGAACTAACCTTGGGAAAAAATTCAGTTTATGATTTGACTCTGAAACAAAATTGATAATACTCCTTTCCCAAAAAGACCCTCCTTGCCTGGGGACTAGTCTGCCTTTGTCAGACTAACAAATTATCTACAAGATTAGAAATTACTACAGTTTAGGAGTCATGCAGCCTCTGGCTTCAAGAGTTTGAACCTTCCTGTTAGGCAGGAATCTAGACCCAACATGGCGGTGTTACCTGGCGTAGCAGGCCTTTTGTTAAAGACTCCCTTCACCCTTGTACACACCCACAGACTTACAAGCATCAGAGTTCTGGCTGGGCAACCACACTCCCCCATGACCTGCAGCTCACCTGCATTCCACAAGTACGTAAACAGCAGTCTCGGTTGACAGTTTCCAAAGACCCTTTCCTCATGACCCTTACTCAACTCCTGCCCTAGTAGTTTCAAGAACCCCCAGGCCCTGTTTGCACAACCAGCTTCCCTACCTCTCAGGCTATAAGAAGCCCCTACCCTCCTCCCTCAGCGCGACTTCCTCGGCCCGCACCTTTGGACTGAGGAACCTCACCCATGAGTCCTAATAAAGGCTATTATCACTGCCATTTGCCTTGTGTCTTCGTTCCCAGTTCGGCTCCAGCCTCAGTTTACCTTTACACTCCCCAAACTGTTCCTGGGCATAACATCATTACTATAGAACCTAAGATCGGTACTGATGATATGTTGCAGACCCTGCACAATGGATCAGTTTACACCGCCCAGAGAGTAATCTGGCTCAACCAGTTCTGTGATCCCACCCAGGAACAGAAGACAGCAAGAAAACCTCACTTCAATCCTTCTATGATTTCATCTCCAACCTGACCAATCAGCAGTCCCCACTTCCTGAACCCCTACCTGCCAAATTATCTTTAAAAACTCCAATCCCCTAATGCTCAGGGAGACTGACTTGAGTAATAATAAAACTCCAGTCTCCTGCATGGCCAGCTCTATGTGAATTATTCTTTCTCCATTGCAATTTCCCTTTCTTGATAAATCAACTCCGTCTAGGCAGTGGGTAACATGTACTCATTGGGTAGTTATAGTGCTGGCATTTGCTTGGCTTCTGGGGAGGTATCAGGAAGCTTACAATCATGGTGGAAGACAAAGGGGAAGCAGGTGTCTCATATGTTGGGAGCAGGAAGGAGAGAGTTTGGTGGGGGAGGTGACACACACTTTTGAAAGACCGTATCTCACCAGAACTCATATCAAGAGGAGAGCAAGCAAGTGGATGGTACTAAACCATTTATGAAAAATCCACCCCAACAATCCAATAACCTCCCATAAGGCCTAAACTTTAACAGTGGGGATTACATCTTACCATGAAATTTGACAGGGACACATATTCAAAGTATATCAAGTATATACTAAGCCATATTGGCCACAGCTGGCTCTTATGTATAATTGCCATCTACAAGCTTATAAGTCAGACTACACAATGCAATATAAAATCTCCCAAAGGAAGTGCATAGGGCTATAGTAGCAAAACCAAAGGATCCCACGCAGCTTTCTCTACTGTCACACCCCTTAGAGAGGGTGGAAAAGAGAAAGAGAAAGAATAATAATTATATAGAGAAAGAAAGAAAAAGAAAAAATCCTAGTTACATGAAAATAATTACAAAAATTAGAAATGCCAGCATCTCTAGATGAGAAGAAATAAGTGTAAAAATTTTGGAACCATGAAAAATATAAATGTCGTGGCACCATCAAAGAATTGCATTAGCTCTCTAGTAATGGTCCCTAACCAATGTGAAAACCGAAAATGATGGATAAATAATCTAAAGCATGGATTGCAAAGAATCTCAGTGAGATTCAAGACAAGCTTGACAACACAAATACATTTCTAAAGCAATCCAGGAAATGAAGAAAGAGACAGACATCTTAAAAAGGAATCAGAGATTTCAGAATTGAAAAACTCACTCAAGGAATTTCAAAATACAATTGAAAGCTTTTTCAATAGACTAGACCAAGCAGAAGAAATAATTTCAGAGTTTAGAGAGTGGTCTTTCAAACTAACCCAATTAGACAAAAGTAAAGAAAATAGAATTTTTAAAAATATACAAAGTGTTTGAGAAATACAGGATTATGTAAAATTCCTAAACCTACAAATTATTGGCATTCCTGAGAGGAGAAAAAGTAAACAACCCAAAAAAATATATTTGAAATGATTCAAGAAAGCTTCCCTAATCATGCTAGAGAGGTAGACATCCAGATACAAGAAATCCAAAGAACACTGGTGAGATACTATACAAAATGAACACTACCAAGGTATATAGTCACCAGACTGTCCAAAGTCAACACTAAAGAAAAGATCTTAAAAGCAGCTAGAGAAAAAGGACAGATCACATACAAAAGAAACCTCATTAGGCTAACAGTGGATTTCAGCAGAAACCTTACAAGACAGGAGGGACTGGGCACTTACTTTCAGCATTTTTAAAGAAAAAAATTCAACTAAGAATTTTATATCCCACCAAATTAAGCAAAGGAGAAATAAAATATTTTCCAGAGAAGCAAGTGCTGTGGGAATTCATTACCACTAGGCCAGCCTTATAAGAGATTAAGGGAGTTCTAAACATGGAAACAAAAGAATACTTGCTACCAAGAAAACACATTTAAGTACATAGCCTACAGACCCTATGAAGTAACCACAAAATAGAAACCATAAAGCAACCAGCTAACACCTTCATGATAGGATCAGAATTTCACGTATTAATATTAACCTTCAATGTAAATAGGCTAAACACGCCACTTAAAAGGCAGAGTGGCAAGTCAGGTTAAAAAAAGAAAACCACCCATATACCTCCTGCCCTCAAGAGACCCATCTCAAACATAAAAGCACCAATAGGCTCAAAGTTAAGGGTTGGAGAAAGTTCTATGATGCAAATGGAAAACAAAAAAGAACAGGGGTCGTTATTCTTATATCAGATATAATAGACTTTAGCAACAGTAAAAAAAAAAAAAAAAAAAAAAAAAAGAAGGACAAAGGCATTGCATAATGAAAAAGGGTTCATCAAGAAGGCTTAACTATCCTAAATATATATGCACCTAACTTTAGAGCACCCATATGAAAAATGAAAGTACTTCTAAACCTAAAAAATACTTAAACAGTCACACAATAATAGTGGAAAGTTTCAACACCCCACTGACAGCAGTAGACAGATCATCAAGGCAGGAAACTAACAGAGAAATTCTGTATATAAACTTGACACTTGATCCATTAGACCACACAGAAAACTACAGAATAATCCACCCATCAACCACAGAATATATATTCTTCTCATCTGTACACAGAAAATACTCCAAGATCTATCAATGTTCAGCCAGAAAGCAAGTCTCCATAAATTTTTTAAAAAAGGAAATTATTCCTATCATACTCTCAGACCACAGTAGAGGAAAAATATAAATCAATACTAAGAAGATCCCTCAAAATCACACTGTTATGTAGACCCCAGCACTTTGGGAGGCCAAGGTGGGCAGATCATGAGGTCAGGAGTTCAAGACCAGCCTGATCAACATAGTGAAACCCCATCTCCACTAAAAATACAAAAATTAGCGTGGGCATGGTGGTGTGCACCTGTAAGCCCAACTACTCAGGAGGCTGAGGCAGGACAATCGCTTGAACCCAGAAGGCAGAGGTTGCAGTGAGCCAAGATTGCACCACTACACTCCAACCTGGGTGACAGAGCGAGACTCTGCCTAAAAAATAAACAAATGAGAAAGAAAAGAAAAGGAAAAAGCAACTCAATCCTGAATGACTTTCGAGTGAGCAATGAAATCAAGGCAGAAATTTAAAAATTATTTGAAATAAATGAAAACAGAGATACAACACGCCAAAGTCTCTGGGATGCAGCAAAAGCAGTGTTAAGAAGAAAGTTTATAGAGCTAAATGCCTACCCAAAATGTTAGAATGATCTCAAATTAATGCTCTAACTTCACATCTAGAGGAAATATAAAAACAAGACAAATTAATTAAAAAGCTAGCAGAAGAAAACGAATATGTAAAATCAGAGTGGAACACAATGAAATTGAGATTCAAAAATCCATACAAAGTATTAATAAGACCAAAAGTTTATTTTTGAAAGAATAAACAAGATCAATAGACCAGTAGCTATATTAACAAAGAAAAAGAGAAGATCCAAATAAGCCAAATCAGAAACAACAAAGGTGACATTACAGCTGATCCCACAGAAATACAAAACATTCTCAGAGGCTGTTATGAATACTTTTATGAACACAAACTAGAAAATCTAGAGGAAATAGATAAATTCCTTAAAACATACAATCTCCCAAACTAGAAAATCTAGAGGAAATAGATAAATTCCCGAAAACACACAATCTCCCAAACTAGAAAATCTAAAGGAAATAGACAAATTCCTGAAAAGACACAATCTCCCAAGACTGAATCAGAAAGTAAAACACTGAACAGACTAATATGGAGTCTCAAAATTGAATCAGTAATAAAAATCCTACCAACCACAAAAATCCCTAGACCAAGTGGATTTTACACTCAAATTCTATCAAACATATAGAGCTAGTACCAATTCTACTGAAACTATCCAACATATGGAGGTCATTCTATGAAACCAGCATCACCCCGATACTAAAACCTGGCAAAAACATACTGCAAAAAGAACAGGTGACATCTCTGATGAACATAAATGCAAAAATCCTCAACACAATACCAGGAAACCAAATGTAATAGCAAATCAAAAAGATAATTCACATTCTAAACAAAAAGAGCAAAGCTGGAGGCATCATACTACATTTCTTCAAACTAAATTACAAGGCTACAGAACTAAAATAGCATGGGACTGGCACAAAAACAGATTAATGGAACAGAATAGAGAACCCAAAAATAAAGCTGCACACCTACAATCATCTGATCTTTGCAAAGTCAACAATAACAAGCACTGGGAAAAGAACTATCTATTCATTAAATGGTGCTGGAATAACCAGTCAACCATATCCAAAAGATTAAAACTGAACCCCTACCTTTTACTCTCTATGGTAAAAGATGGATTAAAGACTTAAATACAAAATCTCAATCTATAAAAACCCTAGAAGAAAACCAAAGAAATAGCATTCTGGCATTGACCCTGGCAAATATTTCATTATAAAGATTCCAAAAGAAATTGCAACAAACAACAGAAATTGACAAGTGAGACCTAATTAAACGAAAAAGCTTCTGCATGACAACAAAAAAAAACTATCAACAGAGTAAACAGACAACCTACAGAATGAGAGAAAATATTTACAAACTATGTGTATTAGTTTGTTTTCATGCTGCTGATAAAGACATACCTGAAACTGGAAACAAAAAGAGTTTTAATTGGACTTACAGTTCCATACGGCTCGGAATGCCTTAGAATCAAGGCAGGAGGTGAAAGGCACTTCTTACATGGTGGCAGCAAGCGAAAAATGAGAAGGAAGCAAAAGTGGAACCCCCTGATAAACCCATCAGATCTCGTGAGACTTATTCACTATCACATGAATAGCATGGTAAAGACCAGCCCCCATAACTCAATTACCTCCCCCTGGGTCCCTCCCACAACACGTGAGAATTCTGGGAGACACAACTCAAACTGGGATTTCAGTGGGGACACAGCCAAACCTCATCATTCCACCCCTGGACCCTCCAAATCTCATGTCCTCACATTTCAAAACCAATCATGGCTTCCTAACAGTCCCCCAAAACCTTAATTCATTTCAGCATTAGTCCCTAGTCCAAAGTCTCATCTGAGACAAGGCAAGTCCCTTCTGTCTACGAGCCTGTAAAATCAAAAGCAAGCTAGTTATATCCTAGATACAATGGGGGTACAGGTATTGGGTAAATACAGCCATTCCAAGTGGGAGAAATTGGCCAAAACAAAGGGGATATGGGGCCCACGTAAGTCTGAAATCTAACAGGGCAGTCACATTTTAAAGCTCCAAAATTATCTCCTTTGACTCCAGCTCTCACATCCAGGTCACTCTGATGCAAAAGGTGGGTTCCCATGGTCTTGAGCAGCTCTGCCCCTGTGGCTTTTCAGGGTATAGACTCCCTCCTAGCTATTTTCACAGGCTGGCATGGAGTGGCTGTGGCTTTCCCAGGCACACAGTACAAGCTATTGGTGGATCTACCATTCTGAGGCCTGGAGGACGGTGGCCCTCTTCTCACAGCTCCACTAGGCTGTGCCCCAGTAGGGACTCTGTGTGGGGGCTCCAACCCCACATTTCCCTTCTGCACTGCCCTAGCAGAGGTTCTCCATGAGGGCCCCAACCTTGCAGCAAATTTTGCCTGGGCATCCAGGCATTTCCATACATCTTCTGAAATCTAGGTGGAGGTTCCCAAGCCTCAATTCATTACTTCTGTGCACTTGCAGGCTCAATACCACATGGAAACTGACAAGGCTTGGGGCTTCCACCCTCTGAAGCCACAGCCTGAGCTCTACGTTGGCCCCTTTCAACCATGGCTAGAGCAGCTGGGGCACAGGGCACCAAGTCCCTAGGCTGCAAGCAGCATGGGCATGCTGGGTCCAGCCCATGAAACCACTTTTTCCTCCTGGGCCTCTGGGCCTGTGATGAGATGGGCTGCTGTGAAGGTCTCTGACATGGCCTGTAGACTTTCCCCAGTGTCTTGAGGATTAACATTAGGCTTCTTGCTACTTGTGCAAATTTATGCAGCAAGCCTGAATTTCTCCTCAGAAAATGGGTTTTTCTTTTCTGCCACATCGTCAGGCTGCAAATTCTGAACTGTTATGCTGTTTCTCTTTTAAATTGAATGCTTTTAACAGCACCTAAGTCACCTTTTGAATGCTTTGCTGCTTAGAAATTTCTTCTGTCAGATACCCTAAATAATCTCTCCCAAGTTCAAAGTTCCACAAATCTCCAGGGCAGGGGCAAAATGCTGCTAGTCTCTCTGCTAAAACATTACAAGAGTCACCCTTGCTCCAGTTCCCAACAAGTTCCTTATCTCCATCTGAGAACACCTCAGCCTGGACCTCATTGTTCATATCACTATCAGCATTTTTGTCAAAGCCATTCAGCAAGTCTCTAGGAGGTTCCAAAGTTTCCCACATTTTCCTGTCTTCTTCTGAACCCTCCAAACTGTTCCAGCCCCTGCCTGTTACCCAGTTCCAAAGTTGCTCCCACATTTTCAGATATCTTTTTGGCAATGTCCTGTTCTACTGTTACCAATTTACTATATTAGGTTGTTTTCACACTGCTGATAAAGTCATACCTGCAACTGGGAACAAAAACAGGTTTAATTGAACTCACAGTTCCATGCGGCTGGGGAGGCCTCAGAATCATGGCAGGAGGTGAAAGGCACTCCTTACATGATGGCAGCAAGAGAAAAATGAGGAGGAAGCAAAAGTGGAAACCCCTGATAAACCCAGCAGGTCTTGTGAGACTTATTCACTATCACGAGAATAGCATGGGAAAGACCAGCCCCCCAATTCAATTACCTCCCCCCTGGGTCCCTCCCACAACATGTCAGAATTCTGGGAGATACAATTCAAGTTGAGAATTTGGTGGGGACACAGCCAAACCATATCAGCATCTGACAAAGGTCTAATATCCAGAATTTATAAGGAAATTAAACTAATCGACAAGCAAAAAACAAACTCTATTAAAAATGAGTAAAGGACATAAACACACTTCTCAAAAGACATATGTACGGTCAACAAAAATATGAAGAAAATGCTCCATATCACTAATCATCCGGGAAATGCAAATCAAAACCACAATAAGACACCGACCGTGTCATGCTAGTGAGAATGGCTGTCATTAAAAAGTCAGAAAATAACATATGCTGACAAGGTTGCAGAGCAAAGGGAACACTTATATACTGCTAGCAGGAATGTAAATTAGTTCAGCCAGTATGGAAAGCAGTTTGGTGATTTCTCAAAGAACTTAAAATAGAACTGCCATTTGACCCAGCAATCCCATTACCAGGTCAATCCCATTACTGGGTAAATCCTGATCCTATTACCCAAATGAATGTAAATCATTCTACCACAAAGACACATGCACATGTATGTTCATCACAGGACTATTCACAATAGCAAAAACATGGAATCAACCTAGAGAGCCATCAATGGTGAACTAGATAAAGAAAATATGGTACATATATACTATGGAATACTATGCAGCCACGAAAAATAATTAGATTATGTTATTTGCAGGAACACAGATGTAGCTGAAGGCCATTATTCTAAGCAAATTAACCCAAAGAGAAAACCAAATAACACATGTTCTCACTTATAAGTGGGAGCTAAATATTGAGTATACATGGACACAAAGAAGGGAACAACAGACACCAGAGCATTTTGCAGGGAAGAAGGTGGGAAGAGGCTGAGGACTGAAAAACTACCAATTGGATATTATACCGATAACCTGGGTGACAAAATTATCTGTACACCAAACCAACATGACATGCAATTTGCTCATGTAACAAACCTGCACATGTACCCCTTGGATTTAAAATGAAAGTGGGAAAGAACAAAAAATTGCATTTACAATAACTCAAAAATACTTAGAAATAGACTTAACAAAAGAAGTTTCAGATTTGTCCACTTTAAAGTTCAAATTTTTTGGAAAAAAAAAACAGATAATCTAAATAAATGGAAGGACAGCTAATATTCAGATAACAAACTTAATTTTGATAAGATCACATATTCTTCAAAGAGATCTGCAGATTCAATGCAATTTTTGTTACAATCCCAGCTACCTTTTTACAGAAATTGGCCAGCTGACCCTACAATTTATAGATAAATGCAAAAGAAATCAAATAACAAAATAAGTATCAAAACCAGAAACATTTTTTAAAAAGTTAATTTACCATGACCAAGTAGGCTTCATTTCTGGGATGCAAATCAATAAATGTGATTTACTACATAAACAGAATTAAAACCAAAGACCCAACTTCATGACAAAATCCCTCAAGAATATAGGCATCAAGGGAACACATCTCAAAATAACAAGAGCCATCTATGACAAACCCACAGCCAACATCATACTGAACCAGAAAAAAATGGAAGCATTCTCCTTGAGAACTGTGACAAGACAAGGTTCCCCACTCTTGCCACTCCTATTCAACATAGTACTGGAAGTGCTAGCCAGAGAAATCAGGTAAAAGATAGAAATAAAAGGCATCGAAATAGGGAAAAGTCAAACAAACCCTCTTCAAAAAGTCAAACTGATCTCTCTTCATGTATTCTTAAAAGTTAAAAATACATCAAATACATAATCAAGCCTCTACACTTTTAGGTATTTACCAAGAGAAGAAAAAGCATACTTTTATACAAAGATCTACAGACAAAATTACTTCAACAAAAGTAGGTATACTTGTAATAGTCAAAAACTGGAAATGACCCAAATGGCCATGAACAAGTAAATGGATAAAAGGAAAAGGTGGCATATCTATACAATGTAATACTAATCAGTAACAAAAAAGAATAACTATTAACAGATGCAACAACATGGATGAATCTCATGATAATTATGCTGAGTGAAAAAAGCAGACAAAAAGAGTACATATTGTTTGATTCCATTTATTTAAAACTCAAGAGAAAGTAAATCAGTGGAAAGTATAGTGGATCAGGAGATACTTGGAGAGAGCTGACGTGGGGAGGAGACAGAGACAGGGATCACACAGGGCTAGGAGGAAATCTTGGGGCATGATGGATCCATTTACTATCTTGACCATAAAGATGGTTCCATAGGTGTGTATACATGTTGAAACATCAAATATTATACTGTAAATATATGTAATTTAAGTCAATTATATCTCAATAAAAAGACTATTTTGTATGTCATTTTAGTCTGTGTTCCAAAGTGGAAATATACCTTGAAGCTAAATACACTCTTTCAAGATGGCCTCATTAGATACAGAAATAAATGTACAATTATACCTTCCTTTTAGAGATAACACGTGTAGCATGTTTGAAATACATTATCCTTGGAAAGTGTGTTCAAATATATGCTTTGTTCCTAGAAGTCTTTGGAAGGTGAAGTAATTATTTTTGCCCCTATTACTTCAGATACAAGTACTCAAAGGAGATCATCACTGTGACTTACTCTCAATTAGCTGAAAGTGTCATTGGTGAATTAATAAGATTCCACATAGTTTAATTAAATTACCAACCTCAGGAGCACACTGAGGGTAAGAATTACAGTGTGGAACTTGCCACCTGCGCCCTTGAAGGGCCAGGGGCCAGGAGAAAGCAGTTGTTTTACACTCAATAAAACCATCCTGGACTGTTCTGGGGGAATGTCGAGAAGTCACAGATCACACGACCAAAATTAATAACTAAACAGTATATAAACGATTTGTATGCACAAACTTCTAGAGAAAATTTTTTTTATAATTTCAATGAAAACCTGTCCCTGCCAAGTTGACAGTGTCCAGCCCTCTCTGGTCATGTGTGTCCAGGGCCTTCATTTATTTATCTATTCCAGAAGAAAAGAGATGAGTTGAAAGATGACTGAAATTTAAGACAACTAGAGAGACCTTTAGTTCATTTATTTGTTATACCTCATTATAATTATTTGTTAAATGAATATCTTCCCCTAAAATGAAACTTCATTGAGGAACGGGCTATATTTATGTTTTATTCAGGCTAAAAGCCTAGGGCTTGGCATAGTGTGGAATAATAATATCTAACACTTGAGTAGCATTCACAGCATTTATGAACTTTTCCAAGGGCTCTATATGTATTAATGTAATTTCTCCTAATCACACCATGAGGTTGATATTAATACCGTTTTACAGATGAGAAAACCAAGGCACAAAGAATTTAATAATTGATTAATGAAGAAGTGTTTGCCACATCCACTAGGTGGCAAACACAGTGGAGACACTGGATATGTCAAGGTGGCACACCACTTTAGTTGAGAAGATTCTAATGTGGTGGTATCTGCCCTAGCAGGTTTAAAAGCCTAGTGTTGCTGGGTACAGTGGCTCATATCTACAACTCCGGCATTTTGGGAGGCTAAGGAAGGAGGATGGCTTGAGGCCAGGAGTTCAAGGCTGTAGTAAGCTATGAAAGCGCCACTGCAATCCAGTCTGGATGAAAGAGTGAGGCCTCGTCTCTTAATAAATAAATAAATAAATAAAGCTGTGGGAGCATCCTCAGGGTATGGACCACAGCTTGTTCAGTTGTATTCCCAGCAGAGGAGGAATGGCGTATGTGTCCAAAATATTTTGTTAAAGTAGAAAGACCCACATCAAAAAGGGGAAAATACTAAATCTGAGGTCCAGTTTAAAGAAAATATGAATAGGAAAGAGTGAAAACACAAGTTGTAAAGGGAAAATAATGAGGAGGCAAAATAGAGTATCCCAGAAATTACTGTTGCTTTTGAGGAAAAAATACATTCAGAGAATGAACTGAACTTCTTCTCACCATGAAAATGAGATATGCCACCCTCCGGAGCCAGTGAGCAACTAGGGGTAGGGAGAAAAGTTCCTTTGATAATCAGATTAAATGATGCTTTGGGGTTTGGGGAAGTTGTTCATTATTTTTTTGGTGCTCCTCCAAAGAGATGTAGTCATTCTGAGTAACAAATGAGAATCTGCCACACATATGTGCACATGCAAACACACACACACACACACACACACACACATATGTCAGTGCTGTTAGTAGGATCTGATTTCAGTGACAGGAAAAGGGATGGGGCATTGGTGCAGACACATCCAATAATGTCCAGACTCAGATAGTCTTTGTGCATTCCTTGGTACCAATATTTAGTGATCTCCCATTGGCCAAAACTACAGAAACCAATAAGATGTGGGTGCTGAGGCACAGGTTGCAGCAGAGGTGCCAGTAGTAGCAATAAAAGCAGTAATTGGCTGTACTGCCTTAGGGAAGGATTATCTTCTCCTGGGAATTGGGATAGGGGCAGAAAAAACTAATATGGCAAATGTTAGGGATTAGATTGAATGCATCAGGAGAAATAGGAGACATTGAACTTCATCTTGTAGCTCTGGGGATTTAATGGTAAGGGAAATACCATGACCAATTTGTTTTGTTTTGTTTTAGAAAGAATACAGTAGAGAAGATAGTTATATCTATATTGTAGAAATCTGCTCTAAAAGATTTCTCACCAGTTTTTTCTAACATTTTTGCTAATTTCCCCAGATGATTAATACTTATTCCAATTCCACATTGTCTTGTCCATAAGAAAACACCTTAGACTGGACAATTTATAGAGAAAAAAATTATTTCTTATAGTTCTGGATGCAG
Source organism: Piliocolobus tephrosceles (assembly GCF_002776525.5). Classification (NCBI taxonomy): domain Eukaryota; kingdom Metazoa; phylum Chordata; class Mammalia; order Primates; family Cercopithecidae; genus Piliocolobus; species Piliocolobus tephrosceles. The sequence goes on along the minus strand of NC_045455.1, from coordinate 69,499,491 downwards.
GGAAGTACAAGGTCAAGGCACTGGAATTAGTGTCTGGTGAGGGCTGCTCTCTAATTCCAGAATAGTGCCTTCTTGCTGTATCCTTACATGGAGGAAGGTGGAACAGCAAGAGTGCGTATCCTTCAATCTTGAGTTGTTTTATAGAAGTGCTAATCCCACTCATGAGGGTTGTACTTGTCCACTCTCACATTGTTATAAAGAAATACCTAAGACCGGGCAATTTAAAGAAAAGAGGTTTAATTCGTTCTGCAGGCAGTACAGGAAGCATGGTGCTGGCATCCGCTCAGCTTCTGAGGCAGTCTCAGGAAGCTTACAATCATGGCAGAAGGTGAAGGGGTAGCAGGCATGTCACATGACCAGAGCAAAAGCAAGAGAGTGAGAGGGGAGATGCTCTATGCTTGTAAACAACCAGATCTCACAAGAACTCACTCACTATCATGAGGATAGTACCAAGGGGGATGGTGCTAACCATTCATGAGAAAATTGACCCCATAATCCAGTCACCTCCCACCAGGCCCCACCTCCCACCAGACCCCACCTCCCACCTTGTGGATTACATTTTAATATAAGATTTGTACAAAGAACAAAAACAAATTTACAAGAAAAGAAATAACCCCATCAAAAAGTGGGTGAAGGATAAAAACAGACACTTCTCAAAAGATGATATTTATGCAGCCAACAGACACATGAAAAAAATGCTCATTATCACTGGTCATCAGAGAAATGAAAATCAAAACCACAATGAGATACCATCTCACACCAGTTAGAATGGCAATCATTAAAAAGTCAGGAAACAACAGGTGCTGGAGAGGATGTGGAGAAAAAGGAACACTTTTACACTGTTGGTGGGACCATAAACTAGTTCAACCACTGTGGAAGACAGTGTGGCGATGCCTCAAGGATCTAGAACTAGAAGTATCAATTGACCCAGCCATCCCATTACTGGGTATATACCCAAAGGATTATAAATCATGCTGCTATAAAGACACATGCACACATATGTTTATTGCAGCACTATTCACAATAGCAAACACTTAGAACCAACCCAAATGTCCATCAGTGATAGACTGGATTAAGAAGATGTGGCACATGATAGAAACAGCTCCAGTCTCCAGCTGCCAGCGACACAGAAGACAGGTGATTTCTGCGTTTTCAACCAAGGTACCGGGTTCATCTCACTAGGGAGTGCCGGACAATCGGTGCTGGTCAGCTGCTGCAGCCCAAACAGCCAGAGATGAAGCAGGGCCTCACCTGGGAAGCGCAAGGGGGAAGGGAATCCCTTTTCCTAGCCAGGGGAACTGAGACACACAACACCTGGAAAATCAGGTAACTCCCACCCCAATACTGCGCTTTACCAAGGGTCTTAGCAAATGGCACACCAGAAGATTATATCCCACACCTGGCCGGGAGGGTCCCACGCCTGTGCAGCCTCCCTCATTGCTAGCACAGCAGTCTGCGATCTAATGGCAAGGCACCAGTGAGGCTGGGGGAGGGGTGCCCACCATTGCTGAGGCTTAAGTAGGTAAACAAAGCCGCTGGGAAGCTCGAACTGGGTGGAACTCACAGCAGCTCAAGGATGCCTGCCTGTCTCTGTAGACTCCACCTCTGGGGACAGGGCACAGCTAAACAAACAAAAAGCAGCAGAAACCTCTGCAGACGCAAACAACCCTGTCTGACAGCTTTGAAGAGAGCAGTGGATCTCCCAACACGGAGGTTGAGATCTGAGAACAGACAGACTGCCTGCTCAAGTGGTTCCCTGACTCCTGAGTAGCCCAACTGGGAGACATCCCCCACTAGGGGCAGACCAACACCCCACACCTCACACGGTGGGCTACACCTCTGAGACAAAGCTTCAAAAGCAAGAATCAGAAAGGTACACCTGCTGTTCAGCAATATTCTATCTTCTGCAGCCTCTGCTGCTGATACCCAGGCAAACAGCATCTGGAGTGGACCTCAAGCAATCTCCAACAGACCTACAGCTGAGGGTTCTGTTAGAAGGAAAACTAACAAACAGGAAGGGCAGCCACATCAAAACCCCATCAGTATGTCACCATCATCAAAGACCAAAGACAGATAAAACCACAAAGATGGGGAAAAAGCAGGGCAGAAAAGCTGGAAATTGAAAAAAAGAGTGCATCTCCCCCTCCAAAGGAACGCAGCTCATCGCCAGCAACGGATCAAACATAGATGGAGAATGACTTTGAGGAGTTGAGAGAAGAAGGCTTCAGTCCATCAAACTTCTCAGAGCTAAAGGAGGAATTATGTACCCAGCGAAAAGAAACTAAAAATCTTGAAAAAAGAATGGAAGAATGGATAACTAGAATAATCAATGCAGAGCAGGCCATAAACGAACTGACAGAGATAAAAACCATGACACGAGAAATACATGACAAATGCACAAGCTTCAGTAACCAACTCGATCAACTGGAAGAAAGAGTATCAGCAATTGAGAATCAAATGGAAGAAATGAAGTGAGAAGAGAAGTCTAAAGAAAAAAGAGGAAAAAGAAATGAACAAAGCCTTCAAGAATTATGAACAAGCCTTCAAGGATTATGTGAAAAGCCTTCAAGCCTTCAAGGATTATGTGAAAAGACCAAATCTACGTCTGATTGGGGTGCCTGAAAGTGAGGGGGAAAATAGAACCTAAGTGGAAAACACTCTGCAGGGTATCATCCAGGAGAACTTCCCCAACCTAGTAAGGCAGGCCAATATTCAAATTCAGGAAATACAGAGAACACCACAAAGATACTCCTTGAGAAGAGCAACTCCAAGACACATAATTGCCAGATTCACCAAAGTTGAAATGAAGGAAAAAATCTTAAGGGCAGCCAGAGAGAAAGGTTGGGTTACCCACAAAGGGAAGCCCATCAGATTAATAGCAGATCTCTCACCAGAAATTCTACCACCCAGAAGAGAGTGGGGGCCAATATTCAACATTCTTAAAGAATTTTAAACCCAGAATTTCATATCCAGCCAAACTAAGTTTCATCAGTGAAGGAGAAATAAAATCCTTTACAGATAAGCAAATGCTTAGAGATTTTGTCACCACAAGGCCTGCCTTACAAGAGACCCTGAAGGAAGTACTAAACATGGAAAGGAACAATCTGTACCAGCCATTGCAAAAACATGCCAAACTGTAAAGACCATCGAGGCTAGGAAGAAACTGCATCAACTAACGAGCAAAATAACCAGTTAATATCATAATGGCAGGATCAAGTTCACACATAACAATATTAACCTTAAATGTAAATGCACTAAATGCTCCAATTAAAAGACACAGCCTGGCAAACTGGATAAAGAGTCAAGACCCATCAGTCTACTGTATTCAGGAGACCCATCTCACGTGCAGAGATACACATAGGCTCAAAATAAAGGGATGGAGGAAGATCTACCAAGCAAATGGAGAACAAAAAAAAGCAGGGGTTGCAATCCTAGTCTCTGATAAAACAGACTTTAAACCATCAAAGATCAAAAGAGACAAAGAAGGCCATTCCATAATGGTAAAGGGATCAATTCAACAGGAAGAGCTAACTATCCTAAATACATATGCACCCAATACAGGAGCACCCAGATTCATAAAGCAAGTCCTCAGAGACTTACAAAGAGACTTAGACTCCCATACAATAGTAATGGGAGACTTCAACACCCCACTGTCAACATTAGACAGATCAACGAGACAGAAAGATAACAAGGATATCCAGGAATTGAACTCATCTCTGCACCAAGCAGACCTAATAGACATCTATAGAACTCTCCATCCCAAATCAACAGAATATACATTCTTCTCAGCACCACATCACACTTATTCCAAAATTGACCACATAATTGGAAGCAAAGTACTCCTCAGCAAATGTACAAGAGCAGAAATTATAACAAACTGTCTCTCAGACCACAGGGCAATCAAACTAGAACTCAGGACTAAGAAACTCAATCAATACCGCTCAACTACATGGAAACTGAACAACCTGCTCCTGAATGACTACTGGGTACATAACGAAACGAAGGCAGAAATAAAGATGTTCTTGGAAACCAATGAGAACAAAGATAAAACATATCAGAATCTCTGGGACACATTTAAAGCAGTGTGTAGAGGGAAATTTATAGCACCATATGCCCACAAGAGAAAGCAGGAAAGATCTAAAATTGACACTCTAACATCACAATTAAAAGAACTAGAAAGGCAAGAGCAAACACATTCAAAAGCTAGCAGAAGGCAAGAAATAACTAAGATCAGAGCAGAACTGAAGGAGACAGAGACACAAAAAACCCTCCAAAAAATGAATGAATCCAGGAGTTGGTTTTTGAAAAGATCAACAAAATTGATAGACCTCTAGCAAGACTAATAAAGAAGAAAAGAGAGAAGAATCAAATAGACACAATAAAAAATGATAAAGGGGGTATCACCACTGACCCCACAGAAATACAAACTACCATCAGAGAATACTATAAACACCTCTACACAAATAAACTAGAAAATCTAGAAGAAATGGATAATTTCCTGGACACTTCCACTCTCCCAAGACTAAATCAGGAAGAAGTTCAATCCCTGAATAGACCAATAACAGGCTCTGAAATTGAGGCAATAATTAATAGCCTACCAACCAAAAAAAGTCCAGGACCAGACAGATTCATGGCCGAAATCTGTCTTTAATTATTTTCTCTTTTCAAATTTCACAGGGGAACATCACACAGCGGGGCCTATTATGGGGAGGGGGGAAGGGGGAGAGATTGCATTGGGATTTATACCTGATGTAAAGGACAAGTTGATGGGTGCAGCACACCAATATGGCTCAAGTATACCTATGTAACAAACCTGCACGTTATGCACATGTATCCTAGAACTTAAAGTATAATAATAATTTTTTAAAAAAAGAAAGAAAATGTGGCATATATACACTATGGAATACTATGCAACCATAAAAAAGGATGAATTTATGTCCTTTGTAGGGCCGTGGATGAAGCTAGAAACCGTCATTCTGAGCAAACTATCAAAGGGACAGAAAACTAAACACTGCATGTTCTCACTCACAGATGGGAATTGAACAATGAGAACACCTGGACTTAGGGTAGGGAACATCACACACCAGGGCCTATCATTGGATGGGGGAGAGGGGAGGGACAACATTAGGAGAAATACCTAATGTAAATGACGAGTTAATGGGTGCAGCACACCAACATGGCACATGTATACATATGTAACAAACCTGCATGGTGTGCACATATACCCTAGAACTTAAAGTATAATAATAAATAAAAATATTTGGGTGGAGACATACATTGAACCTATATCAAAGGTGGTGCCCTCACAATATAATCACCTCCCAAAGGCCATACCTCTTAATATTGTTGTATTGGAGATTGAGTTTAAATTTGAATTTTGGAGCAAATTCTACCATCCAAACCATGGCTTTCTTCCCCGGTCTCCTAAAATTCATGTTCTTCTCACACACACAATACATTCATTCCATCCCAATAGCTTGAAATATTTGTAACTCATTCCAGTATCAACTTTCAAGTCTAAGTCCAAAGTATCATCTAAATATCATCTAAATCTGATGTGAGTGAGACTCAAGGCACAATGCATCCTAACACAAATATCTTTCCAAACAAGTAAAATCAACTTGTTTGTGAAATCAAACAAGTATGCACTTCCAAAATATAATGGTGGCACAAACATATGATAGGCATTCCCATTCCACAAGAGAGAACTAGGCAAGAATAAAGGGGTAACAGGTCCCAAAGAAGTCCAAAACCCAACAGGGAAAATAACATTAAATCTTAAAGCTTGAGAATAATCTTTTTCGACTCCATGTCCCACTTTTCAGACACACTGGGGCAGGAGTTGCATTCCCAAGAGTCCAGGGGACCCTGCCCCATGGCTTTGCTGGCCACAGCCCACACTGCAACTCTAACAGGTTTGAGTCAGATGCCTACAGCTGGCATTACACACAGGTGGCTTTTCAGGCCTGGGGTCTCAGGAATGGCCCTGCTGCAGTGGCTCTGCTAGACATTGCCCTAAGTTGGGGCTCGCTGCAGTGGCTCTGACCCTAGGGCTCTGCTGGGCACTGCCCTAATTGGAACTCTCTATGGTAGCCCCACCCATGCAGTAGATTCTCTGAGACACCCTTTGAAATTTAGGTGCAGGTAGCCATGCTCCCTCAGCTCATGCACTCTGTATACCTGCAGAGTTAGCACCTTACAAACACCATCAAGGTTTATGGCCTGTATCTTCTGGAGCGGGGACCCAATCCCCACCGAGGCACATTTGAGCCACAACTGGTGATACTAAGGAATTCTGCTCTGAAATTCAGGGAGCAGAAATGTGAGGAGGCCCTGAGTAGTGAACTCTGAGGTCCCTCTCTTGAAATCATTCTGCACTCTGGGCCTGTAATGGGAGTGGCAGCCTAGAACATCTCCAAATGACTTTGGAGTCATTCTTCCACTGTCTTAATGAATACCACCTGACTTCCACCTATTTATACTAATCTTATCAAATGTAGCTTTGTCACTCCCTTGGTATTCTCTCCCAAACTCACTTTGTCATTCTTTATTTGGCCAGGCTAAGAATTTTTCAACTCTTTAAATTCTGCTTCTCTTATGTTTATAAATGCTGTCTTTAATTATTTTTTCTTTTCAAATTTCACTATGAGCAGTTAAGAAACACCATGTGGCACCCTGAACACTTTGCTTAGAGATTTCTTCTGCCAAATATCTTAGTTTATTGCTCTTCAGTTCTGCCCTCCACAGAACATTAGCACATGGACACACTGCAGCCAAATTCTTTGCCACTTCATAACAAGGACAGCCTTTCTTCCAGTTTCCAGTAAGATATTCCTTGTTTCCATCTAAGATCTTTTTAGAATTACCTTTACTTTTCATCTTTCTACCAGCATTCTGATCATGACCACTCAGATCATCTTAAGAAGATTCAGGTTCTGTTTACAGCTCTCCTGGTCTCCTGACCTCTCACCAGAATTACCCTTAATGCTCTGTTCATGGCAATGCAGGCTTTTTCTAACCTCCAACTCCACAGTCTTCTAGCATCTACCCTTTACCCAGTTTCTTGGTACAGATTTCTTTGTTTGGCCTGCTATAACAAAATACTCTAGACTGAGTAGTTTATGAAGAATAGAAATGTATATCTTACAATTCTGGAGGCTGTGAAGTTGAAAATTAAGGTGCCAGCAGGACTAGTGTCTGGTGAACACTGTTTCCAAGATGGTGCCTTATTACTGTATCCTCACATGACAGAAGGCAAAGGGCCAAGAGAACACTTCCTTCAACCTTGAACCCTTTTATAAGGGTGCTAATTCCATTTATGTAAGCCGAGCCCTCATGACTTAATGACCTCCCAAAGGCCACACCTCTTTTTGTTACATTGGGAATTAAGTTTCAACATGAGTTTTGGAGAGCACACAATCATTAAAATCCTAACACAAGCTCAAAGATGTGTTATGTAGGCTCCGATGATAAAGCCAAGAGACTGTAATGATCCTGGGCATTAGAAATCGCTGAGAGATATGTAATAGGAATATTAAGAAATAGGTAATAAATAAACTTTTTTTCCCATAGCTTGCAGGCAATACATCCTCATTATAAAGAAAAAAAGAAAAAAGAAGAAGAAGATTTGCATGATCAGCAGAAAAGAAGAAATCATGAGTCGCACTTAGCTAGGACAGAATGTAAGATGACCCTGCATTTAAAAACCTGAAAATGTGTACATACTGGAGACGCTTATTTCAGCCTGATGATGTGATAACAAACTAGAGCTGTTTTAACCACTTTTTGTCTTTGTTTTGTTTTCTGTAAGACAATTTGCCTCTTGGCCTGCACCATTCCACCAAAACCACCCTTTAGAGGTCATTAGTATCTTCCTCAGCACTGCCAAATCCAATAAACTTTTTCTAGTTCTCACCTTAATTGACCTCATTCAGTACTGTTGATGACACTCACTGCAAAGCTATCCTTTCACAAGCTTCCCTTTTCTGCTTCTCCAACATTTTCAACAGATTGTTTTTTGTGTGTTTTAAATCACCTCTTCCACAGACTCTTGTCCCATGCCTTCACCACTGGGGAAACTCAGGGTCTTATCCTCAGTCATATGTATTTTGTTTTAATCTAAACTCTTCATGCCCTAAACTATAGCACTGGCTGTTTCAGAACACCATGAACAGAAGGTTCTGCCCTCTCTGCCTTTGTTCATGCTTCCTCCTTTGCCTGTAACATCCTTTCCTCTCCCTTTTTTGTCTATAGAAACCACTTCCTTCAATGTCTACTCAAGTGTTACCTCATTGGTGAAAGTGTTCCCGAATTTGCTGTCTCAGTTAGCATTTTTTGCAAAAACAAATCACTCCAAAATGTAGTGGCTTAAAACAGCAACCATTTATTTAACTCATGATTTGATGGGTTAGAAATTTAATCTGAGCTCAACTGGGCAGCTCTTCTGTTCCCTGCAGTCTCAGCTGGGATTCTTCGTGTGTCTGTGCTTAGCTACTGACAGGCTAGTGTTGGGGATTCTTACCCAGCAGAGCTGGCCTCTGCTCCACATGGTCTCTCATCCTCCAGCAAGCTATCCTGGGCTTGCTCACATGGTGGCAGCAGGGTTCCCAAAACAAGAGAGGAAGTACATAATGGCTTTTTAGGCCTAAACTCAGAACTGGTACACTGTCACTTCTGATGCATTCCACTGGCCAAAACAAGTCACAAGGCCAGCCCAAATTCAACGGGTACAAAAATAGACTCCATGTCTGCATGGGAAATTACAAGGGCATGGACACATGAAGGGGATAAATTTGTAACTGGTTTTTGCAACATACCACACTCCCTTATGCAAAAGGAACACTAATCACTCTCTTCCCATGCAATATTGTTCAAATCTCAAGTGCAGTATTATGTTATTCATTTAACTGTACTCCTTTAAAAAAACAAAAAAATCCTAGTGTACTACTACTGTGCCATCTACATTTCCCTATAGGTGGAGTTTCTACTGGAATAGAGAAGCCATGTTTTATTTATCTTTGTATACTTATAGCTCCTAGCACAAGGTTTGATACCAAGTACGGGTTCAATATATACTTACTAAATGCTGATTAAGATGAATGGATGACTTTTTTATCCAAAAATGCCTGCTGTAATTAACTGTAATTGTTTTTGCAGAGTTAAGGGTGGTCAGTCTTTTTGTCAAAGATTCAAAAACAATGGTAAATACTTCTTAATTTCATGTTCCCAGATTTCTTAAGTTTACAACTTTGTCTTTACAACAAAAGTGTTTCTCAGATTTAAAAAAGTCTAGACTCCTTTTTTGTTTCGTTTTGTTTTGTTTGAGAGATGGAGTCTCACTCTGTCACTCACGCTGGAGTGCAGTGGCACAATCTTGGCTCAGTGCAACCTTCACCTCCCGAGTTCAAGCAATTCTTCTGCCTCAGCTTCCCAAGTAGCTGCTGAGAGGGGAAGCCAGCTGGGCTTCTGGGTCAGGTGGGGACTTGGAGAACTCTTCCATCTAGCTAAAGGATTGTAAACACACCAATCAGCACTCTGTGTCTAGCTAAAGGTATGTAAATGCACCAATCAGTGCTCTGTAAAATGGACCAATCAGCACTCTGTAAAATGGACCAATAAGCAGGATGTGGGTGGGGCCAAATAAGGGAGTAAAAGCTGGCTACCAGAGCCAGCAGGGGCAACCCACTCAGGTCCCTTTTCATGCTGTAGAAGCTTTGTTCTTTTGCTCTTCACAATAAATCTTGCTGCTGCTCACTCTTTGAGTCCTCACCACCTTTCAGAGCTGTAACACTAGCCGCGAAGGTCTGCAGCTTCACTCCTGAAGTCAGCGAGACCATGAACCCACCAGAAGGAAGAAACTCCAGACACATCTGAACATCTGAAGGAACAACCTCCAGACACACTGTCTTTAAGAACTGTAACACTCACTGTGAGGGTCCGTGGCTTCGTTCTTGAAGTCAGCGAGACCAAGAACCAACTGGAAGGAACCAATTCCAGACACACTGGGACTACAGGCACACGCCACCATGTCCAGCTAATTTTTGTATTTTTTTTAGTAGACATGAGGTTTCACTATATGTTGGCCCAACTGGTCTCAAACTCCTGACCTCAAGTGATCTGCCCACCTTGGCCTCCCAAAGTACTGGGATTACAGGTGTGAGCCACCATGCCCAGCCTAGAATCCTTTTAAAGAAAAAATATCCTAGTGGACTACTATTGTGTTGACATAAATTACTGATATTATGCTACTCAACATGTATAAACATAAAATTGGATATAACTCCAACTTTTAAATAACTATAAAAAATATATAAAACAAAACTGCAAAGCCAATAAAATTCCAGTTAACATTAATTTAATGTGACACATAATCTTGGTTTGCTAAAATTAAATCACTGCTTACAACAAGAATGGGGATTGATTTGTTATCGTCCAGGTTCATTTGAGTTGGTATGTCTATAATAAATATTGTAGGGGCATGCCCCTTTGTTCGTAATTTCAGGTGTACCTGAAAATCATTTTCTTCATTACTTCAGTGATTCGATTTAATTTCTCTTTTTAGCTGTCATCTGCCATGACAGTTGAAACTTAATCTCAGTCAGTTGAGGGTTTGTCTTGCTTCTCTCCTGACTGCACTTAGGTTCTGTGGTTCTTAGATGGTACCAAAGTGTATTGAGTGGGGAGAGGGATGTATGGTAGGAGAAAAGGTGGTGGAACAGAGAAAGTCACAGTTTGATCTTCAAATCCTCCACCCACACTAGTGCTTGTGGAGAAACCCATTGTCAACATATGCCAGTTACCATGAGGAATTCCCTCATTTCTGTCCATTGCACTCCTCCATTTTCCCAATGCTCTCTTCCCATGTCTACGCCTAGCTGTGGCACAGAAAAGTGCATCACACGGTCAGTCATTCCATCTTCCCAGACATACTCAACGGCCATAATCCATGTGGGTTTTGCCACCTCCAGAGGACTCTCTAACCCTAGAAGCAAAGTCCAGATGTCCTCTACTCTTGGGTTCCCCAAATATATGTTAAGATTTTTCATTTCCTACACATTCTTTATAGGAATCAAGATGCACAGGACAGTTGAAGGATGATAGGGCTCCTCTAGCCTGTCTGCTAAAAACTCTATAGACAAAAACAATTGTTTTTAATATTTTTAAAATATTGAGTCACATTGCCATTTGCTGTTTGACAACTTAGTTATTCCATCATGTTTATCTACTCAAGCTTCTACTCCAGCACACCGTGGCATCATTCAGCTGTCACTTGGCATTAACATTCATATTCATATACAATCTGCCTATTTTTCTCATGAACACATAGCAAACTCAGGCACTGAAATCAAGTGGAAATATTCTATCATATTTCCATAAAAATGCAGACATATAAATAATCTAGAATATTCATTTGCTGAAGAGGAAGGGTGGCGTGAGTTTGGATTCCAAATGAAAATATATTATCTGAAAATGTTTCTAAAGAATTCTCAGGGGTCTAAGATTACATGTTTTAGTCTTAGGAGGCTGGGAACTCCAGTTTGAAAAACATAGCATTACAACAACCTTCTCTTTTTTCAACCCACTTTCATGAAAAGAGAAGTTCAAGACTGTTAAGTGGTTTGGGTTTGATTACCTTTTTAGTTTTACTTTCAGATGACATTTTATGAACATATATTACATCATCAGTAAGATACTTCCAGTTATCCCTGCCATATATCTTACTTCAGGTAAAGACCATTCTTAGTTTCTGCAAACCTACCCGGTGTTATTGCCTGCTTTCTGACCTCTGCCTGGAAAGCATAGTATTTGATCCTTTTCTCCATGCAATGCAAATTCTTATTAATTTTAGCATTTTAGTTTTTTCTACTATTATTCCTTAGTTTTTGTCAAACTCATTTTTACCTTCTGTCCATAAACTGCATTTGTTTAGCCCAGGTTTTTCTTCTCCACGATGAGAAGTTTTGGTTAAAGAGTCTGGGAATCATATGGCCAACATGCACAAAGGTGAACTTGTGATTAACGCCCTCTGGTGTATAAAAGGGAAAATATATAACATTAATTAAAGCTTTGAGAAAATGTCAGAACACTTTGCTAAGTGTCTTTAATCTAATTCTGCCATTTAATTAATTAAAATCTATTGCCCTAGGTGCTGATATGGTATGTAAGAGAATCAAGGAGTAAAACAATGTTTGTTGTTTATCTTATCTGTGTACTGCAAGCACCGGAATCTTGGCAAGTTATTTGTTGGATTCTGGTCTTTCAGATATCCTTTGATAACAATGCCAAAAGGGAGGTACTTTTGAACTTGAGTGTTCTTAAAGATAACAAAAAAAACTTAGTTTCAGATTACTTCCCTCCTATCCTTGGTACATCTTTAAGCACCAAGTATATGTTTAATAAATATTTCTACATATTAAGACAGTGAACTTCCAAATATTGAAAAAGGCACTCCTGGCTTTCAAGGAGTTCAAGTATAATAAACTAGTAGGCAAGACAAGAGTTACTTATTCATCAATTTACTAAACACACATTCTCTTACACACTAACATATGTGCACTTTTGCACTGATATGGTTTGGATCTGTGTCCCTGCACAAATCTCATGTCAAATTATAATCTCTTATGTTAGAGGTAGGACCCAGGGGTAGCTAATTAGATCATGGGGGGTAGTTTCTAATGGTTTAACACCACCCTCCTTGGTGCTGTCATTGCAATAGTGAGAACTGGCTGTTTAAAAGTGTTAGCACCTACTCCCTCTGTCTCTTGCTCCTACTCTATATGTAAGATGTACCTGTTTCCCCTTGGCCTTCCACCATGATTTTAAGTTTCCTGAGAATTCCCCAGAAGCCATGCAGATGCCAGCATCATGTTTCATATACAGCCGGCAGAACCATGAGCGAATTAAACCTGTTTTCTTTATACATTACCCAATCTCAGGCATTTCTTTATAACAATGCAAGAATGGACTAATACATGCACACAGCATTTACGATATGTTAGTCAGTATTCTAAATCCTTTAAAAATAATTTTTAAAGTCTCATAACAATCCTATATGGTAATTACTATTATCTCCATCTTGGTTAAGTGGTTTATTCAAGGTCATACCATTATTAGCGGGGGAGTTGGATTAGAACCCAGAGAATCTAGCTCCAGAATACTTGCCACGTACGCTGCCTCCAATGTTTCCCCAAGTGTATTTTTACAAAAAATGTTCAATGGGAAGAATAATTTTAGGAAACATTTCATACTATCTCCTCTCTCATAATACACATTAGCATATTAAGAAGTCCAACTAAAGGAACCTGTATAGCTTTGCTTAAACTGAATATCCAAACGTATTTAATTTCAATTTATGAAGACCTCTCAAAAGGTAAGAAAATAATCAGAACTAATATTTTCTAAGAGTACTCCATGTGCCAGGTGCTGAAAAGCATTATGCTACATTCAGCTAGAGATGGATGATCTCTACAGCCAGAATACTTTGGTTCAAACCCCAGTGCTAATGTACCATTAGATAGTCTAGGTTAGACTCTGTTATGCTAACAAATCCTGAAACAAAGCTTAATGTAGATGCATCAGATGAGGAGGTTGTCTAGCAGTTCTCTTCTAAACAATGACCTAAGACCTAGGATTTTATTTTTTAAGTCTTGCAGCTCAATCATCAACAAAAAATGACTTCAGTGTTGCCAGAGAAAAAGAAAGGGAAAGCAACAGCTTGTGTGTTTTATGGCCAGGCCTGGATATAATATACATTATTTCTGCCGACCTTTTTATTAGACTGAAATCAATCATACAGCCTCTGCCTATCCACAGTGTGGGCTAGGAAATGTAGCCTTTCAGTATACTCAGGAAAGTGGTAACTGGTTTTAGTGAACACATAACATTGTCTCTGCCACACAATTTGCTAACCATGTAACTTTGGACAAGTCACTGAACTCCTTTGTGCTTCAGTTTTCTTGTCTATAAAATGGGAATGTTATCTCATTGGATTGTTACAAGGGTTAACTGAGCTACTATCTTTAATCATTTAGAATTGCATATTAATTTGGGACATTGACACATGTGTCCAACCACGTATAATCCTAACTCAAAGGCAAATATTACTATATCTACTTTTAGCGATGAGGAAAGAGTTTCAGAGACAATAGGTGACTTGCCTACAATTAATCAGTTGCTGTATTAGTCAGAGTTCTCCAGGAAAAGCCAATAGCAGATAGAGAAAGATTTAGAAAGAACTCTCTGTCAGGCACGGTGGCTCACTCCTGTAATCTCAGCACATTGGGAGGCCGAGGTGGGTGGATCATGAGGTCAAGAGATCGAGACCACCCTGGCTAACACGGTGAAACCCCATCTCTACTAAAAATACAAAAAATTAGCTGAGCATGGTAGCAGGTGCCTGTAGTCCCAGGTACTCGGAAGGCTGAGGCAGGAGAATGGCGTGAACCTGGGAAGCAGAGCTTGCAATGAGCCGAGATTGTGCCACTGCACTCCAGCCTGGGTGACAGAGCAAGAGTCCGTCTCAAAAAAAAAAAAAAAAAAAAGTTGTCTTACTCAGGAAAGGATAGGATCAATCCTTTTGTTCTACACAGGCTTTCAACTAATTGGATGAGGCCCACCCACATTATGGAGGGCAAACTTTACCAACTACTATGTTGATCTCATCCAAAAACCTTTCCCTAATCATCCAGAATATTATTTGATCAAATATCTGGGCACATTGTGGCCCAGATAATTTGACATATAAAATTAGCCATCACCGGCCGGGCGCGGTGGCTAAAGCCTGTAATCCCAGCACTTTGGGAGGCCGAGATGGGCGGATCACGAGGTCAGGAGATCGAGACCATCCTGGCTAACATGGTGAAACCCCGTCTCTACTAAAAAATACAAAAAACGCGCCGGGCGTGGTGGCGGCTGCCTGTAGTCCCAGCTACTTGGGAGGCTGAGGCAGGAGAATAGCATGAACTTGGGAGGCGAAGCTTGCAGTGAGCCGAGATTGCACCACTATGCTCCAGCCTGGGCTACAGAGCGAGACTCTGTCTCAAAAAAAAAAAAAAAAAAAAAAAAAAATTCCTAAGTTGAGCATATTTGAAAACTGAGAATTCTAAAGGTCTGTAAGTTATGTGGTTCTGGTTCCAGAGTGGTCCAGCAAGATCACAACTATCTCTAATTGGCATTTACTCCCTTAAATTAAAATTTACTCCCTTAAACTAAAAATCCCATGGTTCTTCCTAGAACCATGCAATACTCAGCAATGTATGAAATGAATTATGTCACTATCCTAGTAAGAAAGGGAGGGACACTGCAAAGTTGTTTTCAATCTAAGCCTTGCAATTGAATAAGCACTGATCAGAAGCATACTGAATTTAACAAAAGCCCATGTGTTTGAATCATCATCTTTGATTTAAATTCATATCTCGTGGAGAAGAACCTTGTCCAATTTTGTTTTATAAGCAAAATGCACTGGGTAAATATAATCGATTTAGAATCAACTAACATTATTGGATACCTATAATGTTAACAGTAACTATATTTTCAAGTTTAAAGATTAGGACATACCACCTAATACATAGTTTGAATTATAAATGTATTTGTGTGAAAATCTCATAAATGAAGAAAAATAACATTGCATGTAGGTTTTATAATGAATCAAGTGCTATTACTGAAAAGAAAAATACATGAAATGATGCTGTCGTCCCAGAACATCTAAGATAGTCTCTGTTACTGTGGTCTGTTCTAGGCACTTAACAGTCTCAACTCATTTTGAGATTTTTAAAAATTAATGATTCATGAAAATATTTAATAGGACTAAGAAATATTATTAAAGAATCCAATTTCATAAATTTTTGTGGACCACATAACTACGGGCTAGTTACTAAGAAGAATATAAAAATAGGTGAATAGCCTCTAACCTCAAGCAGTTTATAATTGACCAAAATAAAACCAAGACATACTTTAAATAATCATGACACGAGGCAGATTATAAATGTGGCTAGATGTCTCTCCAATTTAAGCAACTATCTTTTCTGGTAGATTTGGGGAACCAGGATTGCTGCTGCTTTTACAATTCCCCAACATTCAGAAAAACCACAAGTCAAGAAAGTCCTGAGTGAAACAGACTCAGGGTTATTAAAATTTTTTGCCATGAATGTTCCTATTGTGGATTCAGATATGACACTTAATTTCATTACCCTCATGTCTGAATCCCTAGAGCTGGGTATCATATCACCCTGTAAGCTCATTTGATGAACTATTCCCTCCCCTATCCTCCATCTAAGCTGATCAGTGGTTCCTACTCCTATTGGTTATCCAAAATGGTTACCATAAAACTTATTCTTTTTCACCCTCTATTAATTATTAATAGGAGAAAAGTTATGAGAATAAAACTTGCAGGTATTTGTAGTTTGCAAGAGTGAACATATACAATTTTAGAGCTTATGAATTTGGCTGCATTTACATCAGAGCTGAGAGTAAATGTGGTGTCTGGCTTTTCTTCTTCAGCATGGGCCAGAGGATAAGTACGTGCAAAATGTCTCTTGAGTTTAGAAAAGGAGAACAACAGAAAGGTTTTGTGAAGCAGATGGCATTTGAGATGGTGTTGAAAAGCTGGTGGGATGTTGGAAAGGAATGTTGGAAAGGAATGTTGGAGGAGGGCTTTCTAGGCAGAGAGAGAAAGGCCAGCAAAGGATCAGGAGCAGGAAAACATGACCAGGAGATTGAGAATAGACTATGTCTCAATAAAATATAGAAAACAAAAAATGGAGACTCCTGGTTTTAAAATAGCTGCACAGAAGCAAGCTAGCTTCACTTCTCCCCACTCCCTATAGAAAACCAAAAACAAATACACAGTGCTGAGATAATCACCAGAACAACCCAGAACACAAATATGAAGATGAGACAGTTCCTGGCACCAAAGTGAAAAAACTACAAGCAGACGTTAAGAGAATTGGAATTCCACATCTGCAAAGCCCCTAACCCCATTGTGTCCAGCACCAAGAGGTGGATAATCTCCCCCAACTCAGTTTCTGCACAAGAAAAAGTGAGACTGAGGTGGTCCATCAGCTTCCCCACCATCTTGAGTTCTCTTCCAGTAAATATGTCCTTGCCTTAACCTACAGGAAGCAATGTTACTGCCTAAAGGAAAAAAAAAAATGTATCTGGGAAAAGGCAGAGATAAAGGGGGCAGGTGGGACTACCAGCCCTGGAAACTCTGGTCTGTAATTCCACCAAAGGAGATGCCAAGTCAGAGTGGCTAATTTGCAGCACAAACCCCTAGCCAGGCTTCTCATAATGTCAAAATAATCCCTTTGGGGGCCTCCTTTATTTGGATAGTGCTCCAATCATTTGCTAGAGCCACGGTTTACCTGACGTACCACTTAGACCCAAAAAGTAGGCACCAATGTAGCAATAAAGATTTTTTTAAGAAAACATGTTCAACAAAAACCAAAACAAGCCAGATAGAAATATGAAATAACCAATTCTTCAATGAAAAGACATATATGTTTAGACACATACCCACAAGAAACAACAGAAAACAGGGATCTATGACCTTCCAAAACAACAAAGCAAAAATCCAGTGACTACCTGTAACACAGCAATATGTGAGCTCTCTGAACAAGAATTAAAAATAGCCACTTTAAGAAAATTCAGTGCTCCCCAAGATAGCACAGAAAAGCATTTCCAAAATTTATGCGAAAAATTTAACAATCAGATTGAAACAATAAAAAAGAAATTAAACAGAAATTATGAAACTGAAAGATACACTTGCTGAACTGAAAAACTCATTAGAGGATCCGAACAGCAGAATGGACCAAGTAAAAGAAAGAATCAGAGAACTCTGAGATCAGCTATGTGAAAATATACAATCAGAGTAGGAAAACGAATGAAGGCCAGGCACAGTGGCTCACACCTGTAATCCCAGCACTTTGGGAGGCCCAGGCGGGTGGATCACGAGCTCAGATCGAGACCATCCTGGCTAACACAGTGAAACCCCGTCTCTACTAAAAAATACAAAAAATTAGCCAGGCGTGGTGGCGGGCACCTGTAGTCCCAGCTACTGGGAGGCTGAGGCAGGAGAATGACGTCAACCCGGGAGGCGGAGCTTGCAGTGAGCCGAGATGGCACCACTGCACTCCAGCCTGGGCGACAGAGTGAGACTCCATCTCAAAAAAAAAAAAGAAAGAAAAGAAAAGGAGAAAAAAGAAAAACGAATGAAATTATTTCTACAAGATATAGAAAATTACCTCAAATAACCAAATCTAAGAATTACTGATGTTCAAAGGGAGCTGAGCAAGAACAAGAAGTACAAAACTTCAAAGAAATAACAGAACACTTTCCAAAACTTTAGGAAAAGATAAATTTCCAGGTACAGGGAGGTCTGAGAACAACAAATAGATTCAGCCCAAATAAGACTACCCAAAGGCATATAATAATTAAATTCTGAAAAGTCAAGGACAAACATAGGATCCTAAAAGAAGCAAGAGAAAAGAAGTAAATAACCTGTAAAGCTTCTATTCATCTGGCAACAGACTTTTCAACAGAAACCATACAAGGCCAGGAGACAGTGGACTAACACTGTTAAGTGTTATTCTAATAACACTTTAAGCACTAAGTGCTCAAAGGAAAAAAAATGCCATTCACTAATATTGTATTGAGCAAAATCATCCTTCAACTATAATGGAGAGAGATAATCTTTCCCAGACAAACAAAAGCTGAGATAATTTACCAGCACCGGATTGGTCTAATAAGAAATGCTGAAAGGCATTTTTCAATCTGAAAGAAAAAACACCAGCACATAAACAGAAAAGTTTTCAAACCCACTGATAAAACTAAGTACACAGACAAACCTACAATACTCTATTACTGTAATTGTAGCATGCAATCCACTCATAATTCTATATAAAACCTGACAGTTAAATCTATCAAAAGCAATAATAGCTATAGCAACCTGTTAAAAGATAGATAATATAAAAATATGTAAATTGAAACAAAGTCAAATGCTGAAAAAAATAAAGTTAAAGTGTAGAATTTTTTATGGGTTTTTTTTTTCTGCCTTGGTTTGGGTTTTATTCATTTCTTTGTGATCTAAATTATCATGTTATATCTATACTATGTTTCTGTAAGCCTCATAACCACAATGCAAAAATGTATAATAGATTCACCAAAAATAGAAAACTACCAAATAAAGCATACTATTGGAGAAAACTACTTAAACGTATAGGAAGACTGTAAGAAAGGAAGGAAGGGAGAAATCTCACAGCAACCAGAAAAAAAACGTAATAAAATGGCAACAGTAAGCCCTTACTTAATAACACTGGATGTAAATAGTCTCAATTCTCCAAGTAAAAGGCATAGAGTGGCTGAATAAATAAAGAAAACCCAACTATGTGATGACTTCAAGAAACCCCATTCACTGAAGACACACATAGACTGAAAGTGAAGGGGTAGAAAAAATATTCCATACAACTGGAAACCAAGAAAGAGCAGGAATATCTATATTTATATCAAATAAAATTAACTACAAATCTAGGATTATAAACAGATACCAAGAAGATCACTATATTATGAAAAATGGGTCAATTCAGTAAGAAGATATAATAATTATAAATATGTATACACCCAACAAAGAAGCTCCCAGGTATATAAAGCAAACATTAATAGATCTAAAGGGAAAGACAGATTGCAATGTAGTAATAGTAGAAGACTTTAACACCCCCACTGTCAGTAATGGAGAGATCATACAGACAGAAAGTCAGCAAAAAAGCATTGGAGTTAAACTGCACCCAAGATCAAATAGGCCTAACTGGCATTTATGGAACATGCCACCCAACTTCTGCAGAATACACTTTCTTTTCATCAGCATATGGAGGTACATTTTCCAGAAAAATCCATATCTTAAGCCACCATACAAGTCTGAATGAATTCAAAATAAAAGGAATCATTATCAAGTATCTTTTCTGACCACAGTGGAATAAAACTAGAAATCAGTAAGAGAAACCTTGAAAAATCCACAAACACATGGAAACTAAATAACATGCTTCTGCATGAACAATGAGTCAATGAAAAGAAATTAAGAAAATTTTAATAATTTCTTGAATGAAAATGGAAATACAACATAGTAAGACTATGGCATACAGCAAAAACAGTACAAAGAGGTAATTTATATAATAATAAATGGCTATATCATAAAAGTAGATGGACTTCAAATAAACAGCCTAACAATGCAACTCAATGAACTAGAAAATCAAGAATAAATCAAGCGCAAAACTAATAGAAGAAAAGAAATAATAAACGTCAGGGAAAAAATAATGAGATTAAGACCAAAAACTCAGTACATAAGATAAACAAAATGAAAAGTTGGGTTTTTTTGATAAGACTAACAAAATTGACAAATGCTTAGCAAGACTAAGACAAGAGAGAAGATTCAAATAAAATCAGAAATGAAAAAAGGAGACACAACAACTGAGACCTCAGAAATAGAGAATCAGAGATAATTAGGAACAGCTACATGCCAGCAAATTGGAAAACTTACAAGAAATTCATAAATTCATTGACACATACAACCTACCAAGATTGAGCCACGAAGAAATAGAAAACTTCAATGAACCAATAACAAATAACAAGATTGATGCCATAATAAAAATGTCTCTCATCAAAGAAAATACCAGGATCTGATGGATTCACTGGTGAGTTCTACCCAACATTTAAAGAAGAAATAATTAAACTCTTCCAAAAAAAATTGAAGGAGAGGGAATACTTTCAAACTCATTTACAGAGTCATTATTACCTTGATATCAAAATCAGCTAAGGGCACAACAAGAAAACTACAAGTCAATATCATTGATGAACACAGATGTAAAAATCTTCAACAAAATACTAGCAAACCAAATACAACAACACATTAAAAAGATCATTCACCATGATTAAGTAGGTTTCATCACAGGGGTACAAGGATGGTTCAACATGCACAGATCAATAAACATGATACATCACATTGATATAATCAAGAACAAAAATCATGATTGTCTTGATAGATGCTGAAAAATCATTTGATAAAATTCATTTTATGATGAAAAACTATCATCAAATTGAATGTAGACAAACAGAGTTCAAAATAATAAAGACTGTATATAAGAAACCCACAGTTAACATTATACTGAATGTAGAAAATTGAAGGCCTTGCCTCCAAGGATTGGAGTAAGAAAAGAATGTCCACTTTAGCCACTTTTGTTCAACACAATACTGGAAGTATTAGGCAAGAAAAAGAAATAAAGGGTACCCAAATTAGAAAGGAAGTCAAATTAGCCTTGTTCACAGACAACATGATCTTATACCTAGGTAAACCTACAGAATTAACTAAAAAACCTTAGAAATAATAAGCAAATATGGTAAACTTGCAGGATATGAAGTCCACATACAAAAATCAGTAGCATTTATAAATACCAACAGTGAACAATCTGAAGAAGAAATAAAGGAAGCAATCCCATTTACAATACTATGAAGAATATAAAATACTTAGGAATCAATCTATCCAAATAGGTGAAATAGCTACACACACACACACACACACACACACACACAAACTATAAAACTCTGATGAAAAAAATTGAAGAGGACACAGTTAATATTGCTAAAGTAGACATGCTATCCAAAGCAATTTACAGATTCAGCACAATCTCTATCAAAATACCAATAACATTCTTCACATAAATAGAAAAACAATCAAACATTCATATGGAACCACAACAGAGCTCAAACAGCCAAAGAAATCCTGCATGAAAAGAATAAAACTGGAGGCATCATGCTCCCTGACTTCAAAATTTACTACAAAGCTGTAGTAATCGAAATTGAATGGTACTGGCATAAAAGCAGACATAGACCATTGGAACAGAATAGAGAACCCAAATATGAATTCATGCATTTACAATCAACTCATCTTTAACAAAGGCGCTGAAAACATTTGATGGGGAAAGGACAGTGTCTTCAATAAACGGTGCTGAGAAAACTAGACAACTACATGCAGAAGAATGAAACTAGACCTTTATCTCTCACCATACACAAAAATCAGATTTAAATTGGTTAAAGACTTAAATTTAAAACCTGAAACTATGAAAATATTAGAAAAAAATTGGGAAATGTTTCATTGGTCTGGGCAAAGAATTTTTGTATGGGACCCCAAAGCACAGGCAACCAAAGCAAAAATAGACAAATAGCATTACATCAAGCTAAAAAACTTCTGCACAGCAAAAGAAATAAAGTGAAGAGACAACATACAGCATGGGAGAAGATATTTGCAAATTGTCCATCTGATAAGGGATTAATAACCAGGATATATAAGGAGCTCAAAACAACTCAATAGCCAGAAAAACAAATAATTGATTAAAAACAGGCAAAATATCTGAACACACATTTCCCAAAAGTCATGCAAATGGCCAACAGGTATATGAAAAACGCTCAGTATTACCAATCATCAGAGAAATGCAAATCAAAACCACAATGAGATATCGTCTCATTTTAGCTAAAATGATTTTTATCAGAAAGACAATAAAAGATACTGGTGAGGATGTGGAGAGAGGGGAACCCTCATACATTGCTGGTGGGAATGTAAATGAGTACAGCCACTATGGAGAACAGTATAGAGGTTCCTCAAAAAACTCAAAAATAGAAACCCTGTATGATCCAGCAGTTCCACTAACGGGTATTTATAAAAAGAAAGGAAATCAATATATTGAAGAGATATCTACCCTCCCATGTTTATTTCAGCACTACTCACAATAGCCAAATATGGACTCAACCTAAGAGCCCATCAATGGATAAACAGGTAAAGGAAATCTGATATACATACACAATGGAATGTGATTCAGCCATAAAAAAATGAAATCCTGTCATTTGCAGCTACATGGATGAAATTATAGGCAGGCTATTATCTTAAGTGAAATAAGCCATGCACAGGGAGACAAATATTGCATGGTCTCACTCATATTGGAAGCTAGAAATATAGATCTCATGAAGATAGAGTAGATTGGTGGTTACCAGAGGCCAGGAAAACTAGGGAGAAGGGAGAAGAGGAGGGAAAAAAGAATATAAATGTACATATTACCACTGAATGGTACCCTGAAAAATGAGAAAGATGGTAAGTTTTGCATGTATATTTTACTTAAAAAAAATAAAATAGAATTAAAAGATGAATTGTGATGAGAAATAGTAAAAAATGGCCATTAAAAAAATTTAAAATGTTGATTCGAGCTCTGTTCTACAAGGCTCTATGTCAATGTTGTGTTAAATGAATGAATCTCAGTCTGTAAATTTCTGTGTGTAAGCAATATAGGCTCCTTTACTTTCAACTACTCAATTTCTATTTTGGGCCATATTCTGCTGGGCTGGCAGGAGAATTTAATCCCAGTTTTTCTGTTTCTCTCCTTTTCTTACCCTGAGAAGTTGAGTTGAAGTTTAGCATCATGATAAGGTGCTGGAAGGACCACTGGATCCTTTAGTCTTTCATGAACTTTACTGAAAAGTTGTGTATTTTCCCAGTGTGTCAGTTCCTGAGATGCTTTCTACAAACCTGATTATAGCTTTATCTAATATAATATGTGGCCATACCCAGCACCTTGCATCTCCAGCAGTAATTCTGGAAAGCACAGGTTTCCACTCTCTAGAGCATCATAAACTTCTTTAAGGTCCTCTCATCTACTGGTAGCACTGCTTGGAAAATAATGCACGACCCTTACCACCATACCATCACTAACACACCATCATCACCACCATCTCTGCAGTATCGACAATCACCTTCCTCACTACCAACATCACCACCACCTCCAACGCTATCACCACTACTGCCACCGACGACATCACCATAACCACCCTTCTTTTCCCTAAAGCCCAGGATCAAATTGCTCTTTAGTCTGGAACAATCTTTAGTCTTGAAAACTTTTCACCAAAAAAAAAAAATTTTAATAACCTCATCTCTCTTTTGATCTATGCTCTGATGCTTAGGGTTTGGAAGCAAAATTTAAGAAGACTCCCTGATTATTTCTGCATCTCATTCTTGTCCTGAGAAAATAAGTAGAGGTCTGACTGAGAGAATGAGGAGGTGTATTAGACTGTTATTCCCTTGCTGTAAAAACGTACCTAAGACTGGGTATAAGGAAAGAGGTTTAATTGGTTCATGGTTCAGCAGGCTGTATAGAAGGCCTAACACCAGCCTCTGCTTCCGGGGAGGCTTCAGGGAGCTTTTACTCATGGTGGAAAGTGAAGTAAAAGCGGGCACATCACATGGTGAAAGCAGGAGCACATGAGAGAATTAGGGGTGAGGGTGCTACCTGCTTTTCAACAACCAGATCTTGTGTCAACTCAGAGTGAGAGCTCACTTCTCACCAAGAGGATAGCCCAAGCCATTCATGAGGGATCTGCCCCCCTGATCCAAACACTTTTCACCAGGACCCACCTCCAACACTAAGGATTACATTTCAACATGAGATTTAGATGAGGCCAAATATCCAAACTATATCAGGAGGGGAAATCAAGGGAAAGGAAAAAAAGGTATTTAATACACCAAAATATTATTCAACTAAATATACATGCAATGGAGGATGTGGGAGTCATTGCAAGTTTAAGGAGCACTATAATGATCACCTGGGAGCAGAGCACAGGATGCCTTGGAAGAGGTAGAAAGTGAAATGTAGAGACAGTATTATTATAACAACTCACAGTGAGTCAGGCCAGGGACAGTGAGGATGGAAAACAGCAAACAAACACAAGCAACTCCAAAAAGATAAACCCAATGGGACTTAGCCAATGACTTAATGAACTTGAGGAACAAAGAAAAAGAAAGGGTTACAGGTATGAAGTTGGAAGAATAATGATATCATTTATGAAGAAAACATATCAAGAAGTAGAAGAGCTTATTTATGAGAGAAAAAATTCCTTTTTTTTTTTTACTTATACCCAGTTTTAGATGTGAATATGACCACTAGGCAGAAATTTTCTGGAAATGTTTAAAAATTCAAAATCATGGTTCAGGAAAGAGGCCACACCAGTTTGTTTTAAAGAAAAACCTTTTACTTTAGGTTCAGAGGTACATATACAGGTTTGTTTAGGTAAATTTGTGTCACAAGGGCTTTTTGTACAGGTGATTTCATAACCCAGGTACTAAGCCTAGTACCCAATAGTTATTTTTCTGTGCCTCTCTTTCCTCCCACCCTTCACCTTCAGGTAGGTCCCAGTGGGACCTTTGTTATTAGGTTCAGGGGTACATATATGGGTTTGTTGTTCAGGTAAACTTGTGTCACAAGGGTTTGTTGTACAGATTATTTCATCACCCAGGTACTCAGCCTAGTACCCAATAGTTATTTTTCTGCTCCTCTCTTTCCTCCCACTCTCCACCTTAAGGTAGATCCCAGTGTCTGTTGTTCCCCTCTTTTTGTCCATGCGTTCCTATCATTCAGCTTCACTTATAAGGGAGGACATGTTGCACTTTGTTTGCTGTACTTATCAAGCTATACTTGATAAACCTCCAGCTCTATCCATGTTCCTACAATGGACATGATCGCATTCTATTTAATGGCTACCTAGTATTCCGTGTTTATATGTACCACATCTCCTTTATCCAATCTATCATTGATGGGCATTTAGGTTGATTACACATCTTTGTTTTTGTGAAGAATGCTATGATTAATGTATGAGTGCATGTGTCTTTACGGTAGAATTATTTATATTTCTTTGGGTATATATCCAGTAATGGGATTGCTGGGTAGAATTATTGTTCTGTTTTTAGCTCTTTGAGGAATCACCATACTGCTTTCCACAGTGTTTGAATTAATTTACACTCCCACCAACAGTATATAAGCATTCCCTTTTCTCCACAACCTTGTCAGCATTGCATCTGTTATTTTTGACTTTTTAGTGATAGCCATTCTGACTGGTGTGAGAAGGTATCTCATTGTGGTTTTGAATTTCTCCAATGATCAGTGATAATGAGTTTTTCATATGCTTGTTGGCTGCATGTATAACTTTCTTCCAAAAAATATCTGTTCACGTCCTTTGTCCACTTTTTAATAGGGTTGTTTTTATCTTAGAAATTTAAGCTCCACATAGATGCTAGATATCAGACTTTTATCTGATGCATAGTTTGCAAAAATTCCCTCCCATTCTGTATGTCATCTGTTTACTCTGTTGATAGTTTCTTTTGCTGTGCTGGAGCTCTTTAATTAGATCCCATTTGTCAGTTTTTGCTTTGGTTGCAATTGCTTTTGGCATCTTCATCATGAAATCTCTGCCCATTACTGTGGCCCGAATGGTATTACCTAGGTTGTCTTCCACAATTTTTATAGTTTGAAATTTTACATTTAAGTCCGTTATCCATCTTGAGTTGATTTTTATATGTGGTATAAGGGGTCCAGTTTCAATCTTCTACATATGACTAGCCAGTTATCCCAGTACCATTTATTGAATAGGGGGTCTTTTCCCCATTGCTTATTTTTGTCAGTTTTATCAAAGATCAGACAGTTGTACATGTGCAGAGTTATTTCTGAGCTCTCTATTCTGTTCCATTGGTCTTTGTGTCTTATTTTTTTTTTTTAAACCAATACCATACTGTTTTGATTGCTGTAGCCCTGTAGTATGGTTTGAAGTTGGGTAGCATGATGCCTTCTGATTTGTTTTTGCTTAGGATTGCTTTGGCTATTCAGGCTCTTTTATTTGGTTCCATGTGAATTTCCAAATAGGTTTTTTCTAGTTCAGTGAAGAATGTCATTGGTAGTTTAATAAAAACAGCATTGAATCTATAAATTGCTTTGGGTAATATGGCCATTTTAACAACACTGATTCTTCCTATCCATGAGCATAGAATGTTTTTCCATTTGTCTGAGTCATCTCTGATTTCTTTGAGCAGTGTTTAGTAATTATCACTGCAGAGATCTTTCAGCTTGTTGATTAGCTGTATTCCTAGGTATTTTCTTTTTATGGCAATTGTGAATGTGATTGAGTTCCTGATTTGGCTCTTGGTTTGACTGTTGTTGATGTATAGGAATGCTAGTGGTTCTTGCACAGTGGTTCTGTATTCTGAAACTTTGCTGAAGTTATCAGCTAAAGGTGCTTTTGTGCTGAGATGAGGGAGTCTTCTAGATATAGAATCATGTCATCTGCAAACAGGGATAGTTTGACTTCCTCTCTTTTTGTTTGGATGCCCTTTATTTCTCTTGCTTGATTGCTCTGGCCAGCCCTTCCAATATTACGTTGAATCAGCTGAACAACGGAGTTGTTCAGGGAGAGAGGGCATCCTTGTGCCAATTTTCAAGGGGAATGCTTCCAGATTTTGCCCATCCAGTATGATGGCTGCAGGGTTGTCAGAGTTGGCTCCTATTTTGAGGTATGTTCCTTCAATACACCCTTTGTTGAGAGTTTGTAACATGAAGCAGTGTTGAATTTTATTTATTTATCTTATTTTTATTTTTATTTTTTTATTTTTTTTGAGATGGAGTCTTGCTCTGTCGCCCAGGCTGGAGTGCAGTGCCCAGATCTCAGCTCACTGCAAGCTCTGCCTCCCGGGTTCACGCCATTCTCCTGCTTCAGCCTCCCAAGTAGCTGGGACTATAGGCGCCCGCCACCTCGCCCAGCTAGTTTTTTGTATTTTTTTTTTTAGTAGAGACGGGGTTTCAGCGTGTTAGCCAGGATGGTCTCGATCTCCTGACCTCGTGATCCGCCCGTCTCGGCCTCCCAAAGTGCTGGGATTACAGGCTTGAGCCACCACGCCCGGCCAGCAGTGTCGAATTTTATTGAAAGCCTTTTCTGCATCTATTGGGATGATCATATGGTTTTTGTCTTTATTTCTGTTTATGTGATGAACCACATTTATTGATTTTCACATATTGAACCAATCTTCCATGCCAGGGATTAAGTCGACTTGATCTTGGTGGATTAGCTTGTCAATGTGCTGCTAGATTCAATTTGCTGGTGTTTAGTTGAGGATTTTTGCATCAATGTTCATCAAGGATATCGGCCTGCAGTCTTCCTTTTTTTTTTTTGTCTCTGCCAGGTTTTGCTATCAGGATGATGGGAGCCTCATAGAATGAGTTGGGGAGGAGTTCCTCCTCCTCATTTTTTTTTTTTGGGGGGGGGGAATAGTTTTAGTAGGAATGGTACCAGCTCTTCTTTGTACATCTGGTAGAATTCAGCTGTGAATCCATCTGGTCCTGGGCTTTTTTTTGGCTGGTAGGCTATTTGTTACTGATTAAACTTTGGAACTTGTTATTGGTCTGTTCAGAGTTTCCATTTCTTCCTGATTCAGTCCTGAGTGGGTGTATGGGTCAGGGAATTTATCCATTTCTTCTACATTTTCTAGTTTGTGTGCATAGAGGTGTTCATAGTAGTCTCTGATGGTTATTTGTATTTCTGTGTGGTTATACAACAGATGTTTCAAAGCCTTTGTAGAACATACTCATATGTGAGTTAATTAATTTAATTCAAATAAATTATGACAAGCTAGAAATACAGAATGGCATCTGTAGTTATAGGAAATAATTTTTTATATATGGTTATAGGAAGAATATGTAAATATAGTAGATGGGGGAAAAAACAGGAGAAATAATACAGGGATTCAAGAGATGAGACATTTAAGGAGGACAGATGGCCATCCATTCAAAGAACTTTAGAACCTTCAAAGAACTCAAAGCTACTCAATGAATTGGAGATGTAACAAGGTTACTGGACGTGCTCCTGAGACTAACTTCAGCAAGGTATTAGGGTGTGGAGGCATATTGCAGGAAATTCCAACCTGCAAAGATGGTGGGTAGATGTGTGAACCCTCTTTCAGAAAAACGTACTATAAATAAAAAGGGAGAAATGAGGTTAAAAATCTGATTCAGAAGGAATGACCAAGTGATGGAGATAAAAAGAACTCTAACCCATTTACACAAATTCTTTGGATTTTGGTTTAATTGACTCCTAATTTATGGCTCCCAGATCTTTGCAGAGTCCGCTAACTGCCTAGAATGCTTTCTTCTATCCCTCCCTCCTTAATCTCTGTAAGCATCAGTTTTCTCAATTGTACACTGGGGCTAATAATTCCTATCTTAAGTGTTGTGAGGAAAATGAATCAGGTTGTGAAAGGGCCTAGATAAGTGCCTGTCACATACTAGATATATAGTAGTATTTCACTGAGAATTGCAATTAGCAGAAAAATATAATCCACATAAAATGACCACGAGGCAATAGGAAAGTACATATTAATGTTAATATTGAGAAGGCAATGATTGATGCTAGTATTAAGTTGCTTATACACCCGAGAAGAACAGAATAACCTGAAACAGAACCTCTCCCAAGGCAGAGAGTGAGAAACAGACCAAAGGAAATGACAGCTGAAAGGGGTACTTACGAGAGAGTGCTGGGAGGGTGCAGGGGAGCTCCTTCCTAATCTCCATCAGACCTTCAAGCCATTTCAAACAAGCCTACATTGTTTATGAAAACATAGCCTCAATTGTGGTCCTGTTCTTCCAAAAACTGGAAGAACTTTGACCTCCTATTTACCAAACATTTAGGGAGCAATAGGATGGAATATAGCAAAGTGTGAGATAACTCTGGACAGGGGTCACGGGGGAACCACTCCTTCTTCTGCCTCTTAGTGACAGCTTAGTGACCTTGGAACAGTCCATGTAACTCCTTTGCTCCTCTGTTTCCTTCTCACCAAAAGCATTCCATTAGACTCATAGTTTTCCACAAGGTTCTCCACATTGCCCCGCGGGGGGACATTTTGACCATGTGGGAGAAAAGTTCTGCTTGCTGTAAGGATTGGGCAGTGCTACTGGCATTTAGCAGGTGTGGACAGGGACACTGAATGTCCTGGATGCTTAGCACAGTCTAGCACAACCAAGAACTGTCTCCAGCCTGCACAGCTTTCTAATGCTCTTCTGACATTGAGGTAGATGAAAACCCTTGTTATCATTAATAAGCCTAACACCTAACTCTGTTTTACAGAGTTTATGTTTAACTCTGCTTTACAATTTTTATGCATATGGTTCCCACTATCTAGTTTCTATTCTAATATTCACCTGTCCCTTCTGCTCTTGCATTTTTCTTTTTGCTTATAGAGAATGGCTCCAGATCTTCTTTCAAATCTTAATTTATTCACTGTAAAGTAGTACAAGCCTCTGGCTAATTCAACATGTCTTCAAGACTGGTGTATCAGATCTGTGCCTTTATATATTGAATATAAATATTACCATAAATGACTCATTTTACTTCTCACTTATAGTTAGGGCATTTTCAGTTATATGAGTATATAAATTATTGTAGGAATTTTATTTTAGGGTAGTGCAGGGCTGTTACAAAATATTTGTTATAAGAAGTACTCTTGGGTCTTAACATTTGACTGAAAGCTACTAGACTGAATGCGTTGAAGTTCCCATCCCCTCTAAAATTCCAAGACTTACCATTTGTCCACGTTATCTTCTGCTGAGGCCAAACTGCAGTAAAAAGCAGAATATTTTCCTTGTGACACTCTATAGTATACTGTATGCTTGATTGTACTTTTCAGCAACGATGGTGATGTGGGTGTTAACCTGTCCCCTCCAGAAAATATCCAGTATTTAAATAAATTGTAATAAATAATGGAAATTGAGTTGAACCACATCCATATCTACTACCAATTTCTTTACATTTAAGCAGGACTCATGCAGGGCATCTCAATTATGCTGATTTTCAATGACATATGAAGATTACTCTCCTGTTAATAGTTCTACGAACCTCATGCCTTATTTTCTTTGCCTCAGTGAGCTTCCACACCGTTTTTGTTGAAAGACTCTTCTTAATTTGTTTTGCCATCAAGAGAGGTAAGTGAAATTATTTTTCAAGAAACCCAGAAACTTTTGATCGAGCCAAAATGGCATGTCAAATAAAGACAGATGAAATAACTTGTGTTTGGTTACTGTCCTTCTCAAGGAGAATAATCACCACCTGGGAGCTATATGCAATTCTGCAGCAGTAGTTGAACAATCTAAGTCATTTATTTTTGTTTCATCTCTGAAAGAAATTGCCATCGCAGAAAGTACAGAAACAATGCATATCTTAAACAACGAGTTTTCACTTTCCTCTTTTTTATTGCAAAAGACAAGTACTTTATTTTTCTATAACCAAACTAAATTTCTGTTTTATCTACTCCCACTTCCAACTGATGGTGCAATACCTAATTGACTCAATTCCAAAACAATTGTGTCAAATCAGTGACCTCTAAATCATTTGGGTTTAAGACTCAATTACTTTTAGCATTGTCGCCACCCCTTATTCTACAGGATGTAGCATTGGTAGGAGGCTATCCACTCCTCTGTCCTGATCTGCTCTATAAGGGCCTGTGCTGAGGCCACGGGCACTCAATAATGTTGATATCTGCTGAGAAGCCACTTCCCCCATCAGGCTTGCGTTGTCCATACTGCTATGAAAAGATACACTGCCCAGTCATGATGAAATGGGAGAGTTCCCTGACCCTCATACAGGACTTGCAACAGGGGTGTGGCTTGTTTGCTCAGCTGCCATAAGCCCAAACCCCTTACAGGAGGGGGAGCATGCAGACAGGCAGGTGCAGGAGCCAGGACAAGTGCTTCTGGGTTCCAGCCCCACAGTAGCATCTGGGGTGTGTTACAATTCATGCTCTTTTAGCAGCTGCTGTCCGTGGACAGCTAAGTGTTAACCAGTCAGGGTGACAGCCTTTTACACATTGCCCTCTTGGTACCCAGGTCCTTGTCCACCATACAGGAAGAATCAGGTCACACAGAACTGAAGGATGGTGGATACAGGTATTTTATTGAGTGATGGAGGTGGCTCTCAGCAGGATGGATGGAGAGCTGGAAAGGGGATGGAGTGGGAAGATAATCTTCCCCTGGAGTTTATCCATCCCATGGACAAGAGGCAGGGAAATCCTGGGTAGAAGCGGGTGGTTCCCCAGCAAAGGCCCCACCCTCAAGCCTGGAAACCTACAGCCCTAAATGGAACCAGGCATTCCTGTTTGCGCACCCAAGTGTTGCTTTTTCCAAGACCACTCTGGCCTACCATGCTCATATCCTGTGCCCATACAAACCCTGAACTCCATTGGCAGACAGGCAGAATGGCATGGCAGAGAGGGAGAGAAGAGAAGGAGCATCTGAACATCAAGAGGAATTTACCTGGGCATGGGTGGAGAGGAGATCGGCTGCAGAATGGCCGAACTTCAGGGAAAGATTTATCTTCCCACTCCATCCCCTTTTCCAACTCCCCATCCCTCCTGCTGAGAGCCACCTCCATCACTCAATAAAATTCCCACATTCACCATCCTTCAATTCTGGGTGACCTGATTCTTCCTGGACACCTGACAAGGAGCTGGGTACCAAGAGGGCAGGGTCTAAAAGACTGTCATCCTGACTCTCCACTGATCTGGTTAACACTTAGCCATCCACAGATGACAACTGCTAAAGGACCATAGCCATTTCTGAGTCCTTCCTACTCTCAGTGTCTCACTCAAGACACTCTTTACCATCAATGAAGATATGAGTCTGCTTCCCAAACAGCCATGGAGTTAAAAAGAACCCAGATGGAGTTACTCTGATCCATCTGCCTAGGTGCTGAATGCAGCTATCTCTGATGGGTTGTCTCGGCATAAGGATGCTTTTATGAGAAAAGACAGCCTTCAGGGAAAGCCATCCAAGGGTGACATTCACCTCCTTTTCTCACAGATCTCCAAATTTAAAGGGGAGCATAAGATTCCTTCATCTCTTTCCCCTGCCCAAGACTTCACCCATAGGAAAAAACAATGAAACACACAGTTTCCCACATCAGGGCCTAAGTCTCTTGCTTTATCTCCAGATTCTCACTCTCCCCACCTCCACACTCCACAGGTTCCTAATTTTGATCAGCAAATGAGGAAACACTTCTCTCATTCACTATCTTTCACAGATTTTTTCCTGTCTTAAAAGTAATTTTTTTTTTTTTTTTTTTTTTTTTTTTTTTTTTTGAGGCGGAGTCTCGCTCTGTCGCCCGGACTGGAGTGCAGTGGCCGGATCTCAGCTCACTGCAAGCTCTGCCTCCCGGGTTTTTTTATGCCATTCTCCTGCCTCAGCCTCCGGAGTATGTTGACACCTTGTTGACCCCTTCCTCTTTCATTTACGGAGTATGAAGTAAAATGAGCTCTCTCATAGAATACTAATGGAAATTTGGATGGTACAAACTTTTGGCATTAGGTTTTATGATATCTAAACAGTAAATCTGTTCTTATCAATCTGGTTTAAGAACAAAATCATAAACCTGAAAATAATTTTACAGAAAAATGCTAAACATCACAATTATAATACCTGCTCAAAATGAAAACCTTCCACGTCCAAAAACAGAAATACAAAATGACAGAACTTTCCTGTGATGCAATAATATGCAAGCATTAGAAATTGTGTTGAATAAAGGATTTCGTGATACAAATACTTGTGATAAAAAGCTAAAATAAGGGTAGAACATCAGATTTCAAATACTTATGATAAAAAAGAATATAAAATAACATGATTTTTATGCTAATTACATATGAAATTGATAATATTCTGGGTATCTTCGTTTAAATAAAATATATTATTAAAATAAATTTTGCCTTTTTTTAACTTCTACTAACTCTAGTTCCTAGGAGAGTTTAAATTGTGTATGTGGCTCCAGAGACTGGCACAAGTAGAAGGATCAATGAACGCTATTATATTCCAATAATACAGGCTTACATACATAAAGAGAACCACGCCCAACACAAAGATGCTTTCAACAGCTACTTCTGTCTCTCCTAAAAGTGCTTGCTTTTCTAAATTTTTTCTGCTCTTCTGAGCACACAGAGTGAGGATTTCTGATAGATGTGAACCTCTCTTGACCTCATTACTTGAGCATTTGATGGAATTTGTTGTTGCTTCCCTAAGACAGGATGCCAGCAGCCTGTCTCTGGGAGCTGAGCAGCAGCCATCAAGGGGGACTGCGCCCAAGGAACAGCAGGCAGCTGATCTGTGATGAGTAGGCAGGGCAGTAGGGAACACTTTATTATTATTATTATTATTATTATTATTATTATTATTATTATACTTTAAGTTCTAGGGTACATGTGCAAAACGTGCAGGTTTGTTACATATGTATACTTGTGCCATGTTGGTGTGCTGTACCCATCAACTTGTCAGCACCCATCAACTCGTCATTTACATCAGGTATAACTCCCAATGCAATCCCTCCCTCCTCCCCCCTCCCCATGATAGGCCCCAGTGTGTGATGTTCCCCTTCCCAAGTCCAAGTGAACTCATTGTTCAGTTCCCACCTATGAGTGAGAACATGTGGTGTTTGGTTTTCTCTTCTTGTGATAGTTCGCTAACAATGATGGTTTCCAGCTGCATCCATGTCCCTACAAAGGACGCAAACTCATCCTTTTTTATGGCTGCATAGTATTCCATGGTGTATATATGCCACATTTTCTTAATCCAGTCTGTCACTGATGGACATTTGGGTTGATAAAACCAATACATGATCTAAAATCCATTCACTCGATTTATTGTATACTAATTCCCTGTGGCATTTTGTTCAGAAGATCTTCAAAACAAAGTCACAAATCCTAAAAGTCTCCTACAGAAAACAGCTTTGTCCCTCCACCTGAGGTGAAGTGTTAGACAGGGACTCAGCCTGTTTCTTCAAAGGACTGTGGTCCTGGAGGACAGAGTTGGGCACGGAGGCACTCCCTGAGAGGCAGGGATCCAAGTGCTGCTGAGTCATGAGGACTCGTCCTCCAACTCAAGCCATTTGGACACACCTGGGGCAACAGCAATATTTTACTCAGCTGATGCTATTAGCTGGGGCTTTGACAAACTGATTTGCTTTTGCTGTTGTTTTTCTTAAAAGGAATTGTGTAAGTCAGCAAAAGACAGAAAATAAACCTTCTCTGAGCCTGATATAAAACATATCCTGATTAAGAGCACATCAATTCCACAGGCTGCCCTCTACCAGCTAGCACATGCTTCTGCTGGGCTCCTTTATTAAGGAGTTTAAGTTTGTGCATTCTATTTGTTCTAAGGATTGTTATTATTCATTAAAAGATGATGTGCACATTATTTTGGGGTTGTTTTTGGAAACAATGAGTTCACTTAATTTACAATAAAGAGAGAGTTGTAAGTGTGTTATGGGAACACATTAAATTTCTCAAAACTCTACCTTTGCTAAATGACAACCTCATTATGCACATGTGCCCTCCAGGTTTCCCTACAACTATCTCTCTAACCAGATCAACAGAAGTGTTTTATCTGCTCTTCAAACTGCCACAATTGAGGTAGAAGAATTTCAATTTTTCTGGAGCTCTGCTGAACTTCAACAATGTGACTGACTTGGTTTAGCCATCTTTACTTTCTATCACATTTCCTCCCTTTTGACCAGCTGAGTAGTTTTGCCCCATATCCGAGCAATAATGATTACCTAAAGTGAGTCCCTCAGTTCCCTGTCCTAATGT
This sequence comes from Piliocolobus tephrosceles, assembly GCF_002776525.5. NCBI lineage: Eukaryota > Metazoa > Chordata > Mammalia > Primates > Cercopithecidae > Piliocolobus > Piliocolobus tephrosceles. The sequence continues at coordinate 69,464,027 of NC_045455.1, read as the reverse complement.
CCCTTCTATCTTTCACAAGATTCTGGGCAACATTTGCATCTTAGTTAACTACTTTGCTTCTCTTGCCTCATCTAAGCCAGAGCTGCAGTGACAGCCTTGGGAGTTTGCAGGCACTAAAATTCAGAGAAAACCACCATGTGTTTCCATGAGAGGAAAATGATTGAAAGAGAAAGATCAGTAAGGGGTTAAAGGACTTATCCTTCAACGCTGGTGTGAATGGAACTTTCATTTCATTACACCAGCAGCAAGTAGGGAAACTCTACTCCTGTTAACTGAAAAGAGGCTTGAAGAAGAAAACGATCCAACAGATCTTCACACTTCCTGGCCAACAGGCAATTTCCCCCGGGTAATCCTTTGACAATTGTGACTGTGCAGGCTTCAGTGTAACAATCCATTTTCTTCTATTAGGAGGACTGTTCAGGATATACACAGCAACCCATTGCTGTTGGAGAGTCCAAAGAAAGAAATACATCTTGCTTAGGGATTTTCTCCCCCTGAGCCCTTCATTGTGAAACCCTGAAACCAGAGAGACTCACTCAGAAGTCTGTTCCATGCTTTAAATTTAGAGGAACTATCTTTCAGACCCTTTGACCATATAAACAATAGGTTCCACTGGCCTGTCCCCAGCCTTATACTCAGCAGCACTTCACTCCTGTTTTCCTGAGGCTTTCCATTGTAAACTGCAATGTCTATCGGGTTTTCAAGGAAGGCTGTCTCTGACTTCTAATTTCTCATATCAAAAATCTCCTCAGGAAGATGGCCGAATAGGAACAGCTCCAGTCTCCAACTCCCAATGCGAGCGACACAGAAGACCGGTGATTTCTGCATTTTCAATGGAGGTACTGGGGTCATCTCACTAGGGAGTGCCGGACAATCAGTGCTTGTCAGCTGCTGCAGCCCAACCAGAGAGAGCTGAAGCAGGGCGAGGCATCGCCTCACCTGGTAAGTGCAAGGGGGAAGGGAATCCCTTTTCCTAGCCAGGGGAACTGAGACACACAACACCTGCAAAATCAGGTAACTCCCACCCCAATACTGCGCTTTAAGCAAACCGGCACATCAGGAGATTATATCCCAACCTGGCTGGGAGGGTCCCACGGCCACGGAGCCTCCCTCATTGCTAGCACAGCAGTCTGCGATCTAACCGCAAGGCAGCAGCGAGGCTGGGGGAGGGGGGCCTGCCATTGCTGAGGCTTAAGTAGGTAAACAAAGCTGCTGGGAAGCTCGAACTGGGTGGAGCTCACAGCAGCTCAAGGAAACCTGCCTGTCTCTGTAGACTCCACCCTCTGGGGACAGGTCACAGCTAAACAACAACAACAAAAAAAAAGCAGCAGAAACCTCTGCAGACGCAAATGACTCTGTATGACAGCTTTGAAGAGAGCAGTGGGTCTCCCAAAATGGAGGTTGAGATCTGAGAAGGGACAGACTGCCTACTCAAGTGGGTCCCTGACCCCTGAGTAGCCTAACTGGGAGACATCCCCCACTAGGGGCAGTCTGACACCCCACACCTCACAGGGTGGAGTACACCCCTGAGAGGAAGCTTCCAAAGTAAGAATCAGACAGGTACACTCGCTGTTCAGCAATATTCTATCTTCTGCAACCTCTGCTGCTGGTACCCAGGCAAACAGGGTCTGGAGTGGACCTCAAGCAATCTCCAACAGACCTACAGCTGAGGGTCCTGACTGTTAGAAGGAAAACTATCAAACAGGAAGGACACCTATAACAAAACCCCATCAGTACCTCACCATCTTCAAAGACCAGAGGCAGATAAAACCACAAAGATGGGGAAAAAGCAGGGCAGAAAAGCTGGAAATTCAAAAAATAAGAGCACATCTCCCCCTGCAAAGGAGCACAGCTCATCACCAGCAACGGATCAAAGCTGGTCAGAGAATGACTTTGACGAGATGAGAGAAGAAGGCTTCAGTCCATCAAACTTACCAGAGGTAAAGGAGGAATTAAGTACCCAGCACAAAGAAACTAAAAATCTTGAAAGAAGAGTGGAAGAATTGACAGCTAGAATAATTAATGCAGAGAAGGTCATAAACGAAATGACAGAGATGAAAACCATGACATGAGAAATACATGACAAATGCACAAGCTTCACTAAGGGACTCGATCAACTGGAAGAAAGAGGATTAGCAATTGAGGATCAAATGAATGAAATGAAGTGAGAAGAGAAACCAAAAGAAAAAAGAAGAAAAAGAAATGAACAAAGCCTGCAAGAAGTATGGGATTATGTAAAAAGACCAAATCTACGTCTGATTGGGGTGCCTGAAAGTGAGGGGGAGAATGGAAACAAGTTGGAAAACGCTCTTCAGGATATCATCCAGGAGAACTTCCCCAACCTAGCAGGCCAGGCCAACATTCAAATTCAGGAAATACAGAGAACGCCACAAAGATACTCCTCCAGAAGAGCAACTCCAAGACACATAATTGCCAGATTCACCAAAGTTGAAATGAAGGAAAAAATCTTAAGGGCAGCCAGAGAGAAAGGTCGGGTTACCCACAAAGGGAAGCCCATCAGACTAACAGCAGACCTCTCGGCAGAAACTCTACAAGCCAGAAGAGAGTGGGGGCCAATATTCAACATTCTTAAAGAAAAGAATTTTAAACCCAGAATTTCATATCCAGCCAAACTAAGTTTCATCAGTGAAGGAGAAATAAAATTCTTTACAGATAAGCAAATGCTTAGAGGTTTTGTCACCACCAGGCAGGCCTGCCTTACAAGAGACCCTGAAGGAAGCCCTAAACATGGAAAGGAACAACCAGTACCAGCCATTGCAAAAACATGCCAAAATGTAAAGACCATCAAGGCTAGGGAGAAACTGCATCAACTAATGAGCAAAATAACCAGTTAATATCATAATGGCAGGATCAAGTTCACACATAACAATATTAACCTTAAATGTTAATGGACTAAATGCTCCAATTAAAAGACACAGACTGGCAAACTGGATAAAGAGTCAAGACCCATCAGTCTGCTGTATTCAGGAGACCCATCTCACATGCAGAGACATACATAGGCTCAAAATAAAGGGATGGAGGAAGATCTACCAAGCAAATGGAGAACAAAAAAAAAGCAGGGGTTGCAATCCTAGTCTCTGATAAAACAGACTTTAAACCATCAAAGATCAAAAGAGACAAAGAAGGCCATTCCATAATGGTAAAGGGATCAATTCAACAGGAAGAGCTAACTATCCTAAATATATGTGCACCCAATACAGGAGCACCCAGATTCATAAAGCAAGTCCTTAGAGACTTACAAAGAGACTTAGACTCCCATACAATAATAATGGGAGACTTCAACACTCCACTGTCAACATTAGACAGATCAACGAGACAGAAAGTTAACAAGGATATCCAGGAATTGAACTCATCTCTGCACCAAGCGGACCTAACAGACATCTACAGAACTCTCCACCCCAAGTCAACAGAATATACATTCTTCTCAGCACCACATTGCACTTATTCCAAAATTGACCACATAGCTGGAAGTAAAGCACTTCTCAGCAAATGTAAAAGAACAGAAATTATAACAAACTGTCTCTCAGACCACAGTGCAATCAAACTAGAACTCAGGACTAAGAAACTCCATCAAAACCGCTCAACTACATGGAAACTGAACAACCTGCTCCTGAATGACTACTGGGTACATAACGAAATGAAGGCAGAAATAAAGATGTTCCTTGAAACCAATGAGAACAAAGATACAACATACCAGAATCTCTGGGACACATTTAAAGCAGTGTGTAGAGGGAAATTTATAGCACTAAGTGCCCACAAGGGAAAGCTGGAAAGATCTAAAATTGACACTCTAACATCACAATTAAAAGAACTAGAAAGGCAAGAGCAAACACATTCAAAAGTTAGCAGAAGGCAAGAAATAACTAAGATCAGAGCAGAACTGAAGGAGATAGAGACACAAAATCCCTCCAAAAAATCAATGAATCCAGGAGTTGGTTTTTTGAAAAGGTCAACAAAATTGACAGATCACTAGCAAGACTAATAAAGAAAAGAGAGAAGAATCAAATAGATGCAATAAAAAATGATAAAGGGGATATCACCACCGACCCCACAGAAGTACAAACTACCATCAGAGAATACTATAAACACCTCTACGCAAATCAACTAGAAAATCTAGAAGAAATGGATAATTTCCTGGACACTTACACTCTTCCAAGACTAAACCAGGAAGAAGTTGAATCCCTGAATAGACCAATAGCAGGCTCTGAAATTGAGGCAATAATTAATAGCTTACCAACCAAAAAAGGTCCAGGACCAGATGGATTCACAGCTGAATTCTACCAGAGGTACAAGGAGGAGCTGGTACCATTCCTTCTGAAACTATTCCAATCAATAGAAAAAGAGGGAATCCTCCCTAACTCATTTTATGAGGCCAACATCATCCTGATACCAAAGCCTGGCAGAGACACAACAAAAAAAGAGAATTTTAGACCAATATCCCTGATGAACATCAATGCAAAAATCCTCAATAAAATACTGGCAAACGGGATTCAGCAGCACATCAAAAAGCTTATCCACCATGATCAAGTGGGCTTCATCCCTGGGATGCAAGGCTGGTTCAACATTCGCAAGCCAATAAACGTAATCCAGCATATAAACAGAACCAAAGACAAGAACCACATGATTATCTCAATAGATGCAGAAAAGGCTTTTGACAAAATTCAACAGCCCTTCATGCTAAAAACGCTCAATAAATTCGGTATTGATGGAAGGTACCTCAAAATAATAAGAGCTATTTATGACAAACCCACAGCCAATATCATACTGAATGGGCAAAAACTGGAAAAATTCCCTTTGAAAACTGGCACAAGACAGGGATGCCCTCTCTCACCACTCCTATTCAACATAGTGTTGGAAGTTCTGGCTAGGGCAATCAGGCAAGAGAAAGAAATCAAGGGTATTCAGCTAGGAAAAGAAGGAGTCAAATTGTCCCTGTTTGCAGATGATATGATTGTATATTTAGAAAACCCCATTGTCTCAGCCCAAAATCTCCTTAAGCTGATAAGCAACTTCAGCAAAGTCTCAGGATACAAAATTAATGTGCAAAAATCACAAGCATTCTTATACACCAGTAACAGACAAGCAGAGAGCCAAATCAGGAACGAACTTCCATTCACAATTGCTTCAAAGAGAATAAAATACCTAGGAATCCAACTTACAAGGGATGTAAAGGACCTCTTCAAGGAGAACTATAAACCACTGCTCAGTGAAATAAAACAGGACACAAACAAATGGAAGAACATACCATGCTCATGGATAGGTAGAATCAATATCGTGAAAATGGCCATACTGCCCAAGATTATTTATAGATTCAATGCCATCCCCATCAAGCTACCAATGAGTTTCTTCACAGAATTGGGAAAAAAAACTGCTTTAAAGTTCATATGGAACCAAAAAAGAACCCGCATTGCCAAAACAATCCTAAGTCAAAAGAACAAAGCTGGAGGCATCACGCTACCTGACTTCAAACTACACTACAAGGCTACAGTAACCAAAACAGCATGGTACTGGTACCAAAACAGAGATATAGACCAATGGAACAGAACAGAGTCCTCAGAAATAATACCACACATCTACAGCCATCTGATCTTTGACAAACCTGAGAGAAACAAGAAATGGGGAAAGGATTCCCTATTTAATAAATGGTGCTGGGAAAATTGGCTAGCCATAAGTAGAAAGCTGAAACTGGATCCTTTCCTTACTCCTTATACAAAAATTAACTCAAGATGGATTAGAGACTTAAATGTTAGACCTAATACCATAAAAACTCTAGAAGAAAACCTAGGTAATACCATTCAGGACATAGGCATGGGCAAGGACTTCATGTCTAAAACACCAAAAGCAACTGCAGCAAAAGCCAAAATTGACAAATGGGATCTAATCAAACTAAAGAGCTTCTGCACAGCAAAAGAAACTACCATCAGAGTGAACAGGCAACCTACAGAATGGGAGATAATTTTTGCTATCTACTCATCTGACAAAGGGCTGATATCCAGAAGCTACAAAGAACTCAAACAAATATACAGGAAAAAAAAAAAACAACCCCATTAAAAAGTGGGGAGAGGATATGAACAGACATTTCTCAAAAGAAGACATTCATACAGCCAACAGACACATGAAAAAATGCTCATCATCACTCGCCATCAGAGAAATGCAAATCAAAACCACAATGAGATACCATCTCACACCAGTTAGAATGGCAATCATTAAAAAGTCAGGAAAGAACTGGTGCTGGAGAGGATGTGGAGAAATAGGAACACTTTTACACTGTTGGTGGGATTGTAAACTAGTTCAACCATTATGGAAAACAGTATGGCGATTCCTCAAGGATCTAGAACTAGATGTACCATATGACCCAGCCATCCCATTACTGGGTATATACCCAAAGGATCATAAATCATGCTGCTATAAAGACACATGCACATGTATGTTTATTGCAGCACTATTCACAATAGCAAAGACTTGGAATCAACCCAAATATCCATCAATGACAGACTAGATTAAGAAAATGTGGCACATATACACCATGGAATACTATGCAGCCATAAAAAAGGATGAGTTTGTGTCCTTTATAGGGACATGGATGCAGCTGGAAACCATCATTCTTAGCAAACTATCACAAGAACAGAAAACCAAACACTGCATGTTCTCACTCATAGGTGGGAACTGAACAATGAGCTCACTTGGACTTGGGAAGGGGAACATCACACACTGGGGCCTATCATGGGGAGGGGGGAGGGGGGAGGGATTGCACTGGGAGTTATACCTGATGTAAATGACGAATTGATGTTTGCTGACGAGTTGATGGGTGCAGCACACCAACATGGCACAAGTATACATATTTAACAAACCTGCACGTTGTGCACATGTACCCTTGATCTTAAAGTATAATAATAAAAAAAAATCTCTTCAGTGGCGACTGCCATGCAGACTCAGTTGTATATTACTTTCATTCTGCCTTCTTTCTGAAAACAGGGATTTAACATTTGTTTATCTTAAGGATTTGATGTCTGCTTCACCTCTTCCACCCTCCACATTCAGGTCTTAGGCTTCTTTGTTTTCTATACCAGCCCCTTATCTCTAGTCAAAAAGATCATACAAAAATTTACTTCTAGGCCGGGCGCGGTGGCTCAAGCCTGTAATCCCAGCACTTTGGGAGGCCGAGACGGGCGGATCACGAGGTCAGGAGATCGAGACCATCCTGGCTAACACCGTGAAACCCCGTCTCTACTAAAAATACAAAAACTAGCTGGGCGAGGTGGCAGGCGCCTGTAGTCTCAGCTACTCGGGAGGCTGAGGCAGGAGAATGGCGTAAACTCGGGAGGCGGAGCTTGCAGTGAGCTGAGATCCGGCCACTGCACTCCAGTCTGGGCGACAGAGCAAGACTCCGCCTCAAAAAAAAAAAAAAAAAAAAAATGTACTTCTGGAGTATTTGCAGAGGAAAGAAATGCAAAAGCACACATTACCACACATTAATCTCTGCCATGGAACAGAGATTATTTAGCTCACAAATTTTAGTATCAATTAACTTTCTAGCTAAGGCTTTATTATCAATGATTAATCATTTTAGAGAATTTCTTCATTAGTGTACACTCAAGCATTCAGACCAAAAGAAAAAAGATAGAGAAAAATAAGTTTTGAATCCCATTTTGCTTTGCCAATAGCCCATTTGATAAAGAAGTCTGATTTCACACACATTTTAAAAATAACCCCAGCAAGTTCCAGTTTCAAACTAATGTAGAGACCATGAAGTAATGTTGTTAATTAATCAACTACCTAGCTATTTGGCTGGTGCAAAAGTAATTGCTGTTTGTACCAAACCAACAGTTACTTTTGCACCAAATTAATATAACTTGGAATCATTTCCTAAGTTTAGGACATCTTTTATCCAGGGGACCATATTAGCTTGGAAACCCTGCTCCTATTTGGGGATATTTCTGTGGGAAAGGGCTGCAGCCATAGAGGCCAGCAAGCCACCGGGAATGAAGTTACCTCCCTTTCAGCTACAATCACATGTGACTTACAGACATTGCCGCTCATACTCCCTGCAGTCTCAGATCTGAGTAGGAAGTAAAGAGCTTTCTCCATTCAGAAGGGTAGAAAGCCTTCATCTTGTCACCTCACCCGTGATATTGGGCATAAGTTAGATAAGCTTAGGAAGCCCTAGGGTTACACAGTGTCTATGTCTGTCCTTGTGTCTGTCCAATGAAGGATGCATTCCAGCAGTAGCTCCAAAAATGTTATTCTGTCAGCCAAAAGGAGTTTAAATATTTCACCATAATGTAACTTAGAACACACATTGAAGAGCTGAAAGTTCACTGCAAACACGTTAACACACACACACGCACGCACACACGCACGCCTCCACCATTTTCTATAATTAAGGCAAGTGGCCAGCATTTTGTTGAGCATAAAAAAGGGAAATTTAATCTCTTAGCAATATTATAGCTAAGAATTTTGCTTCACATGTTGATCAAGTACACAAACAGACCAAGGGCTTTCTGAAAAGTCATAAGATTCCTGACACATATAAACATCATATAACCTTGGAAATCAGTGAACTAGAAGATGAAAGAGCAAAGACTATTACCAAGGTTAAGTTTTCTCTCCAGGTATGATTATAGATAGATATGTAGAGTAAGGCTCAGCGTGGTCAAAACAAGGTAAAAAGGACCTTGAGCATGTTTCAAAGGCAGAGTTTTACCTACCTAGGGTGGAATTTAAAGTATCAGCAACCCAACTCTCTCCTTTGAGTTGTATCCAAATTTCTTTAAATAATTATTTATGCATTCTGTCTTCATTTTTCTAAACTTTTACTCATATTTTATTTTTACCTTCATCATTTCACTGACATCTTTTGGCAAAGTCAGCAATGACTTCCACGCCACTTAAGCTCATGGACAATTTTTGTTTATCTTACATCACCCCTTGGTAATATTTGATCCTGCGGACCATGCACTTCCTCCTACAACATTCCCTAGCTTTGGCCTGTAACACAGCCCTGCCCTCTGGCCAATTCTTTTCTGTCCTCTTCACAACATGCTCTTGCTTCTGTCTACTGGCCAGTAAATGTTAGAGTTTCTCAAGGTTCATTTTTAGATCTTTTTCTCTTCCTCTCTACCATCTTAATAGGTCATTTTATTCACGTGGGTGATCTCACTCAAGATCATCTACAAAAATAACTCAAAACTCCCTAAATATCTCTAACCTATATTTCTTCCTGGGCTCTTGACTACTTGACATCTGTACTTGTATATTGAAACCACACCTCAAATTCAACATGTCTAGAAGAGAATTTGTGATCTGCTCCAAACCTGGTTCTCAAGTCATTCCCATCTCATCCCCAAGATAGTATCACTGTTGTCTTGGGTATGTCTGAAATCATGAGTTTGCTTTTTAACCTGTATCTCCCTTACTCCCCATAACTAATCCATCAACAAATTCAGCCACTTTCCCTCCTCTGTATCTCCTGAATCTATCCTCTTCTCTCTATCAACAGCTAGAAGATCCCCTCCCTTGTCTTCTCTTGCCTCCTTTGATCTATTTCTTCCATTATAGTGACCTCTCCAATACAGAAATCTGATCACGTCACTCTTCACATTTAAGTGCTCCAATGGCTTTACATTGTTTTTAAGATAGAAATATTTAATATACATTACAGGGGCTATATTACCTTGGCTCTTTATTTTTTCTGTACTATTTTTCACCACATTAGTCACTATTCTGTGTTTTCCAGCCACAATGGTCACATTTCGGGTCTTACAATGATCCATACTCTTCTTCCACAGGGCCTTTGCATAGGCTATCCCCTCTGCCAGGAACATTCTTCCCATCCTCCAGTGTTATATCTATTAACTCCTCTAATTCCTGCAAATTCTCAGCTCAATCATCTTTTACTTAGGAAAGATTTCCTGGATCTTTCATCTCATTTGTAATTTTACAAATATGTGTTCCTGTTCCTAATATTCATTTAACCCACTAAACAGTAATTTCCAAGGAAAAAGAAACATGACTGATTTGTTAACTGCTCTAGGCACATCACAATTCCTTGAACATAGTGGGTGCTCGATAAATACATGTTGACTGACTCAAAGAATAAACTCTCATGTCCAACAACTTGCTTCCCTTTCTGCAATCTGATAGTCCATCTCATAATATCAGTAGACAGTCTATCTTATATTAAGCCTTTTTTATGCTATTGCACAATGAATCAGGGAGGAAGGGAAAGCAAGAACGCATCCAGCATCTGAAGCTGAGATTAAAGATGTTAAGGTAATGCAGAATTAAAATCAGTCTAAAAGGGAAACACTTTATGAAGAAAGAACCACACTGTCATAATCTGAGCAGTGAGTAAGATGACATTTCTGGAGGGTAATTGGGTGTCATCTTGGTAGTTTCAAATTGTAAAACAGACTCCTGAAGAAACCAAAGACTCATCACTGAGCCCGGGAATCCCATCATTAGCCTGATTATGAGGCATTTTATAGCTCCTTTTATTAAATAACACAGTGGTTTGTACAGCTGCAGAGCATCGGAATCATTTAGGAGCTTTTAAAGTACAGCTATCTGGACCACACTTCCTGACACTTAGTTCAGTTAGCTTATGGTTGGGATCTCTAAGTCCAGGTCTGGAACAAGGTAGTTACAATATGAGCTGGAACATCCTGGAACATCTTGCTGTTCGGGAAAGTAAGGACATGTTGCTAACCACTTCTCACCATACACACACAAACACACAAAGTGGGCATGTCAAAAAGACATAGGAACCAGCTTGAAGAAGAGGGATTCCCATGGCCAAAGCTGGAAAAATAAATAAGATTAGTTATAGATTATAACCCATTGAGTATATAATAGGAATATATGAGTCCATGCGGATAATAGAGGTAGATGTAAATAAATGATGGATTAATAGAATATGTAGATAATACATAGATATATAGGTGCATACATAGATGGATACTGTCTTGTTCCTTATAGTAGAAAATCAACTGATAATTGTGGAGATTGGCTTGGGCAAGAATCAACAATTGTTGTTAAATCTTACATGCAATGTTTAATGACAAGTAGGATATATGCACAATCTCACAGCGTTTTCTCATAAATTATTTGTAAGAGGAAAAATGGTAACTACACAGTGGAGAAACTGAATAAAACCTTTACCGGGTGATCAAAATTAAAACTACCAGAGGCAGGTAAGTATTGTGGCGCCTCTGGATGTGAAGCCCTGCAAAAAAGACATACATCACTTTTGTAGTGTTCTGGTAAGGGATACATAACCTAAATTTAATTATGAGGTAACACTAAACGAACCCAAAGTGAAGATCATTCTATAAATAACTGACCTCTATTGTTTTAAAGTATCAATGCAACAAAAGATGAAAAAAGACAATATTCCTTTAAGAAAGATTAAAGAAATATGAAAATTAAATGCAATACATAATTCTGGAATAGAACTTGAACTAGAAGAAAAATTATAATATAAAGACATTACTAAGAAAATGGACAAAATTGGAATATCTATTATATAGACAAAAAATTGCCATGTTAAGTTCTTGAAACTTAACTGTACAATGATAACTTAAAAGAATATCCTTGAAGGAAATAAATATAAAAAGTTAAAAATTATTAAATCTTAATAAAAAAGGATATAGGAGCTCTCTGTATTAATATTGAAATTTTTCTGCAGATTTAAAAATTATTTCAAAGTAAAAATGTTTTTCATTTAATACCCCAGGTAATTCTGATGACTCATATTTGGGAATCACAAATAAGAGTGTGAATGTCACCTTAAGAACATAACAGAATGCTTTCTTCTGTCCTGTTATGGTTATAATGGCCCTCAAATGAATAATTAATGTATTATCTGGAGTTATCCAGATAAATAGCCAGGTAGAAATGATCACTGGTATAAAATAAAGAAACTGACATGCATTTATACTTAAGCTTCTGTACCAACTTTCCATGCAATCAATTACTTGTCTCAACAATTTCAGACATTCCTTAGTACAGTTGCATGTGCAATAATGATCTGCCTGCATGCTTATTCATTATGGTGATGTATTACTGATTATAAAAAACAAACCTCAAAATTCCACAGATATTTTTTACTTCTTTCCTATTTCTTTCTCAATTATAAGACATTGAAACAAAACACCTTTGGAGAATATGCCTAACTATACCATAATAAGATTACTAAATTAATCACTATATTGTTGATTACTTGCTGTATACCAGAAGCTTTGTGTCAAGCACTTTCATACCATTTCAGGAAAGAGACAGGTTATGTTGCTGTAACTAACACCACCAAAGATCTCTGTGGCTACAACCACAAAAGTTAATTACTTCCTCACACTATAGACCCATTGAAGATCAGCAGTGGAATTCTGCTCACAGTAACTATTCAGCAAGCCAAATTAACAGAGAAGTTACCATCCTGAACATTTGATCCTCCTGCCAGAGGGGAAGGGGTCTCTGGAGGGTCTTGTACCAGCCCTGAAATGACACAGATCATTTCCATTCACAACTGATTGTCAGGAATAAATCATGTGGCCCCAGTCAACCAAAAAGGAGCTATGATATGCAATGCTATCATGGACCTGGAAGGTGAACAGTCTCCCATCCAACAGCATTAATGACTACAAATGTGCATTAAATCCTTTTTCTTTATCCCTACCCAACAGCTGAATGAAGTAGTGACTTTCGTTATCCTCATTTTACAGAGGGACAAGCAAGGCTTACAGAAATTTAGAAAATTGCCCACAGTTACATGGAAAAGGAGCCAGGATTTGAGCATAGATCTGCATGATTCCACAATTTGTGATCATATCCTCTAAGACACAATCCCTCGTTGCTTACCCCCTCTTTTTAATTTCAGTGCAGGCTTCCATGTCCAGCTATGAAATGGCTTCTCTCACAGGTATGTGAACTAACATGGCAATGGAGGGACATCCTTGCCTGTGAGAAACACTCATTTACTCCAGCTTTCTGGAGCTGTCCAACTCCTCTACCCTTGCCTCAGCAATGTTTTCCTTGTCTCACCACCTAGCTACCATCTCCCACAGTTCACTTCTGCTGCCCGCACATTTCCCTCCATCTACAAGGTCTTTTTTTGCCTCCATTACTCTTAGACAAGCACTTCTGGGCCCTGGCTAGCAGAATTTGTTCCCACATCCTGACAACATTTATCGTCAGATGTGTGGGTACAACTGAATTGGGTAGGATTCTTCTGTGCTCAGGGTCCATCTATACCTCAGAATCCTGTAATCCAAGCTTTATGATCTTATAATCTTGCCAAAGCATCCATTGTCATGTTTTTTCTATCAGTCAGTCAGTATTTTGGACTGAATGTTTGTGGACCCCCACAATTCATAGGCTGAGATCCTAACTCCCAATGTGAGGGTATTAGGATAACTAGGTCATGAGGATGGAATCCCTTAACAAAGGGATCCCAAAGAGCTCTCTCCCTCTTTCCACCATGTGAAGACATGGTGAGAAGCCAGCAATCTGCAGTGCAGAAGAGGGCCCTCACCAGAACCCAATCACATAGGCATCCTGATCTGACTTCCAGCCTCCACAACTGTGAGAAATAGAGTTCTGTTGTTTGAAAGTCACACAATTCATGGTGTTTTGTTATGGCAGCCCAAAATGATTAAGACAGACAATAATGCTCAGTGAGTCACCCTGCATAAGAGTAGCCTAGCTCAACATTGGTGAGGTGGGGAAGTATACTCTGCCAACCTGGCTGGAGAACTGCAAAGAGGCATGACAAACAGTGTGCATGGATATATATTTCTTTTAAAAATAATGAGTAATGAGGAACAATGTGTCAGACTTTGACCCCAGAGAAACAGATGAATGGGGCTGATGGATAAATTCCTTGCCCATTCATACCCTCACCTCTTCACCACAAGAATGATTTTCAGGCAATGTGGTTCCCTATGGCCAGTTCGGAGACATGGCACATGATAAAGCACCAGCTGGGTTTCTTGAAGGACCATCGCCAGCACAGTAACATGTCACCTTGTATTTGCTTTCTCTACTTCCATATTATACTTCTTCCATGTTGCAATCCTAGAACTGCAACTTTTAGTTAAGATTTGTCTTGGGCTAGCTTGCTTATGGAACTGGAATTACAATACTAGAATTATGAGATACACATCACTGAAATGTTTTCTGTAATGGTGGTCGTAGTGGGGTGGGCATGTGTGTATTTAAGTTCATGATTCAAATACTCAGTCCTAGGATTTGGAGGTACCATCACGCTTTATCTTAACCCAACACCAAACCCAGATTAGAGTCAATGTTTTAAACTGTGATCACAGTAGAAAGTTTTGAAGGTATCCTCTGTGCCTCTGAACATTCTTTTCACTCTGTTTACAATGCCCCTTTCCCACTGCAAAAATATATTTATCTTTCCAGGCTCTGAGGCTCACTACCTACCTTCCCTGTGAAATTTTACTTGGCAGAAACTTTTTTAGGCACAGCCAGATGCCCTATTTTCCTACTTATCATACTATTTGGCTTTGTATTGATTTTATTAGCAATGAAGATAGAGCTGACTTTTTATTAACATGTGCTTTTATTATATTAAAATCAGGCAATTATCTGACAATTAAAAGACTACTTATTAAATGCTGTTATCTCAAATTCTACTTAAAGAGGATGTTATAACCTTGGAACCAAGGTTTTTCCCAGAAAAAGATTAAAGGAAACATCAATGACTTTTCAGAGTTGATAGCTGCTGCTTCAAAAGTATTTTATTAAAATACCAAATTAAACCCAAAAAACCCTTAGGACACAATAAATTGATTTTTGATTTACATTCAAATGTCAGCACTTAGTTGTCCTGGAAAAAAAAAAATCATAAAAGGTGGTAATTTGTAAGGAAATGAAACCAGCCAAGTGAGGCTCTGCTAGGCATGCTGAGTTCTTTCTTAGTCCCTGGAGAGAAATTTATGGAGCAGAAGCACTAAAAAGAGGACAGGCATGGAATTCAAGGTTAGTTTGTTCTGTATTTGTCAAATTCTAACCAGTAGTCAAATAGACAACAAGAGAGACCAAAATCAGAGACCTAGTTGTTTAAAGCATATCTTTTCAATTTCAAAAGCAAAAGTAACAATGGAAAAAGAAAATAATTCACTCAGAGGAAATGTGTGTGCCTACAAATGTCTATACATGTTCTTTCTCCAAATGTAGCCACTAAGGCCTTTGAGAGCAGTCAGCCCCGAGAAATTCTCACAAATTACTATTCGTTTCCCCAAATCAAAGTTGGAGCTAAAGATACATCAGTCGGTGATGCCATCAGAGTCTACTACTCCATTAGAATCATGTAGTCAATGTATAAAAATTTGGTTTACAAATCTTAAAACAGGGAGTGCTTCTGGCTATTGGTCCAAGGTCTATTTTAAGACTGAAGATTTTTTTTTATAAATTGTTCTTAGGAGGCCCAATAATCATCCCTGTATATCTTGTACATATTATGCCTTTGTCATCTTCCAAACTACAACTGTGTCATCTCCCACTCCATCTGAAGTTCTTCCAATGCCAGAAATTTCAAGTGACTTTTACTCCCAAGTCTGCTGTGTTTGCCCTCTCACCACTGTCATTGAGAAAGATTCCCTTTCTATATGGGGGTTGCAGAGTGCTCCTGATGTTTTTATCAGATGACTCCCTTAGTTCATAGAGAACTACCATTATGAGACTACACAAAGCTCTTTTTCTTTTTATTAATTACTATTTTTGTTGTTATTCTTCTTGACTCTGAGTACCATCTCTCTTGGATTTAGTCTTTCCAATTCTCCTGATACACGGTTTTTTGTTTTGCTTTTTGTTTTGCTCCGTTAAGCTCAGGTAGGCCAGGTTCTTATCTCACAACCAGGAAAAATTAGGTGTACGGACACCAGAGAATGGAGTAGAATTTATTAAGCAAAAGGAAAGCTCTCAGCAAAGAGAGGGGTCCTGAAAAGCAGGTTTCTGGTTGCCCACTTCACAGTTGAATATCAGGGCTATATAAGCTAATAGAGCTGAGTTCCCTATTTGTATAAGGCATGAATTCCTTGTGGCCCCCTCTCAATCCCCCAGTGCACATGCAGGTCCTTAGTCTGCTGCAGGCACGTTTAGGGAACGCCCTGTGCAAGTTCCCTTATCTGCTCAAAACATCCAATGTAAGCACTTGTGGGGTGGGTCAGAGGTTCTCTGGGGACCTTTCCCTTGCTGTCTGCCTAAAGCAAGCTAGCTAACTCCTTTCACATCTATGACTTTATTCTCAAACATGTTATGCTTGGAAATACGTGATACAGGGGCAGGGCCAAGATGGCCTACTAGAAGCAGCAGCATTCGGAGGCTCCCATCAAAAAAAACCATCGTAAGTATTATGAATCCCCTCACTGGCAACCAAGGTATCCAGGTTCTCCTGTCAAAATTGACTAGAAGCCTGGCATGACCCACAGAGAGAAGGAAGAACAGTGTGGTGCGGTGACCCACCTGACAGCCACAGCGGCTGGGGAACCCCCTCCCTGAGAGCCAAGAAAGGCGGTGAGCATGCTACCCAGTAGGGGAAACTACTTTTTCCACGGAACTGTGCAACCCACAGATCGGAAGATCTCACTCATGAACCCATGCCACCAAGGCCTAGCAACCCAAACCCAAAACGCATAGATTCTTACAGTCTCTCAGCTGGAACCTACTTACACCTACTGAACTCCCAGGGGGAGGGGCGACCAGCACCAGCTGCGGCTGCCTGCTATCTAAGCCATTTGAGCTCCTTGCCTCCTTGCAGGAGGGGCAGCAGCCAGCACTGGGATTCACACCTGCCTAACACGCTAAGATCCCTGGGTGGGGGAAGGGCAGCACCCATTTCTATAGCTCCAGGCTGCACTTTTACCCTGCTGGAGCCAGGAAGGCTGGATAATTGGTTTCAAGAGGTGTCCCCCACAGCCCAATACGCCAGCTGTGGCAGTATGCTGCCAGAGTGCCTCTTCAGGCCTAACCCTGACCCATCCTTCCTCACTGGGCTGGGCTTCCCTGCAGAATCTTCAGTAACTCTAGCCAGAAGTTCAGAAACAGAATTTGGATTTCCCTGGGCCTGAGCCCCTAAGGGGAGGGGTGGCCACAGTCTCTGTAATCAGCAGACTTAGCCTTTCCTCCTGGTCGTTCTGAGGAATCAGGAGAGCCCAGAAGAGAGGATTTCCCCCAGCGAAGCACACCCCCTCCACCAAGGGACAAAGTACTTTGTTAAACATGTCCTTCTCCCCATGCCACTGAACTGGGTGAGAACCTCCAAAAGGGTTTGTCCAACACCCTGAACAGAAGTGACCCTACGGGCATGAGGTTGGTGCCCCTCGGGGTTGGAGCCTTCCTTTCCAAAAGGAGCAGGCACCCATCTTTGCTGTTCTCCAGGCTCCTTGAGTGACATCTCAAGACACAAGAGCAAATCAGATGAATAGGGCCTGAAGCGAACCCCCAGCAAACTGCAGCAGCCCTGCAGAAGAGGGACATGACTATTAAAAGAAAAGCAAACAAGCAGAAAGCAGCAACAGCATCAATAACAAAAAAGTCCCCACAAAAACCCCATCCAAGGGTCAGCAGCCTCAAAGACTGAAACTAGACAAACTTATGAAGAAGAGAAAGAATCAATGAAAAAAATGCTAAAAACCCAAAAGGCCAGAGTGCCTCTTCTCCTCCAAATAATCACAACATCTCTCCATCAAGGGCATAGAACTGGACAGAGGATCGGACGGATGAACTGACAGAAGTCAGCTTCAGAAAATGGGTATTAAAAAACTATGCAGAGCATAGTTCTAACCCAATGCAAGGAAGCTAAAAACCTTGATAAAAGATTAGAGGAGTAGCTAACTAGAATAACCAGTTTAGAAAGGAACATAAATGACCTGATTGAGCTGAAAAACACAGCATGAGAACTTCGTGAAGCATACACAAGTATAAACTGCCAAATCAACCAAGTGGAAGAAGGTATCACTTGAAGACCACCTTACTGAAATAAGACATGCAGGCAAGAATAGAGAAAAAAAGAGAATAAGGAAATGAACAGAGCCTCCAATAAATATGGGACTTCATAAAAAGACTGAACCTACAATTGATTGGAGTACCAGAAGGAGATGGAGAGAATGGAAACAAACTGGAAAACACACTTCAGAATACTATCCAGGAGAACTTCCCCAACCTAGAAAGACAGGCCAATATGCAAATTCAGTAAATACAGAGAACACCATTAAGATAATCCATGAGAAGATCAACCCTAAGACACATGATCATCAGATTCTCCAAGGCTGAAATTAAGGAAAAACTGTTAAGGGCAGCCAGAGAGTTAGATCAGCTACAAAGGGAAGACCATCAGACTGACAGTGAACATCTCAGCAGAAACTATACAAGCCAAAAGAGATTGGGGGCCAATATTTGACATTCTTAAAGAAAAGAATTTTCAACTCAGAATTTCATATCCAGTCAAACTAGGCTTCATAAGTGAAGGGGAAATAAAATCCTTTCCAGACCAGCAAATACTGAGGGATTTCATAACCACCAGGTCTACCCTCCAAGAGCTCCTGAAAGAAACACTAAATATGGAAAGGAAAAACTGGTACCAGCCAGTGCAAAAACACACCAAAATATAATGACCAATGACACTATGAAGAAACTGCATCAACTAGTGTGCAAAATAACCAGATAGCATCATGATGACAGAATCAAATTCACACATAACAATACTATCCTTAAATGTAAATGGGTGAAATGCCCCCAATTAAAAGACACAAACTGGCAAATTGGAGAGAGTCAAGACCCATTGGTGTGCTGTATTCAGAAGACTCATCTGACATGCAAAGACACACAGATTCAAAATAAAAAGATGGAGGAAAATTTACCAAGCAAATGGATAGGAAAAATAAATGAGTTGCAATCCTAGTCTTTGACAAAACAGACATTAAACAACAAAGATCAAAAAAGACAAAGAAGGGCATTACATAATGGTAAAGGGAACAATTCAACAAGAAGAGCTAACTATTCTAAACATATATGCACACATTACAGAAGAACCCAGGTTCGTAAAACAAATTCTTAGAGACCTACAAAGAGACTTAGACTCCCACACAATACTGGGAGAATTTAACACTCTACTCTCAGTATTAGATCAATGCAACAGAAAATCAAAAAGGATATTCAGGACTTGAACTCAACTCTGGATTAAGTGGACCTAGTAGACATCTAGAGAACCCTCTACTACAAATCAACAGAATATACATTCTTCTTAGTGCCACATGGCACTTATTCTAAAATTGACCACATAATTGGAAGTAAAACTCTCCTCAGCAAATGCAAAAGAACTGAAATCATAACAGTCTCTCAGACCACAGTGCAATCAAATTAGAACTCAGGATTAAGAAACTAACCCAAAAACACACAATAACATGGAAATTAACCTGCTCCTGAATAACTGTTTGGTAAATAATGAAATTAAGGCAGAAATCAAGAAGTTCCTAGTAACCAATGAGAACAAAGAGATGATGTACCAGAATCTCTGGGACATAGCTAAAGCAGCGTTAAGAGGGAAATTTATATCACTACCCATGTTAGAAAGCTAGAAAGATCTCAAATCGACACCTTAACGTCACAATTAAAAGAGCTAGAGAAACAAGAGCAGACTAATTCAAAAGCTAGCAGAAGACAAGAAATAACTAAGACCAGAGAAAACTGAAGGAGATAGAGACATGAAAAAGCCTTCCAAAAAAAAAATCTACGAATCCAAGAGCTGACTTTTTGAAAAAATTAACAAAATAGATTGCTAGCTAGAATAATAAAGAACAAGAGAGAAAAATCAAATAGACACAATTAAAAATGATAATGGGGATCTCACCAGTGACCCCAAAGAAATAAAAACTACCATCAGAGAATACTATAAACACCTCTATGCAAATAAACTAGAAAATCTAGAAGAAATGGATAAATCCCTGGACACATACACCCTCCCAAGACTAAACCAGGAAGAAGTCAAATCCCTGACTAGACCAATAACAAGCTCTGAAATTCAGGCAGTACTTAATAATCTACCATCCCAAAAAAAAATCCCATGACCAGATAGATTCACAGCTGAATTCCACCAGAAATACAAAAAGGAGCTGGTACCATTCCTTCTGTGCAAAGAGTTGAAAAGGAAGGACTCCTCCCTAACTCATTTTATGAAGCCAGCATCATCCTGATACCAAAACCGGGAAGAGACACAACAAAAAAGGAAAACTTCAGGCCAATATCCCTGATGAATATCGATGCAAAAATCCTCAATAAAATACTGGCAAACTGAATCCAGCAGCACATCAAAACACTTATCCATTATGATCAAGTCAGCTTCATCCGTGAGATGTAAGGCTGGTTCAATATTTGCAAATCAATAAATGTAATCCATCACATAAACAGAACCAAAGACATTATCTCAATAGATGCAAAAAAGGCCTTTGATAAAATTCAACATCCCTTCATATTAAAAACTCTCAATAAACTAGGTATTGATGAAACATATCTTAAAATAGTAAGAGCTATTTATGACAAACCCACAGGCAATATCATATTGAATGGGCAAAAACTAGAAGCATTCCCTTTGAAAACCGGTACAAGACAAGGATGACCCCTCTCACCAGTCTTATTCCACCTAGTATTGGAAGCTCTGGCCAAGGCCATCAAGCAAGCAAAAGAAATAAAGTGTATTCAAATAGGAATAGAGGAAGTCAAGTCATCTGTTTGTAGATGACATAACTGTATATTTAGGAAACCCCATCATCTCAGCCCCAAAACTCCTTTCACTAATAAGCAACTTCAGCCAAGTCTCAGGATACAAAATCAATGTGCAAAAATCACAAGCATTCCTTTACACCAACAATAGGCAACTAGAGAACCAAATCATGAATGAACTTCTGTTAACAACTGCTACAAATAGAATAAAATACCTAAAAACACAGCTACCAAGAGGTGTGAAGGACCACTTTAAGGACAACTACAAACCACTGCTCAAGGAAATAAGAGAGGATACAAACAAATGGAAAAACATTCCATCCTTATGGATAGGAAGAATAAATACCATGAAAATGGCCATACTGCCCAAAGTAATTTACAGATTCAATGCTATTCCCATCAAACTACCATTGACATTCTTCACAGAATTAGAAAAAACTATTTCATATGGAATCAAAGAAGATCCTGTATAGCAAGAAAACCCTAAAATCCTAATCAAAAGAATAAAGCTGGAGGCATCATGCTACCTGACTTCAAACTATACTACAAGGCTACAGTAACCAAAACAGCATGATACTGGTACCAAAATATATAGACCAACGGAGCAGAACAGAGACCTCAGAAATAACACCACATATCTACCATCATCTGATCTTCAGAAAACCTGACAAAAACAAGCAATGGGGAAAGGATCTCCTTTTCAGTAAATAGTGCTGGAAAAACTGGCTACTCATATGCAGAAAACTGAAACTGGACCCCTTCCTTACACAAAAATTAACTCAAGACAGATTAAAGACTAAAATGTAAAACCCAAAACTACAAAAACCCTGGAAGAAAACCTAGGCAATACCATTCAGGTCATAGGCATGGGAAAAGTCTTCATGACAAAAATGCCAAAAGCAATTGCAACAGAAGCCAAAATTGACAAACGGGATCTAATTAAACTAAAGAGCTTTTGCACAGCAAAAGAAACTATCATCAGAGTGAACAGGCAACCTACAGAATGGAAGAAAATTTTTGCAATCTATCCATCTGACAAAGGGCTAACATCCAGAATCTACTAGAAACTTAAATTTACAAGAAAAAAAAAAAAACTCAAAAAGTTGGCAAAGGACATGAACAGTTTTCAAAAAAAGACATTTATGTGGCAAACTAACATGAAAAAAATCTCAACAACACTGATCATCAGAGAAATGCAAATCAAAACCACAATGAGATACCATGTCTCGCTAGTCAGAACGGTGATTATTAAAAAGTCAGGGAACAATAGATCCTGGCAAGGATGTGCAGAAATAGGAATGCTTTTAGACTGCTGGTGGGAATCTAAATTAGTTCAACCATTGTGGAAGACAGTATGGTGATTCTTCAAGGATCTGGAACCAGAAATACCATTTGACCCAGCAATCCCATTACTGTGTACTTACATTAACTAAAAAAGCAAGAACCAAAACCAAAATTAGAAGAAAAGAATAATAAAGATCAGAACAGAATTAAAATAGAGGTGAAAAAAATACTAAGGATGAACGACATGAAAAGTGTAAAAAAAAAAAAAAGGATGTACAAAAATCAACAAACTGATATAGCTAAACTAACCAAGAAAAAAAGACAACCCCAAAAAATAAAATCAGAAATGAAAAAGGAGACATTACAACTGATACCACAGATATCCAAAAGATCATTAGAGACTATTACGAACAACTATATGCTAAAAAATTGGAAACCTAGAGGAAATGGATAAATTCGTGTAGGCATAAAACCTACCAAGATTGAATGAGGAAAAAAACAGAAAACCTGAACAGACCAATAAGGAGGAACAAGATTTAATCAGTATTAAAAAGTCTCCCCACAAAAAAGCCCAGAACCAAACAAATTCACAGCCAAGTTCTACCAAATTTACAAAAAAAGAATACTAGTCCTCCTCAAACTATTTCAAAAAATTGAAGAGGGAATTCATCCTTACTCATTCTATGAGGCCAGCATCATTCTGCAACCAAAACCAGACAAGGAGACAGCAAGAAAAAAAAAAAAAAAAGAAAACAACTCCAGGCCAATATCCCTGATGAACATAGATACAAAAATCCACATCAAAATATTACCAAACAGAATGCAGGGGGATATCAAAAAATAATACACTATAAGGTGATGAGAGCTAAAAAATTACCTATTAGGTACAGTGTTCACTATTCCAGTAATGAGTACACTAAAAGTTCAGACATGGAAGGGGGAGGGGAGAGGGGGGAGGGGAGAGGGGGGAGGGGAGAGGGGGGAGGGGAGAGGGGGAGGGGGATTTTTAACCAGAAATTTAGATCCTTTGAGAGAGATGGGGCTATTAAGGTCAACTATTTCTTCCTGAATGAGCTATGGCAGTTTATCTTTCAAGGAATTTTCTCATTTTATCTAATTTGTCATATCCATTATAATAGAGTGTTCACAATTATCCTTTATTGTCCTTATATCTGTAGAATCTTTTTATGTACCCCTCTTCATTTCTGATCATTTCTTGATCATTCTGCCTAGTGATATCAATTTTATCAACCCTTTCATGAATGAGCTTTTGGTTTTACTAATTTTCTCTTTGGTTTTCCTGTTTCTAATCTATCTGTTTCTTCTCTGGTCTTTATTTTTCCTTTTCTGTTAACTTTGGGTTTCATTGAAAATTCTTTTTTTAGTTTCTTATTATGCATTAACTTTCCACTCTAAAACCTTCAAGATGAATGTTAATTGACAATTACTTGAGTCTATAAGGTTAACTTCAAAATATTGGGGTTGATTGCTTGGGGACTTAAGCATTTACTTATTGCCTTTTCTCTGCCTCAGTTCTTGCAGAGCATTTTACAGGTGCCCGTATTACAATACATCATATTATAGTCTGTGATTAGGTGGGTTTTGCTTGGTGCTATTTTGTTTTTATTTGACTATTTCCCAATTAGTCTGAAAACCATGAAGGGAATGACATTTTTCCATCTCTTACCCCAAGAGCACCTATTACAGAACATCCTTGAGAAAATGTTCAATAAATGTTTACTAAATTGATTTGGCCTAAGGCAGCCCAAGGCAGTTTTCTGAAATGCCACAAGCTTGTGTTCTGACATGCTAAATTCAAAGCATTTCAATGAAGCCAGTTTAGGATAATGGTACCAAGCCGCAGCTACGTATATGAAAATCGAAGATTGTATTTGAGGTTTCCCAAGAATCACTCATTCTGGAAAACCTGAAAAAGTTTGAGAAGCAAGTGGACAACTATTAATTTTTAGAAGTGACTATGGTGGTTTCCATTCTCATTGATTTCAGCCTCAAAGAATGTAACTCTAAAAACCACATTAGGCTTTAAACACCTTCCTAAGCAATCTGAGGCCTACCTGCCCAGTGCCTGTCACATGACGTGCTGTTCTACTTGAGGTTATTGGTGGTCTGAGAGCCAGGATTGGAGATGACTCCCAGCAATTTCCTTTAAGCCATCACTGTCATTTTATGCCCAAGTCATCCCTACTTTAAAAGCCTTAGGAGTGTGTTCAAAGAACAGATTGCAGATAACCTTGAACAAGAACATCGACTGTAAGACAATGAAATTAAGAAGCAAAAACTGATTCTTCCTCTAGTTTTGAGCGAACTTAGGCAAGTTGCATAACTTCTTTATGTCACCGTTTTCTCATTTATAAAATGAAACTTTATGGCAAAATATCTCACTGTCCACTTGCACTGCAACTTCAAACTGGAAAAGAAATCATACATGAAATTGCAAATAAAAACTCCTATAGAGATAGCTATCTGGATTAGCTAACGTGAGTAGACAGATTGGGTAATAGATAAACCAATGTTTGTCCTGAAAATAAATGGTTGGTAAATGATTGCCCAGAATCTGCTTGGAAACACGTGTTAATTTCAACCGGGAATCTTGATTATCATAATGAGAAAGCAGATTTTTAGAAAAACTGTACAATCACAAAGCAAAACAAAATTTTCAAGAAAATTCTGGCCTGGGCCAGGCGCAGTGGCTCATGCCTGTAATCACAGCACTATGGGAGGCCGAGGCAGGCAGATCATGACGTCAGGAGATGGAGACCATCCTGGCTAACACGGTGAAACCCCATCTCTACTAAAAAATGCAAAAAATTAGCCGGGTGTGGTGGCGGGCGCCTGTAGTCCCAGCTACTCGGGAGGCTGAGGCAGGAGAATGGTGTGAACCCTGGAGGCGGAGCTTGCAGTGAGCCGAGTTCACGCCACTGCACTCCAGCCTGGGCGACAGAGCGAGACTCCGTCTCAAACACAAAGAAAATTCTGGCCTGAGAAAATTACCTTAGATAATTTACTATAAGAAAATTACATTAGAGAAACTCGGAGTCTTGTTTTGTTTTTTGTTTCTGTGGTTTTTTTTTTTTTTTTTTTTTTTTTGAGATGAGGTCTGGCTCTGTCACCCAGGTTGGAGTACAGTGGCATGATCTGGGCTCACTGTAACCTCTGCTTCCCGGGTTCAAGCGATTCTCCTGCCTCAGCCTCCCAAGTAGCTGGGACTACAGGGGTGTGCCACCATGCCTGGCTAAGGTTTTTTTTTTTGTTTTTTGGGGGGTTTTTCTTTTTTTTTTTTTTTTTTTTTGTATTTTTAGTAGAAACAGTGTTTCACCATGTTGGCCAGGCTGGTCTTGAACTCCTGACCTCAGGTGATCCACCACCTTGGCCTCCCAAAGTGCTGGCATTACAGAGTCATTTTTAAACTAGGGTTTGGTGACTAGAAGCATGAAAGTTTTAATTGGGCACAAAATAGCCCAAAATAACCCCTCCTGATTGTATTTACTTTAAGTATTCTTTGTATATAGCTTAATTCATTCATGTGATAAATACATATGTGCATCTGTTTATATATGAGTGTGTGACTATGGATGTGAGTATGCCTGTGTGTATTTGTGTTTGCATGTCTGTGCTCACCTATGTGTGTTGAACACAGGTGCTAGGCCCTGAATATAGTGGTTAACAAGAAGAAAATGGTCTCTACCTTCGTAGATTATTTTCCAGTGGGAATTATCAGTAAGAGAGTAACACTAGATTTTGAGATTTTTTTGAAGGCCAGATCTGACTGTATCAGAATATCTATGTCTAGCACAGTGCATTATTAATCTTAAGTTCTCAATTAATGTCTGCTAAATAATTTTTCAAGTTGAAAATGTCAGTTTCAGCTTGAAATCACTCTCAAAGCTGTGATTTGTTCCAAGATGAATTGTTCAACAGGAACATATATATGTCTATTTTAGCAAATAGATACACGTGGATATATATAGTTCAAGCATCATCATTCTTAGGTGTAGTCAACAGAATCTACTCCAGAAAGTTTAATTAGAAAGGCATTTATTAGACAGTGCCGGGTGATGTATAGCATCTCCAGGAGGGCCAAGAGCCAAAAATAGATGCTCCATAGCCAGGAGCACCTGCAAACAGAGCAACATCTATTCACCATGAGACTGTTCTAGGAAAAACCTCCTTCCTCCTGTGACTCAACTCTTTCCCCAGGTTTCCCATCAGAGCTTGCCCCAGAAAAACTAAATGCTTCTACTATCATCCCACACATTGCTCACTTCCTTCTTCCAAATCTCATGTATATGTAAAACCTGAGCCATATATGGAACCCTAACTGCAAGAAAGCATGAAAAATGTTGCTTTTAACTTTCTGGCCTCCCCAGTACCGAAAGGCATACTGGAAGGGGGCTTGGAATGAGTAATGTGCAAGCCAATCCATCATAAAATGGCTTCTGTTTACACTAAGATTTTTGTCATAACTGACTGCTTGGACTGTGTTCCTGGAGAGAACCATAAATAAAAAGAGAGAAGGTTTCAATGTATAGAATGTGTCAGGGTGAGATGGACAATCCCCTTCCCTAAATTCTACTCCCCATACCTGAGGCACAGGGGCAAGCAAGAAGTGACTCTACACATCCTAGAAATCTTAAACTTTGCAGCTGAACTGAGCTGCATTCTCTCAGAGAGAAATCACAATGCCTGTCTGACCCACTTCACAGAGCTCTTCGGAAGACAATGCATATGTGTATTCCGTAATTGTCACACTGGTATCGTATCCATCATCTGCTCCTCCATGTGTATTTCTGTGAGCTCACTCTAAGAAGAACCTCTTTCCTGCCATGACTCAACTCTTTCCCCAGATTTCCCATCAGAGCTCGCCCCAGAAAAACTAAATCCTACGACCATGCCACACATTGTTCATTTCCTTCTTCCAAATCTCATGTGTGCAGAAAACCTGTTCTACCTGTGGCTATACATGGGCCTTATCATAGTCTCTTCTCTTTATCTCATCTGCCTCAATCGAATGAGTCACCAACATCTGTTTATTCTACTTCAAAAATTGCTCTCAAATCTAGGCTCTCCAATGTCAATTAGTTGGTTCAGTCTCATTCTATCTAACCCAAGTTGTTACAGGTTTTCTAATTAATTATTTTGCCTCTGGTCTGACCAACTTCCCACCTCTCTGTCCTAAAAAACAAATCAGATTATGCCACTCTTGGTTCATCGTTATTTTTGTTGTTATTTGCATTAAAATTCATGCTGTGAAAACACTACCATCTGAGTAAAGATAGTCCCCTCATCAGCAGGCTTGAAATATTTCTCTACTTTGCAGAGGTGAGTGAGTGATTCCAACAGAGACCTATGACCGCTTATGGGCCACCTTGGAAGTTCCAGAAGGCGCCAGTTCAAAATTAAATGATGTTCTAATGATCATTTATAGAAATGGATCAGTATGAAAGCTGGAATGTGTTCTTTGTCAAAGATGTTTTAAAATTTCCTCCATGTGATTTCTTTATGTGTTCCTCATTTCATTAGTCACGAATTACACAGCTCTTTTTCCTATTTTTCTGCTTCAAGATTCCATCTCACCTCTGCCATTCCCCACCCTACTTCCCCTTGGCAGTCTTCACTCCTGTGATTTTGAAAAAAACAAAAGTGGGATATTGTATGTTTTATTTTTATATTGTACCAAATGATACATCTCAGCCACATTTCTTCCTGTCACCCAAACTACCCATGCTTTCTTTGCTTTCAAAGAAACGCTATCTATATCTACTACCTAATTTGGCATCTCCTTTTTCAAGTTCTCATCTCATTTACCTCAAAATAGTTATTTCTCCAACATGTAAGAAGCTGAACAAACTACCTCTAATAAAGCAAACCATCTGATTCTCACCTTTTGAAGTTAATTGTAGACTACTATTTTATTCCTTTTACACTCAGGTAGCTTCTAAACAAAAAGAACACAATATGCTAAGTTATTTGGGAACAGAGATCAGTATTCTAACGTAACACTTCTAATGCTTAATTGTTTTAAACAAACATCTCATTCACAGAAATCACAGATGAGAAACTGCTTATTAGACTGAAATATGAAAGGTGCTTGATGAAAAAGGAAAATCTCTTTTTAAAGGTAATTGGAGAGGCATATTTAACATTTCCAATTTTTTGACAGATTTTATATTATTTTATGCAGGTTAGGAAATTGCTTATTGAATTGTATATTAGGTTAGAAATTGTATACAACTACTATATATTATATGCATGCTATATATAAATATATTTATATATTCTATATATACAATTTTCTAACCCATATAAATATCAAATCTTGATATAGAATATACATATTCTATATAGACACATCTACATTATATATTTTACATATTGTATATATCTACTTTTCCCCACCAAAAATACACTCAATCTCTGGCCACTTCCATTTCCTTTGGAAGTTCAGATACAGGTTCTCAGTTCCTTCACCTAAGATTTTCTCTCTCCTCTCTCTGCAGGCTTCTCCTAAGCATATCTCATCCGTTCTCATGGCTTTATATATCATGATGACTACCATAACTGTAACTGGATCAGAATTATTTTCTGAGCTCGGGACGCGAATGTGCAGCCAGCCTCTTGAAAAGTCCACTTAGTTGTCCCAAAAGCAATTTAACACTCATCTTAAACCAAAACCTTGATTTTTCTCCTTCAGAATTAATTGCTTCTCCTGCTGCCTGCGAATTCTCAGTAAATGGCACTGGCAATTACCCAGTGGCTTCAACCCCAAAAACCTAGAAGTCACACTCTACACAGCCCTTCACCAAGACTTGTCAATACAGTCTCTATAACTGTACTCCAATTTCCGCATTGCCCCCTCCATCTCCACTGCCAGTGCTTTACATCAAGCCACCATCAACCCATGCCTGCATTGCCTCCATAGGCTACCACAGTTTTCTTCACTCTGGATAGTATGAGCAGCAATCAGTGATCTTTGTAAAACACAGATTGGTTCACATTACTGTTTGCTCAAAATTTTTCAATAGACTGAGAGATTGTGTTCTCCACAGATGGCCACAATAACTCCATCCCACAGGCTCGTATGACCACATGTGTTATGTCCAAATGTATTTCCCCCAGAATTTATGTGTTGGAAACTTGATCCCCAGTGCAACAGCGTTGGAAGGTGGGGACTTTCGGGAGGTGTTTTGGTCATAAGGACTCTACCCTCATGAATGGATTAATGCTGCTATAAAAAGGGCTTCTGGGAATGGGTTTGCTCTTTCTTTCCCTTCCTTCTTCTACCATATGAGGACCCAGCAAGAAGGTATCTCGTCAGATGCTGGCGCCTTGCTCTTGGACCCCTCAACCTCCAGAACGGTGAGATAATACATTTCTATTCTTTATAAATTACCCAATCTCAGGTATTCTGTTATAATAGCATAAGTGAACTAAGGCATGTCACTATGATTCTTCTCCATCAAAAGGTAGAGTATAGCTCCCCTCCCTTGACTCTGGTCTAGCCTTATTATTGACTTCCAATAGAAAGCAGTGGAAGTCACACCATGTGACTTCAAAGGCTACATCAAGAAGAGCCATAAAGATTCCAGTAATCTGAAAACGGTAATGTGTTTTCTTTGAGGCACTTGCTTTGGGAAAAGTCAACTGGCACATGAAAGTTTGGCTGTCCTGAGACTACCGTTTTGCAGAGGCCACACATAGGCATTCCAATCAACAGCCTTAGCTGAACTCCAGGACCAACTGCTGGCCATGAGTGACACATCTTAACCATCCAGCTCAGTCATGACTTCAAATGACTATAGCCCCAGCCAACACCTGGCTGTAACCACATAAGATACTCTGAATGAGAACTTCCCAAACTGCCCCTTCCTTAATTATTGGCCCACAACATTTTTAGCAGAAACAAAACTGTTGTTCTTACACCACTAAATTGAGAGGTAATTTGTTATACAGCATTAGCGGCTAGATCAGCTTCTCATCATCCTCAGAATAAATCCAAAATTATTTCTGGAACCTACAGGGCCCTGCATGATCTGGCTCCTAGCTATTCCCCTGGCCTTTCTTTGTACCTTGGTCCCTGGGCTTCAAACACACTGACCCTTGCTTCTTCCTCATTAGGAATTTTGCCGAGACTATGGTTTTCCCATCCTGGAATGCACTTTTCACCTGGCTGACACCAATCTCAGTCCTCAGGTGTTAAATGTCATTTCTTTAAGAAAGCTAAAACAATCCACAGCATGGAGGGAAAACTTGGGTGGCAGTAGTTATTTTTAAGATGGAAGAAATGAACTGAAGTATCCTGTGATGGGAAGGAGTCAGTGGAAAGGGAAAGATCAGTGATGTGGGACAGAAAGGATGATTAATGAGGATGAGGAGCTCCAGGCATTGCATGCCCACCTCAGATGTCAAAGAGAAGAAATAAAGGACAGGTAGTACGTGATACCTCCTGCATTCAAGGCAAGCCTACTCTACTCAGCTAAGGCTGACCTGCAAGGATGACCAACCAGCTCTGAAGCTCTGGTTGTCTTTGGGATCAGCCAGTGTGAAATCCTAGCTAGAAATTGGTAGGAAAGAGGAGAAAGAAGTGGGAATATTTGGTCCCCCAGATTTCTCCCTATGGGGTCACCTCTGGTTGGCTGCTTTCATCATCTTGCAATGGTCACACTCCTCTGAAAGTAGCCCTCTTCACACTGGCTTGAGATTCCAGGAGCTACTCTCCCTTCCCCCATCACAGTCCCCTGTTAGTAGTACTGGGTGATCCACTATCACCTGGGGCATCCTACATCCAACAATGCCTTTGAAAATAGGTTGTTTATTCAGCCATACTCAAATTACCCCAATTTATGTATGACATTTGTTTCTTGCTAGGCCCCTGTCAGATACGAGTGGGAATGCTGATGAATAAATAAATGGAAAGAGCAAGAAAATGTGAAGCAGACAACAAACTCAACATCTGATCTTATTCCAGTTAGTAAGTCACTAGAACAATATTACCATTAGATCAAGGAACAAAATGAAAGCACTGTGGGATTGTCATCTATATAAATAGAGAGACTACCTCTCCCATTAAACAACGAAATCAAGTTTTTCTTTTTTCCACTTAGAAGTTCTGACCTAACAGAGTTCATGAGTAATCATGGAAAACAGATCAGATGAGCCATTTTATTCCTTTTCAGTTACCCACACACAGCAAATTCAGAACATCACCTTTGCCTTACATATCACAGTGGCCTCTGCAAACTAGAATACTTTAAGTAATTCATTCTGTAAGTTATTCAGAGCAAAAAAAATTAAATACATGCCTGAATTAGGGAAAATCTAGTCTGTCTGAGATCCACTGGGTGTGTGCCAACTCTTGAAATAACCCTGGCTCCAGAGGAAGGGATAGCAAAAGTATAAATGAGAAATTCTAGTTCCAGTTTCCCACCAT
The DNA here is from genome assembly GCF_002776525.5 of Piliocolobus tephrosceles. NCBI lineage: Eukaryota > Metazoa > Chordata > Mammalia > Primates > Cercopithecidae > Piliocolobus > Piliocolobus tephrosceles. The sequence goes on along the minus strand of NC_045455.1, from coordinate 69,432,538 downwards.
CCTTAACGTATCTATTTTAAAAGCCTATTTTTTAAAGCTTTTAAAATTATTATTATTGTTATAATTGTGCTTTTACTACTGAAGAGAAATCTAAGATTATTTATACTGCTTGCGGAGCATTTGCTCTGTGCCAGGCAGCATCCGAAGAAGCTCTATAAATCAAATCATGTCATCCTCATGTCTATCCTATAAGGAAAACACTCATTGCTCTTATTTTCAGATGAGAAAACAAAAGTAAAGAGAGGTGACACAAGTTGCCAAAGTCGCACTGTCTTTGTTATGAAGACACCCAGCAGGGTAGCAGGGTCAGCAGGGGACAATTTATAACTGGAATGCTTGAGAGAGAAGCTTTTGTTTTCCTTCTTTTCTTTCTAACTGCCAAAGAATAGTTTCCAATTTATGGAAGTTTGGATCTGTTCTGACCTCTAGATTATCTGGGAAGTATATGTCTTCCCAGATATATAATCTGCTATGTTAACCCCAAATAAAGATTACCAATCACATTCACTGTCATGAAGGTTTTTCCTGTAACTTGGCCATTTGGCACTGTCGGATGTGATTCTAGAAAGGCAGAATTATACTGAGAATAAAAAGAAGTATATTTAACTACTTCATACTTGCTAATAGCTATTATATTTTTTAAAACAGAAAATAATGTTGGCAAGGATATGTAAAAATGGGAGCTCTTGTGCATTACTGGTAGGAAATGGGCACAGCTGCTATGGAAAAGTTTGACCTTTCAACAAAATGTTCAGCATATTACTATATGATCCAGCAATTTCACTTCTGGGTATATGCCCATAAAGAATTGAAAGCAAGGACTTAAACAGAAACCTTTATACCAATGTTCACAGCAGCATTGTTCACAACAGCCAGAAGGACAAGCCAAGCGTCCATCAATGGATAAATAAAACATGGACAGTGGAATAGTCAGCCTTAAAATGGAAGACAATTAACACATGCTACAATGGATGAGCTTTTCATTCATTATTGTAAAATAAGCCAGACACAAAAGGACTAATATTATTGCATTTTTATGAGTTATCTAGAATAGACATTCATAGAAACAGAAAGCAGAATGGTAGCTACCAGGGTGTAGGGGAAAATGAGAGTAGAAAGTTATTATTTAAAGGGCACAGAGTTTCAGATCGCAAGAAAGAATTTTGGAAATGGATAAAGGTGCTGATTGTACAACATTGTGAATATACTTAATGCCCACTGACTTGTACACCTAAAAATGATTAAAATGGTAAATTGTACCTTATGTATATTTCACCACAGTAAAAGAAAAACACAAGTGGATTTCATTTAATTCCACCTCTGACCTTTTCTTAGTAACTTTGAGCAAACCACAAAATCTCTCTGAAACTCAGTTTTATGATTTGTAAATTAATGAGGTTTTTGGATTTATCCAAAATCAAAAAATAGTTGTCCATAGAATAGGTGAATTCAATAAAGTCTGTGCTTTTCAAAATACTCAACTTACAACCTTTAAAAAGATTTTACCCAAAAATCCAAATTTGCAGCTTTTATTTTTTAAAAATCAAAATAGAAGAACACATTCTATTTTATGGAATAAGGTCTGGCTCATGCTTTAAAAAAAAGTGTTTAATAATCAAAAATAGTTCCCATTCATGGGTGTAAAGAACTATAAAGAGTATTTCTCCTACTCTTACATCTTAAAACAAAACAAAACAAAAAAGACAAGTAAACTCCAAGTTCATAAGTCTTTTTAAAAACTTCAGAGTTGAGGTGAAAGATAATCAAATTATTCCAAAGTACAAAAAGAGACAGATATCTGCAGAGAAACATAGGACATAGGCACTTGCTTCCCGGGGGCAGACCCAACTGAACACCAGTTGGAAAAATTCAGCTGGAATAGTTAATAACTCCATGGAGCATGGGTATGGACCAGCAAGAGAGACTGAGACCCACGTTTTTAGTTTTTGTTTTTATATATAAACAACAGAAATTTATTGCTCACAGTTTGAGGCTGGAAAGTCCAAGGTCAATGCACTGGCAGATTCAGTATCTGGTTCAGGAATTGTGCTTTCTTGCTGTGTCCTCACAGGGTGGGAGAGAAAACAAGCTCCCCAAGGTCTCTTTTCTAAGGGCACTAATTCCATCATGAGGACTCCACCCTTGTGACCTACTCACCTCCTAAAGAACCCACCTCTTAACACTTTTGATTTGGGGATTAGGTTTCAACACAGGAATTTTGGAGAGATACATTCAGATTATAGCACTCTAAAGCAAACTCCTCAAACATTTCCAACTTTTCTGGTTTCAAATGATGTTTGGCACCTGTGAGTATCAGGTAGAACCTGAAGTCAATGTGTCACATAGATATGTTTTTATTATAATGATACTGGTGGAAAGGCCCTGTGCATCAATTAATAAGAAAAATAGGGGGGCGGAGCAAGATGGCCGAATAGGAACAGCTCCAGTCTCCAACTCCCAGCGTGAGGGACACAGAAGACCAGTGATTTCTGCATTTTCAACTGAGGTACTGGAGTCATCTCACTAGGGAGTGCCGGACAATCGGTGCTGGTCAGCTGCTGCAGCCCGACCAGCGAGAGCTGAAGCAGGGCGAGGCATCGCCCCACGTGGGAAGCGCAAGGGGGAAGGGAATCCATTTTCCTAGCCAGGGAACTGAGACACACAACACCTGGAAAATCAGGTAACTCCCACCCCAATACTGCGCTTTAAGCAAATGGGCACAGCAGGAGATTATATCCCAAACCTGGCCAGGAGGGTCCCACGGCCACAGAGCCTACCTCATTGCTAGCACAGCAGTCTGCGATCTAACCGCAAGGCAGCAGCAAGGCTGGGGGAGGGGCGCCTGCCATTGCTGAGGCTTAAGTAGGTAAACAAAGCCGCTGGGAAGCTCGAACTGGGTGGAGCTCACAGCAGCTCAAGGAACCCTGCCTGTCTCTGTAGACTCCACCCTCTGGGGACAGGGCACAGCTAGACAACAACAACAACAAAAAGCAGCAGAAACTTCTGCAGACGCAAATGACTCTGTCTGACAGCTTTGAAGACAGCAGCGGATCTCCCAACACAGGGGTTGAGATCTGAGAAGGGACAGACTGCCTGCTCAAGTGGGTCCCTGACCCCTGGGTAGCCTAACTGGGAGACATCCCCCACTAGGGGCAGTCTGACACCCCACACCTCACAGGGTGCAGTACACCCCTGAGAGGAAGCTTCCAAAGTAAGAATCAGACAGGTACACTCACTGTTCAGCAATATTCTATCTTCTACAAACTCTGCTGCTGATACCCAGGCAAACAGGGTCTGGAGTGGACCTCAAGCAATCTCCAACAGACCTACAGCTGAAGGTCCTGACTATTAGAAGGAAAACTATCAAACAGGAAGAACACCTATACCAAAACCCCATCAGTACGTCACCATCTTCAAAGACCAGAGGCAGATAAAACCATGAAGATGGGGAAGAAGCAGGGCAGAAAAGCTGGAAATTGAAAAAATAAGAGTGCATCTCCCCCTGCAAAGGAGCACAGCTCATCACCAGCAACGGATCAAAGCTGGTCAGAGAATGACTTTGACCAGATGAGAGAAGAAGGCTTCAGTCCATCAAACTTCTCAGAGCTAAAGGAGGAATTACGTATCCAGCGCAAAGAAACTAAAAATCTTGAAAAGAGAGTGGAACAATTGACAGCTAGACTAATTAATGCAGAGAAGGTCATAAACGAAATGACAGAGAAACCATGACACGAGAAATACGTGACAAATGCACAAGCTTCAGTAACCGACTCCATCAAACGGAAGAAAGAGTATCAGCGATTGAGGATCTAATGAATGAAATGAAGCAAGAAGAGAAACCAAAAGAAAAAAGAAGAAAAAGAAATGAACAAAGCCTGCAAGAAGTATGGGATTATGTAAAAAGACCAAATCTACGTCTGATTGGGGTGCCTGAAAGTGAGGGGGAGAATGGAAACAAGTTGGAAAACACTCTTCAGGATATCATCCAGGAGAACTTCCCCAACCTAGTAGGGCAGGCCAACATTCAAATTCAGGAAATACAGAGAACACCACAAAGATACTCCTCCAGAAGAGCAACTCCAAGCACATAATTGCCAGATTCACCAAAGTTGAAATGAAGGAAAAAATCTTAAGGGCAGCCAGAGAGAAAGGTCGGGTTACCCACAAAGGGAAGCCCATCAGACTAACAGCAGACCTCTTGGCAGAAACTCTACAAGCCAGAAGAGAGTGGGGGCCAATATTCAACATTCTTAAAGAAAAGAATTTTAAACCCAGAATTTCATATCCAGCCAAACTAAGTTTCCTCAGTGAAGGAGAAATAAAATCCTTTACAGATAAGCAAATGCTTAGAGGTTTTGTCACCACCAGGCAGGCCTGCCTTACAAGAGACCCTGAAGGAAGCCCTAAACATGGAAAGGAACAACCAGTGCCAGCCATTGCAAAAACATGCCAAAATGTAAAGACCATCGAGGCTAGGGAGAAACTGCATCAACTAACGAGCAAAATAACCAGTTAATATCATAATGGCAGGATCAAGTTCACACATAACAATATTAACCTTAAATGTTAATGGACTAAATGCTCCAATTAAAAGACACAGCCTGGCAAACTGGATAAAGGGTCAAGACCCATCAGTCTGCTGTCTTCAGGAGACCCATCTCACATGCAGAGACATACATAGGCTCAAAATAAAGGGATGGAGGAAGATCTACCAAGCAAATGGAGAACAAAAAAACGCAGGGGTTACAATCCTAGTCTCTGATAAAACAGACTTTAAACCATCAAAGATCAAAAGAGACAAAGAAGGCCATTCCATAATGGTAAAGGGATCAATTCAACAGGAAGAGCTAACTATCCTAAATATATATGCACCCAATACAGGAGCACCCAGATTCATAAAGCAAGTCCTTAGAGACTTACAAAGAGACTTAGACTCCCATACAATAATAATGGGAGACTTCAACACTCCACTGTCAACATTAGACAGATCAACGAGACAGAAAGTTAACAAGGATATCCAGGAATTGAACTCATCTCTGCACCAAGCGGGCCTAATAGACATCTATAGAACTCTCCACCCCAAGTCAACAGAATATACATTCTTCTCAGCACCACATCGCACTTATTCCAAAATTGACCACATAATTGGAAGTAAAGCACTCCTCAGCAAATGTACAAGAACAGAAATTATAACAAACTGTTTCTCAGACCACAGTGCAATCAAACTAGAACTCAGGACTAAGAACCTCAATCAAAACCGCTCAACTACATGGAAACTGAACAACCTGCTCCTGAATGACTACTGGGTACATAACGAAATGAAAGCAGAAATAAAGATGTTCTTTGAAACCAATGAGAACAAAGATACAACATACCAGAATCTCTGGGACACATTTACAGCAGTGTGTAGAGGGAAATTTATAGCACTAAATGCCCACAAGAGAAAGCAGGAAAGATCTAAAATTGACACTCTAACATCACAATTAAAAGAACTAGAGAGGCAAGAGCAAACACACTCAAAAGCTAGCAGAAGGCAAGAAATAACTAAGATCAGAACACAACTGAAGGAGATAGAGACACAAAAAACCCTCCAAAAAATCAATGAATCCAGGAGTTGGTTTTTTGAAAAGATCAACAAAATTGACAGACTGCTAACAAGACTAATAAAGAAGAAAAGAGAGAGGAATCAAATAGATGCAATAAAAAATGATAAAGGGGATATCACCACCGACCCCACAGAAATACAAACTACCATCAGAGAATACTATAAACACCTCTACGCAAATCAACTAGAAAATCTAGAAGAAATGGATAATTTCCTGGACACTTACACTCTTCCAAGACTAAACCAGGAAGAAGTTGAATCCCTGAATAGACCTATAGCAGGCTCTGAAATTGAGGCAACAATTCATAGCCTACCCCCCAAAAAAAGTCCAGGACCAGATGGATTCACAGCTGATTCTACCAGAGGTACAAGGAGGAGCTGGTACCATTCCTTCTGAAACTATTCCAATCAATAGAAAAAGAGGGAATCCTCCCTAACTCATTTTATGAGGCCAACATCATCCTGATACCAAAGCCTGGCAGAGACACAACAAAAAAAGAGAATTTTAGACCAATCTCCCTGATGAACATCGATGCAAAAATCCTCAATAAAATACTGGCAAACTGGATTCAGCAGCTGATGTGCTGAATGTAAAATGTAAGCTTTTTGATGTAAAAGCTTATCCACCATGATCAAGTGGACTTCATCCCTGGGATGCAAGGCTGGTTCAACATTCACAAATCAATAAACATAATCCAGCATATAAACAGAACCAAAGACAAGAACCACATGATTATCTCAATAGATGCAGAAAAGGCTTTTGACAAAATTCAACAGCCCTTCGTGCTAAAAACGCTCAATAAATTCGGTATTGATGGAACGTACCTCAAAATAATAAGAGCTATTTATGACAAACCCACAGCTAATATCATACTGAATGGGCAAAAACTGGAAAAGTTCCCTTTGAAAACTGGCACAAGACAGGGATGCCCTCTCTCACCACTCCTATTCAACATAGTGTTGGAAGTTCTGGCTAGGGCAATCAGGCAAGAGAAAGAAATCAAGGGTATTCAGTTAGGAAAAGAGGAAGTCAAATTGTCCCTGTTTGCAGATGACATGATTGTGTATTTAGAAAACCCCATCGTCTCAGCCCAAAATCTTCTTAAGCTGATAAGCAACTTCAGCAAAGTCTCAGGATACAAAATTAATGTGCAAAAATCACAAGCATTCTTATACACCAGTAACAGACAAGCAGAGAGCCAAATCAGGAATGAACTTCCATTCACAATTGCTTCAAAGAGAATAAAATACCTAGGAATCCAACTTACAAGGGATGTAAAGGACCTCTTCAAGGAGAACTACAAACCACTGCTCAGTGAAATCAAAGAGGACACAAACAAATGGAAGAACATACCATGCTCATGGATAGGCAGAATCAATATTGTGAAAATGGCCATACTGCCCAAGGTTATTTATAGATTCAATGCCATCCCCATCAAGCTACCAATGAGTTTCTTCACAGAATTGGAAAACAACTGCTTTAAAGTTCATATGGAACCAAAAAAGAGTCCGCATTGCCAAGACAATCCTAAGTCAAAAGGACAAAGCTGGAGGCGTCACGCTACCTGACTTCAAACTATACTACAAGGCTACAGTAACCAAAACAGCATGGTACTGGTACCAAAACAGAGATATAGACCAATGGAACAGAACAGAGTCCTCAGAAATAATACCACACATCTACAGCCATCTGATCTTTGACAAACCTGAGAGAAACAAGAAATGGGGAAAGGATTCCCTATTTAATAAAGGGTGCTGGGAAAATTGGCTAGCCATAAGTAGAAAGCTGAAACTGGATCCTTTCCTTACTCCTTATACGAAGATTAATTCAAGATGGATTAGAGACTTAAATGTTAGACCTAATACCATCAAAACCCTAGAAGAAAATCTAGGTAGTACCATTCAGGACATAGGCATGGGCAAGGACTTCATGTCTAAAACACCAAAAGCAATGGCAGCAAAAGCCAAAATTGACAAATGGGATCTAATTAAACTAAAGAGCTTCTGCACAGCAAAAGAAACTACCATCAGAGTGAACAGGCAACCTATAGAATGGGAGAACATTTTTGCAATCTACTCATCTGACAAAGGGCTGATATCCAGAATCTACAAAGAACTCAAACAAATATACAAGAAAAAAACAACCCCATCAGAAAGTGGGGAAAGGATATGAACAGACATTTCTCAAAAGAAGACATTCATACAGCCAACAGACACATGAAGAAATGCTCATCATCACTCGCCATCAGAGAAATGCAAATCAAAACCACAATGAGATACCATCTCACACCAGTTAGAATGGCAATCATTAAAAAATCAGGAGACAACAGGTGTTGGAGAGGATGTGGAGAAATAGGAACACTTTTACACTGTTGGTGGGATTGTAAACTAGTTCAACCATTATGGAAAACACTATGGCAATTCCTCAAGGATCTAGAACTAGATGTACCATATGACCCAGCCATCCCATTACTGGGTATATACCCAAAGGATTATAAATCATGCTGCTATAAAGACACATGCACACGTATGTTTATTGCGGCACTATTCACAATAGCAAAGACTTGGAATCAACCCAAATGTCCATCAGTGACAGACTGGATTAAGAAAATGTGGCACATATACACCATGGAATACTATGCAGCCATAAAAAAGGATGAGTTTGCGTCCTTTGTAGGGACATGGATGCAGCTGGAAACCATCATTCTTAGCAAACTATCACAAGAAGAGAAAACCAAACACCGCATGTTCTCACTCATAGGTGGGAATTGAACAATGAGATCACTTGGACTCGGGAAGGGGAACATCACACACTGGGGCCTATCATGGGGAGGGGGTAGGGAGGAGGATTGCATTAGGGAGTTATACCTGATATAAATGATGAATTGATGGGTGCTGACGAGTTGATGGGTGCAGCACACCAACATGGCACAAGTATACATATGTAACAAACCTGCACGTTATGCACATGTACCCTAGAACTTAAAGTATAATAAAAAAAAAAAAAGAAAAGAAGAAAAATATCACATTTTTAAAACATCTTAATTGAGATCTAACTTACGTGTACTAAAATATATAGCTTTTGAATGTATAAGTTAACAATTGCCTACACTTGAGTAAGTGCCTTAATCAAGATATGGAATAGTTCCATCACCCCAGATGTTCCCTGATGTCCCTCTCCAGGTATTCCTCCAGCACCCCATGTGTCTGCTGCAGAGGCAGCCATCGTTACTGAAGGGTTACTTCTTGGATCTTCTGTGTTGTAGGTACAGAAGCTTTTGGTGAGATTAGAAATTAAATCTCTGCTTCAACACGAATATGCAAAATATGGTGATACGTTTGCACAACAGTGAGCACTGAGTTGTTCTGACACCTTTCTTGATAGAGTGGGAAGAACTGCTGTGCCCTTGAGGGGATTTTCTATTTCCTTATGTTCTGCTTAGATGAAATAGAGATGACAGTATCTAAGTGTTCTCCTTTCTGCTAGCACTGTAATTGAGGATGAACTTATCAAAGTGGGAGAGTGATGCATTTTTGTAGCATGAAAACAATATAAAAGTCAAATTCTTTTTTATTATAAAAAATGTTAAGACAATTTCAAGAGAGTAAGGAAGATATTCCTCACCCAGAGCAATTTATGTATCATCTTCTTCTAATTAGATGGTTGTCAGTGCTCTTGGAAATTCTTATTCATCAGGGTTGCCCCCTCTTGCTAGAAGTAGTATTGGGGGAAGAGATTGTGCAAGTAAATATAGAGTTGGCGCTTTCACTTATGTATCTGTGTTATAAAGTTATTTAATGACAGGCAGAAATGTAATTTAAAGGGAGAAATTGGCAATTAGTTAACTCTCCCTTTGATTTACACAGGGCCAACAGTGGGTTTGATTGAGCTTCTTGAAATAATTACCATGTATGGGGAAAGGACTCCAAAATCAGCCCCCTGCCAGTGACACATGGCTTATAACATCATAGGTCCCATTACCATTTCCAATATAACTGACCTCTCCTCTGGCATCAGCTTGTTCTTGATCCCTTAAATAGTCATTAAGAAGTGAAGACTGAAAACCCTTCACCTCCCCAAAGGCAGAGCAGGATAAAGAAACTCAGACATCATCAGAACCAACTGTCCAGGGTTGATTATATCCCCAGGGAAAGCCATCAATTCTAATCAGTTCTGAAAGGAGCTGCTATTTTCCTTTCCCAGGGAAAACAAAAAATTTCCTCTGTGGAGTTCTAGCAGATCCACTTAAGATTTCACGGGGTTATAAAAGGGACTCACTCACAGGAAAGACGGACAGAGGTGAAACCTTTGCAATAGACAGATACTTTGAAAGAAATGTTACTCTTTAGAAAGATGACATTGTGACCTGCACTCAAAACAGTATTTTAAAAGCAGGTATGGCCTGTCAGTCAGAAATCCTACATTCAAGTGCAACTCTCCACTTACTAGCTGTGTGGCCCTGGGTAAGTCACCTGAGCTTTCCAGCCCTCAAATTTTCCCATTTGTAGATGAGGTTAATGTTAATACCACTCATTGGGTATATTAGATGGTTTAAATGAGAATGAATTTAAAATATATTTTATTATTTTGATAAAATATTGAACACACATGAATTACTACCTTGTCAAAGTTAAAACTGAGTAAAGGAAATAGATAAAACAAGTAGGCAAACTGATGGACTGCTGAGAAGTGGGAGAGGGAGAGAGAGATGAACCTGCATTTGGTGATCAGGAAAGAAAGTGGCGTATGAATGGAAACATGAAGGACAAGAAATGCCAGCCATGATAAAAACTAGGTGGAAAAAATTCCAGGCAAAATGTACCAAAGTCCTGTGGTAGATAAAACAGCTCAATGAGTTGAAGAGAATGAAGCCAGTTCAGTGACACTAGAACGCAGTAAGTGGGATTGTGACACAAAATGGTGATGGACAAAGGTTCTGGAATTTTGTCTCCTATTTTTCCCTTCAATTCTGAGATAGAAAATGTTGATGTGACAGATTAGAGGCAAACAATGGCAGACAGCTCACAATCAATGATAACAAAAATACTCCAGAGGCTTAAATTCTAAAACTTGGCTTGACCATTCTCATCAAATTCCAAATCTCCATGTACATTAAGCCTACAACATACCAACATTCTTACACTGACAAAATACAGGAAGGTAAGAAATTGAGTGCATTTCATGATGACCAGTAGGGGCCATTATTTGTTACCCAGATCACTTGTTCTGACCTTCCCAAAAGACCCACCTCCAGTACAGAAGTGTGGACCCAAGATACTTAGAGTGAAAACTTAAGCAATAGTGAACAGCCCAGTTAAGTGTAACAGTCAGGCACCACTCTGATTTTTCCATTCTAGCCATCCTCTGCTACATGATAACTAACAAGCCGCCGATCCATATAGCTAGAAGTGTTCATTCATTGCTTTTAGGTACCCTCATCAGGAAATTGTTTAAAAAAAAATGGCTGCCCAATTTGTACAGGAAACACCTCTGTCCATTTGGGCCATCAACCCAGAATTTCTCTTTTTTACTCTCTACAGCCCCATCCTGTATGGTCCTACCCAAACCTGTGCTGTGAAAACCAGATATGTTCTAATAACGCCCAAATCTACTCTCTGACTCTAACCTCTCTGCCACATAGCACTCTTTGCTAACCACCTACTAGGTAGCTCCATTAGTTTGTACCAGTAGCCTCTCAATTTTGCCATATCCAAAACAGAAATGATCACCTTTCCCCAAGGCAACTCCTCCCCATTACAGGTACCATCATCCACCAAACTACTCAAGCAAGAAAGCTGGGGCTCACATTTCACTTCTTCCTCTTCCACATTCCATTATCAATCCCCATAGCTTCTACTACCTGAATGTCTCTTGAGTCTTTCCTCCTCCCACCCACCCTATTAGGTCAGGCCCTTATTTTTTGCCTAGGTCTCCTGGCTTTCTCTGTGGCCTGCCCAAATTTATCCTCCACAGAGATATCACAGTGATCTTTGTCAAAGGCAAACTTAGTCATGTCAGTTCGCTGCTTAAAATTATTCAGTAGTATCTGTTACCTGCGTGTGTTTCAAAACAGCGGTGCTGTGCCCTCGCTTAGGACATCAGATGCTCCATGATCTGACTCCTTCCTGCCTCACTGGTTTTGTTTTCCTCACTCTCTTACATGCACCTTTCACCGCGGCCCAGCTCAGCCATTTGAACTTTCACACCCACACATCTTACAGTTGATTGTTCCCTCGTTTATTTTTCCATTTCTGCACTTAACTTGTTTTTCTTCTAACTTGTTTTCTGAAGAAAACAAATTCCTTCAGAACTCAGCTCAAGCTTTTCCCTCCCTTTAGTTTAGCTGTGCTTTCTCCATGTCCCAAAAGCACCCTGTGCCAATTTGTACCTAGCACTCTCCATACTGGGCTATACTTACTGGTTTGCCTGTTTGTCTCACTAAATTGACTACAAATACTTCAGAAGAGAGAGCATCTCTTTTGTTTCCTCGTATGCCTAGCACCATGCACTGTATAAACACGTAAGCAGAATATTTAGCCATTAGGATACTAATGCACAATATAAATGATCCAAAACTATAAAATGTACAGAGAAGAATGAAGTTTGGTTTTGCTGAGCATTTTCCATATACATATGTATTTGATCTGAGAAATTTCTTCATGCCATTCAATGAAGTGAAACTAGAGGTAAAGATATTTAAAGTATGAGTCTTCTTTTCTACTCTTGTAATGATTTTCTGAAGAATAAAATATACTCCCACTCCATCACAGAAGACAACAACCTTCTCCTGACACTGATAAATACAAGGAAAATTATTTCTCTTAACTGAAAATGTTCAAATCCTAAAAGCTCTAAAACTAAAACTTTTTCAGAAACTCATTTGGCAGCAAAACCTGACCTGACCTGAACCAAATTGATGACAAAACCTGACCTAAGGGCTATATAAAGTCTTTATTTATCACACCATCAGGGCTACAGTTCAACACTTTTTTCCATAATCGTTCTGCAGTTTCATTCTAAAATCTGGTTAGTAGCCAAAATAAGAAAAAAGAACTACTTTGTGATTTGTCCTCAACTGTCTGGTTCTATGCTCTCACAATACTCTAAGGCTTCTTGATTTATATTCTTCCATTCCATACCTACCCCTAACTCAGAATTGGGTTTTGTGTATATACAGGAATGGCATATAAACTATTTTTTTCAGACTTATTGAGGTATCATTGACAAATATATGTAAGGTGTACAACTTGATGTTTTGACATATGTGTACATTGTAACACGATCACCACAATTAAGCAAACATAGCTGTCCCTTCACATGGTTACCATTCTGTTTCTCACGTATGGGGCCGGGGGTGGTGGCAAGAACACTTCAGGTCCACTCTCTATGCAAATTTCAGGTATACAATGCAGTATTGTTTACTGTCGTCGCCATAGCTGTACATTAGATCTCCAGAATGTTTTCATCCTGTGTAAGTGAAACTTTGAATTCTTTGACCAAAATCTTCGTATGTCTGCTTCCTCCAGCCCCTGGCAATCACTATCCAACTCTCTGCTTCTGTGAGATTGACTATCTTAGATTCCCCATGTAAGTGAGATCATGCAGTATTTATCTTTCTGTATCTGGCCGATTTCAATTACCATAATATCCTCCAGATTCATCCATGTTTGTTGCAAATCACAGGATTTCCTTCTTTCTCCTCCCAACTCCACCCTCAAGTAACCTCTGGTGTCTATTGTTCCCCTGTTTGTGTCCATGTATACTGAATGTTTAGCTCCCACTTATAAGTGAGAACATGCAATATTTGGTTTTCTGTTGCTACATTAATTCATTTAGGATAATGGCCTCCAGCTGCATCATATACCCAGTAATGGGATTGCTGGGTCGAAAGGCAGTTCAAAGTTCTTCGAGAAATCTTCAAATTGCTTTCTACAGTGGCATCTTTCATCTTTTCATAATAGCCATCCCAACAGATGTGAGGTGCTATCTCATTGTGATTTTGACTTTCATAGTCACAATTTTGTGTCTGACTCCAAAACCATCTAAAGAAAGACTTTCCTTACCCAGCTAAATTCTATTTAAAACATTGCTAAAATAAACCAGGAAAAATGAAATTACTTCTAGTGTTTTTGTGTACTGAGATGTCAGCCATCTTTGACAACAAAACTGTTTCCTCAATTGCTCTGCTCTTTTACTTTAAAAGAACTTCAAGTTTCTCTCTCTCTTAATTAATGTCTCATTTAAAAACAACATTTTCTAGGTCTAAGCTAAGGCCCCATGCAGGAACTCCAACTGTGTATCTGGAAAAATTCCAAATAGCCTTAAAATTAAAACACAAACCAATAAAGCAATAAAAGATAGATTTTTTTTCTTATAACTTTAGAATGTATAGCTTATGAAATTTAGAAATATTTTTAAATAACACATTTGATCACAGAAAAGTCAAACGTTTCTGCAAAGCACAAACCACATAAGCAAAATTAAAAGACAAAAAAGAATAACTTGGGGAAAATGTATATACTAATTTCACTAATACATAATAAATTTCTACAACCAATTAAAAAATTAACAGGAAAATTAAAATAAGAATAAGTAGGTCACAGAAAATGCTTTACGAATGGCTCTCAAACATAGAAAATATATTTGATCACATTCAAAAAAGAGAAATGCAAATTAAAACTATACTGCATTGTTTTTCATTTATCAGACTGTCAACATTTGAAAATTTGGACAGATTTTGTTGCTAAAGCAGTGGAGAAAACACGAACTCTTGTATGTTACTGGTGAGGATGCAATTTGGAACAACACCTAAAGAAGCAATTTGGCAATATCTATTGAATTTACAAATGCACATACTATTTGATACAGCAATTCCACTTTCAGAAATTTATCCTATAATAGCAGATTGTAAAAGTGACAAGTATACATAGTTATTCATTGCAGCATTGTTTGTATGGAGAAGATTTAAAATCACCTAAAGTTCCATCAATATGGGGTTGGCTATCTATTGTACACTCATTCAGTGGAACACTGCACAGAAACTTTAAAAAAATAGGGAAATTCTTTGTGTACTGATACAAAAAGATAATTAAGATATACTTTTAAATGAAATAAAAAGAGAACCACTGGACACAATTGTATCTGATATATATATCTATCTCTCTATACATAATGTTTCAGATACTATTTTCTAAAATATCTCTTCAATAAAATCTAACTTTCAAACATCAGTGTTTTCTTGAGCTAAACTTTTAGAAAGAAGAATTAAGGTAATATAATAAAAGTGAGAGAAATAATATGGCTTTCAAATGAACTACTCAAAGAAAGTTCCCTTCATACTGAGGGTTTTTCATTTGCTTCTCTGTATTCTGAATCAAATTGGCTCCTTACATAAGTTTACACTCCCTCTTCAGGACTAATGAAGAGTCTTTTGACACACTCAGTTTTAGGATAAGCATTCTGGAATATTATTCTGAGCATCAACAATAGAAAGAGCTCTAAATTTGAGCATGCCTGTTACTTGACTGATAATTCCATTCATTTGCTGAAGTAATCCATTTTAGCCATTTAACCTATGGAATTAGAGGCATTTTGCCCGGTTAAGAGGTTCTCCTACCTTTCTGGCAAATCTAGTTTCTGGCTGACCTGTCTTCCTCTTTTACCTGTTTTTCAACCGCTGGTATTTCCAAAGATCTATTTTCTCACTCTTTGTAATGCCCCGGGTGATTCTGTTTACTTTGAAAGTACACTCCTTATTGTATATGAGGTTGACTTCTAGTCACTTTCTTATCTATAAGGCTGACTTCTATGACCCCTCAAGCACATGTCCAGAGGTAAATTATTTCTCCCCAAAATGTCTTTTCCACCTCCTGAATTACACAATCTCCTTTCCTCTCCACTCCCAATACCCAACCACTTACTAAACGCTTTTGTTTCTACCTCCTAAATATATCTGACTCCTGTCTCCATCACATCACCCCCACCTACTTCAGACCCACTTCACTTCTCACACCAACAATTATAATAGTATGCTAACTTGTTTTCTTCCTCTATTTAGCCTCTCCTCAAATCCATCCTCAGCACAACTAATGGTATTTTGTCTTTAAAACCAAAACGTAACCATAATTCTTCTTGCCTCAATCCTTCAATAGCTGACTGTCACCTACACCATGGCTCCAGGAACTGGCTCCTCTTCACATTTTCATCTAATCTCTCATCACTCCCTTGAAACTTCCATCCACTTCTGAAAGGAACCATGCTATTTGTTCACTCCATACTATTAATATCACCCAGGACATTCCCTTCACCCTGAACACCCTTTCCCTCCTTTTCCCCCATGGCATATCTCCACTTCCATCTCCCACCATTTAGTGAGCTATTACTGTCTCTCAATATTCTACTCAAATGTAACCTGCCCTGTTCAGCATATATGTTTGTGAGCAGTATCTGCTGAAGGCAAGTCTGTCCCCACTAAACTGCTGGAGCAATAAGGTCAAACAAAACAGAGGCAGATTTCTCATCTCTCATCTCATCCACATGCTGAGCACAACATCTGGTATATATGCATTCAATAAACTGGTTGAATCATGATCCAGCAATCACATTACTGGGTTCAAACCCAAAGGAATATAAATCATTCTACCAAAAAGGTATGTGCCCTCGTATGTTCATCACAGCACTACTCACAGTAGCAAAGATATGGACTCAACTTGGATGTCCATCAATGGTGGATAGATAAAGAAAATGTGGTACATATATGCCATGGAATACTACGCAGCCATAAAAAAGAATGAAATCATGTCCACGAATGGAGCTGGAGGCCAACACTCTAAGAGAGTTAACACAGAAAAAAAAACAGAAAACCAAATATCACGTTCTCACTCATAAGTGTGAGCTAAATCTAGGGTACACACAGACATAAAGATGGGAACAACAGACACTGGGGACTCTCAAAGGAGGGAAGAAGAGTAGGAGGCAAGGGCTGAAAAACTTCCTATTGGGTACTATGTTCACTATCTGGGTGATGAAATCAATAGAAGCCCAAACCTCAGCATCATGCAATATACCCTTGTAACAAACTTGCATATGTGCCCCCTAAATCTAAAAACAAAATGAAAAAAAATTAAATAAATTATGGTTGAATTAAATCTAACTGAATAATATATGTTTGCTTTTAAAGGTTCAGTAGCATAGTGAATTAAAGAAGAAATGTCCCCAAGACTAGAGGTTGGGTATTTTAAAAAGTAAAAGAAAAGATTTTATGCTTCAGTGTTAGCCATTGCGAAAAAGAGAAAAAAGAAATAAAGGATTTTTTTAAAATGTGATGACCAATGTTCGAGAAAGAGCTGAAAATGATGTGTCTGAAGTAAAGAGTGGGGATGAGAAGGGAAGAATAGCAAGATTAATAGATGCCTCCCAGGAGTTCTAGATGTAATAACCTTTCTTCTTTTGCCAAAATCCAAGGATATCAGGACTATTGCCTTATCTTTTCATTTTCCTGGAGTCACTAGGAATTTATAGATATAGAGTCACTTCTAGACTGCATTAACACCCTATAATGTGTTCATCAGCCTTCTATTCTATCCCGTTTCTAATTTCACACTTGTCATTACTTGCTTGTAATCCCAATCCAAGCGCTCAACTTTTTGATACTGGGGAAACAGGTACCTTTGGAGATCAATTTCCAAGTAATCCTCCTCTCATATTGCACTTTGAAACTATGGCTGCAGAGGTCAGCTACTTATGTGGAAAAGTGTTCCTCCTCTACTGTCACTAGGACCTTGAATTAGCCTCTTTCTAGAACACAGAACTCAGGAAAGGAGAAGAAGCTGGATTCTCACATCATTCCTATTTTCCTTCTCTGGGGCCTTCCTGTCTATCTGAAAAGGTTACCCTAAGCGGTTGCTTCCCTTCTCTCATCATTTTCTTGCTGTCTAATCAGTAAACACAGTCCTGGTGTGATTGTCTCTGTAACCCTGGCACCTGCTTCATGTCAAACTGATTTATGTTTATCAACTGTTTCAACGAATTTGTGTTTTATCTCATCTGCCTCCTCCTTCCGACTCCCTCCTATTTGTACTTTCACTCACTCTCTCCCTGTTCCACACACACACACACACACACACACACACACACACGGGCCCTCCCTCTCCACTCTCTTTTCCTTCCCTCTCTTCTCTCCTTCTCCCTGTCTCTCTCTCTCTCTCTCTCTCTCACACACAGACACACACACACACACATATATAGGCCCCTCCTTCTCTCTCTCCACTCTCTTTTCCTGCCCTCTCTTTCTCCTTCTCCTTCTCCCTCTCTCTCTCTCTCTCTCACACACACACAGTCACTCACATGTACACAGAATTCATACATCAAATCACCATCACTTTTCTTTCCCAAGAATTTACTAATGTTCACAAAGTACACATTTACATTTAAGATGGCTCCAGACTCTCAAGACAGATGCACTTTCAAACCCAAACATACTTTGAGGAGAAAGATTATTGCCATCAAGAGAAATGCCTAAGAAATAAACACCTCTGAGAACTACTTGGTAAGAAAAAAGTTCAAGCCAATATAAGAGAAAACTATTTCCTTCTTGGCACACCCAGAATTGCATACTGGCTTCTTCTAAAATGCAATGTGTGCGCTGAAGTGATAGAAGCAAAAGATTTAGATTCACAGTGGGATGAGATATCTGTAGCTTAATAAAAGCCAGCAGAGCAATTGCAGAGAAATAATAGAGATGCCAGAGGGAGATGGATGTACAAAGTACTTTCAAAAACAGCTTGACTCTGCTCTTGTAAATACAAGTCTAGCCATGTGCTTGGTCAATATATGCTAGATAGAACTCAATCTAACTCCTTATAACTTTAAAAGATCTTTCTCTTGTCCTAATAATTTCCAACATAGTATTTCACCATACCATTCTTACCCAACTTATCACCAGATTACATTCCAAATATACACACTTTTTGCTCATTTTATATTTTCCTTCCATTTCCAGAACTTAAAGTGCTTATAAAATTTATTTCTGAATTTGTTATAAATCCCATCTATACTGTATCTACACACATGAGCAAACAATTTTGCACCAACTCACCCAATTCAAAACTAATGAGAATTAAACACTATATTTGCCTCTTCTCATCTTTTGAATCTCAACTTAAATGCTAACTCCTCAAAAGACTTTGCTAGAAAAGATCTTCTAGTTATTCTAGAGCACAGTGGCCTATTTATGTCTTCTAGACAGTTATTCAAATGTGTAATTTTTAAATTGTATTTAATTGTTATTCTTACTCTTCCAATAAGCTTTATGAAAGCAGGGATCATGTCTTTCTGTGTATCCAACTCCACTAGATAGAATTGTGCCAAATACATTGTAGAGGTTTAGTAACTTAACAAGTATGTATTTTTAATTCTTTGTGAACACAAACACATATGACAAAGGGATTTAAGCAAATCTGCTTGCACAGTGCTTACTAACAAAAGTTCTTGACATTAATGCATCAACTAAGCCAACGGTAACAAAATGGGAGATTGATGAATCTGAAATGAAAATGAAATAAAGCATAGAACCGGCAGGCAGCAAATCAAGACACTTTATCCTTGGTACTCTAAGACAATGGATTTAAAAGTTTTCTGTTGCTGTGTAACAATATTACCACAAACTTAGTAGCTTAAAATGATATCCATTTATTATCTCACCATTTCAATGAATCAGGAGTATGAGAAAGGCTTAGCTGAGTCCTCTGCTTCATATCATAAGGTTCCAATCAAAGTATCAGCCAGGGCTGCGGCCTCATCTGAGGACTGACTGGGGAAGGATCCATTTCGAGGCCTACATGGTGGTTGGCAGCATCAATTTCTTGTGAGCTGTTGGACTGAGGACCTCAGTTTCCTAATCACATACGTCCCATCACTCTTGTCATATTCTGTTGATTAGATGCAAGTCACAGGTCCTGCTCACTTTCAAAGCAAGGGGACCACAATGGTGGGGGTACCAGGAGACAGGGGTCAAGGAGGCACCCTGGAGTCTGCCTATCACAGATGGAACAGTTATAAGGAAGCTGGTTCATTTAATTTTTTTTAACTTTTAAGTTCAGGAATACATGTACAGGTTACATAGTTAAACATGTGTCATGGAGGTTTGTTGTACAGATTTCATCACCTGAGTATTAAGCCTAGTACCCATTAGTTATTTTTCCTGATCCTCTCCCTCCTCCCAACTCCCAACCTCCAAAAGGCCCCAGCGTGTGGTTTCTTTCTATGTATCCATGTGTTATCACTTAGCTCCCACTTTTGAGAACATGCAGTATTCAGTTTTCTGTTCCTGTGTTAGTTTGCCAAGGATAATGGCCTCCAGCTTCATCCATGTCCCTGCAAAGGACATGATCTAATTCCTTTTTATGGCTGCACAGTATTCCATGATGTGTATGTGCGACATTTTCTTTATCCAGTCTATCGTTGATGGGTATTTAGGTTGATTCTCTGTCTTTACTATTGTGAATAGTGCTGCAATAAACACACATGTGCCTGTGTCTTATAATAGAATGATTTATATTTCTTTGAATATATACACAGTAATGGGATTGCTGGGTCGAATGGTATTTCTGTCTTTAAGTCTTTGAGGAATCACCACACTATTTTCCACAATGGTTGAATTTACACTCCCATCAAC
This sequence comes from Piliocolobus tephrosceles, assembly GCF_002776525.5. Taxonomy (NCBI): domain Eukaryota; kingdom Metazoa; phylum Chordata; class Mammalia; order Primates; family Cercopithecidae; genus Piliocolobus; species Piliocolobus tephrosceles. Next base: position 69,412,258 of record NC_045455.1, on the reverse strand, counting down.
AGTTAATAAGTAAAATATTTTCTGGTAGTAAAGAAAGTCCAGCCTCACTGGATTCCCCAAAGTTTCATGAATAAAATATTAAAATAACTCACAAAAGTAGTCTAGACATTCACATAGAAGAGTGTTTAATAGTTCTTTACAGCAGGAAAATAAACCCCCAAAAATGTGAAAATCTTCAGAGTTTTATCAAAGACAGATTAAATAAATAAGCTAGATAATGCAAATAGCATAAAAAGCAGCTAAAGATATTATATATGAGAAGATAAATGAAAGCCAATGGCATATGTGGGAGACTGTATCACAGTCCCATCCTTGCCACAATTCACTGTGGGTGAATCACACTTCCTTGCCCCATTGGCTTTGGGCTTAGTCACGTGAGTTTCTTTAACTGATTGAATGTGCATAGAGATGACAGTATGCCAGATCGGAGCAGTGACTGTGAGAGGTATTACAAGTTTCGGTTTGTTCCGTTTGCATTCCTGCCATCCACCATGACAGTAACTCAACCCAGAGTGAGAAGACCTGCCAAGCATGGCGAAGCCCAGCAGAGCCTTGGCCAATTCTCAGACTTATAAGTAATGAATATTTGTTGTCATAAGTGATTGTATTTTTGAACTGTTCATTATACAATATGGTATCAGCAAAATGCTGACAACATAGTATAGAATTTTCCATGTAACGGATTAATAAAATGAGAAGTAACTTAGCATATTCCCTACAATTAAAATGCTTGTTTCAAGATGAAAGTGTTTCTATGCATTTTTATACCCCTCACTCTCATCTCTAACAACATAGTTTCTACTTCCTGGAATGTCCTCTTTGGGGTTTGGGGGAGTTATTAAAAAACTGCTCCTTTCCTCAAAATCTGAGTTTAGGATACAGTAGAAGTTTCAGAGAAATCAGGCAGATACAGACTAATCCCTTTTATTATCATTAATCTCTTATCATTGTTGAAAAGAAAGGCTTATGTGTTACAGTCCAAGAGGCCTAAGATGTAGCCCAGAACTAAGCTTCCCACTCAAGCCCAGGGAGACATGAACTGACACAGCCTTTGCTTCTGTGGGTTTCTACCACTAACTTTGAAACATTGAAGAAAGCAGGCCTGAGCTGAGCTCCTTTTCCAAAGCCACCAGACTAATACATTACTCCTGCTCACATGGTGGGGAAAGAGACCAAGAATGTTACTCTAAGAAAATTTCTAGGAGAAAACAAGAGGAGGGTAAAGTCTTTTGTGTTTTAGAAGCATTAATCTCTTATACTCCAGTATTTTCTTGACATCCTAATTACAGCACTTACTAGTGTTACTTTGTAATGTAAACCCCATTAAAAAGTGGACAAAGGACATGAACACACATTTTCCAAAAGAACACAAATGACCAACATGAAAAAATGTTCAACATCACTAATCATCTGAGAAATGCAAATTAAAACCACAGTGAGATACTAACTTACATCAGTCAGAATAGCTATTATTAGAAAGAAAAAACAACAACAGATATTGGTGAGGATGCAGAGAAAAGGGAATTCATATACACCGTTGATGGGAACGTAAACATAACTAACCTCTGTGGAAAACACTACGCAGATTTCTCAAAGAATTAAAAATAGAACTACCATTCGATCCAGCAGCCCACTACTGGGTATCTACCCAAAGAAATGAAATAATTTATAATGGTTAGTACTGACTGTCAACTTGATTAGATTGAAGAATACAAAGTATTGATCCTGGGTGTGTCTGTGACGGTGTTGCTAAAGGAGATTAACATTTGAGTCAGTGGGCTGGGAGAGGCAGACCCACCCTTAATCTGGGTGGGCACAATCTAATCAGCTGCCAGCACAGCTAGAATATAAGCAGGCAGAAAAATGTGAAAAGAGGAAGGACCAGCCTAGCTTCCCAGCCTGCCTGCCTGCCTGCCTGCCTGCCTACCTACCTACCTACCTACCTACATATGTAGTCCATTATATATTATCTCTCTATATATATTCCATTAGTTCTATCTTTCTAGAGAACCCTAATACATCTTTAAATTAAAAAGATACCTGCACTTGTATGTGTATCAAAGAGCAAATTATAATAGCAAGGATATGGAATCAATCTAAGTGTCTATCAATGAAATACTGGATACAGAAGATGCGTGAATGCGGTGGCTCATGCCTGTAGTCCCAGCACTTTGGAAGGCTGAGGTGGGTGGATCACCTGAGGTCGGGAGTTTGAGACCAGCCTCGCCAACATGGTGAAACCCTGTCTCTACTGAAAATACAAAAAAGTAGTCGGGCATGGTGGTGCATGCCTGTAGTCCCAGATACTCGGGAGGCTGAGGCCTGAGAATTGCTTGAACCCAGGAGGCAGAGGTTGCAGTGAGCCGAGATTATGCCACTACACTCCAGTCTGGGTGACAGAGTGAGACTCTATCTCAAAAAAAAAAAAAAAAAGAGAGAGAAAAAGATGTGGTATATATACACCATGGAATAATGTTCCATCATAAAGCAGAATGAAATGTCTTTTGCAGCAACATGAATGAAACTGGAGGCCATTATCTTAAGTGAAATAAACAGAAAGCCAAGTACCACATGTTCTCATTTACAAGTGAGAGCTAAATAATGTGTACACACGCACATGGAGAGTAGAATAACTGACATTAGAGTCTAGGAAGTGCAGGAGGGGGATGAGGGATGAGAAATGACTTAATGGGTACAAGTACACTATTCAGGTGATGGCTATCACAAAAGCCCAGACTTCACCACTAAGCAATATATCCATTAACAAAACTGCACTTATATCCCCTAAATCTATTTTTTTAAAGAAATCCTAAAACAATTTCTGAAAAGATACACAAAGGAGAGTTGCCTGCTATTTAAGCTATTTACATCTGTACCTGTCCCTGCCACACTGTGACTCCACAGTTTATTCATTTTAAAGTTCCCTGTGGCGCACAGTACCCACGGAAAACAGGCGTTTGGGAAATGTGTGCAAACCGAGTATCTGTGTTCTTTGCCTATTGATAAGAAATAACTAGAGACAGGTAATATAAGTGCTAAATGGAAGGCAATCTGGTAGAGTTTCATTATCAAACTTAGAAATTCTCAAGTTCTGCTAATGATAGAAGGCCAAAGGCCCCATGCCTGGAGACCTGAGACTTTAGGCACATCCTTCCCCATAAGTGCTGGATTTGTGCACAGATGAGCTCTAATTTCTGTGAGTACCTGTGGAGGTTCATCTTTGACGGACTAGCACAACAGTATAAATATTGCTGATAAGATCATAGTTCATTTATCAAGAAAGATATAACTGTTTGTATACCTTGCCTAAAACAGATACTAATCTCCTGGATGATTTGAATGTAACATAATCAAAAATGCATTTTTAATTTACTCCCAGATTTTCTGACCCTATAGTTTGTTATTTCTACATAAATACTAGTCCCTAAACTTGCTGCAGAGTGTTTCTTTCCGAGAATTGGTTCCAACTTCACAGAAGTAAGAGGTGCTGAGGTCAGAGTGAGCAGACTGTGTGATTCAAAGTGTGTGTCCAAGCAGGAAATGTACTAGAATTGGGAAGTATTCAGCAAGGAGGTGTCTCCAGGCAGGTAGGGCTCCATTCCCCAATCAGGCTAAATAGTGGCTTTCAGCAATCCACTTGACAACTCTGATTGAGATGAGATTGCAGTCTGTAAAAGGTCAAGAAAACTTATACTCTAGCTACCATGATCACCAAAGTGCTAAAAAGCAGGGACAAAGAGTAGGCAGTTTGTAGAAAAGAAGAATATGTAATAGCCCTGTCTCCTCCCAAGCACGGTAAAAGGTAAAATGTGGCTGAGAAAAATATATATTTGTGTCAGGCCTAGATTCTCAGTCTGAATTGAAAACAATTGCAATGAGATTGTCCTATACAAAGACAACGCGTCAGAGGTACTCTGCATAGGCTGTTGTATCTTGTTTTGTAATTCCAAGTAAAAGCTCCATTTGAGTATATTTGCTGTAGGATTAGAATCATAGAATGTTTGAGTTAGGGAGGATCTTGGAGATCACCTAGGATACCTCCCATTCTGCCCAATCCCAACACCTCCAGTCAGTTTTAGACACAGGGAAGCTAAAATCCACAAGTGATGGGACTTGCTCTCTGGCTGAGTAGTTCTGCATTTGAGCTAAAGTATGCCTCCAGCCTGCAAGCTCAGCTCCCATGGAGACAGGATAGTATGAATATAAAACGCCCCAGATGTGGAGCCAGAAACAGCTGGTGGCTCATTCTGACTCTGCCACTCATTAGCTGTATGAATAAATCATTGAGCCTCAGTTACTTCGCATGTAAAATAGAAATGACATATGCCACATAGGGAGTTATATTTAGTAAAATGTTATTGTAAACTTATTATTGTAAAATGCTTAGTATATTGCTTAGCACATAGTACACAACTTATTCCTCATTCTTTAGCAACATAAATGTATAATGACTCACCTTGCCAGCTCAGTTGGGTCCTCTTCATACTTCAGCAGAGCTTTCATTAGTCCTTAGAGGTTCACTTAACCCTCTTTCTCATTCCCCATCACAGCACTTCAAATTCTCATCATTCATCATATCAATCCCTCTATGTTCTTGCCAACTCACTCCTTTTCACTTTTCCTTCTACCACGCAAAAAACTTGCCATACATCCTATCAACCCACCTTTTTATTTTCTTTTGTTTCGCCTTCTAAACATACCTGGCCTCGTCCTTTTCCTTTTGCTAAGAGACTAGTCCATCCTTTTTCCACGCGATTCTGAACCATATTCCATTTTTTTCAGCCCTCCTTCCTATTTTCCTATCTCACTGCCCCCTTATTCCTTTCCTCCTTCCTATCCATCAGCCTGTAAACTTAAACCTCCTCCATTCCAAGTTACAATAATTACATTAGTTCCCTCAACTTCCATGAAGATATAGCTCTTTTCCCCTTGTTCTCATTTTGTCTTCTGGTTTGCTTTTCACTGTCAATTGTCTCCTAAGAACAAGCTGCAGTTGGTCATTGTCTTCTAGTCTGCTTTATCATCTGCCCTCACGCTGTAAAGGTGAAGGTCCTACCTAAGAACACTGTAGACCTCCTTATGTCCAGACCCAAAGGCCTCAATGAAGCCTCCTGGATCTCATGGCAGCAACAACACTGCTGGCCACCTTCCCCTCCCTAATGCTCTCCACCCCTTTGGCTGCCAGAGCACCTGGCTGCCCTCCTACCTCTCTGATCCCACTTTTTCTTGTTGTGGTGATCGTTGTTTCTGTTAACTCCATAACTGTTGGATAAGCTCAGAGTTCCATCTTTGGTCATCTTCTCCTTTTATTTACCTGCCTTGATGATCTCATTATTGCCCTCTTCCACTGCTCCTTACCTGAATTCCAGCTCTACTCAGTATCTCTAAAGCACTCCAGACTTAACGTATGCATGAAAACCCATTTCTGCTCTCATTCCAATTCTACAAGTTTCAGTGAATGGAGCCTACTAACCCTGTTAGCCAAAGAGCCTCCCTTCCCTCTTCCTTACAGACCACCTCATCTTCCATATCTAATCAGTCACCGTATCCTGCCATTCATCCTTAGAAATGTCCCCATCCAGCCCAGCCCAGCATCTCCATGCCCATGGCCATGGCTTTAGTGGGAACCTCATCATTTCAGAGCTAGAATATTACAAATAGTCTCCAACAAGGTTTCATCCGATCCTAGCCTTCCCACTTCAGTACAACCTCTATACATTAACCAGAGGTGGAAATAAATTGGAGCATGAATCTGTTCCACCCCTGGGCTATAACACAAAACCACCTTCCATAAACTGACCTAAAAGTCTTTTCAGACCTGTAATTACCTCCACACCAGGGACTCTAGTCACATGTAGTATCTCACCATTCCTAAGCACATTACCCTTTCACAAATCTTGATCCTACACATTCAAGTCTCATTGCCAGGAATATCATTCCCCTCTATCTCTTCCTGTTGCCACCTTCAGCGCCCAATTCAAATGCCAACCATCTCTGTGGGGTATCCCTAGACAACCCCAGGCAAAACGTGGCCACGGTACTTCGTTCACAGCTCTATCAAGCTCTTACCCTGTGGAATTGTAATAAAACACTTCAATGTGTCTGTCTTGACAGTGGCATTGTCAGTCTTTCACAGCCGGAATTACACTTTTTCACCTTTTATTTCAGCACGTTTTAGAAAGCCTTGACATACTAGGTGATCAAATACATGTTTGTGGAATAAATGAATTGCTACATAGTGGAATGTGGCCACTTGAGACTGATGCTTTTATTGCCCTTTCAATTGTTTTCATGCATAATTGCACTCCTTGTGACCTACAATTAAATGACAAAGTGGCCAAACCAATCATTCTAATAACAAAATATCAACTTTCCATTCAGAAGATTTTTGTGAGATCAGCAAGAGTAGCAGTGGAGGAGAACCGGGAATGGAGAGTGTTTAGGCAGAGATGGCCTCTGCCCACAGACACACAGTGGCACAGGAGAGCATCCAAACACACCCTGTCAAAACTCCCAACCCTGGACAGGGATTCCAGCAGAAGCTGCCTCATGTCAACAGAAGGGCACAGAGGAAAGACCCAATAGATGACAGTCAACTTAATATTATCATATATCTCAAATATTCAATTAATTTTCCATTCCATGCAATGCAGCAAAGATTTATGAAGTGTCAACTACATTTCAGGCAGTGTGCTAGAGCTCTAAAATAAAAATAGTTAAGATTTGCATAACTATTTTTAATTTTCAAAGTGCTTCCAATACATTAATTTTGATTTTTATGCTAAATGAGAGTTAGAAATTCCAGGAGACAATCTCATGAAGTAATCCCTCCAACTCTGATATCATAACCAGGGAAGCTGAACTTACTTAAACTTTGAAATAAGGCCAAATACAAGGATGAAAAATGTTTGATTATTCAGGATAAGGCTCTTCATTCATTCACATTAGTGTGGCAATGTAACATCATACGCCAGCCACTGTGCATGTGATCGCTACCTTCAATCCCTGCCCACAGGTGGCTTCCAATAAAAGAGGGAAACCATGCAAGTTCATACACCAAATATAAGTAAAAATAATAAGGTGTATATTAGAAGTACAAGATGTTGTGGCAGTTTAGAGAAAGGAGAAGCACACCCAATTGGGGGAATTAGAATAAGTTTCATTAAAAAAAAAAAAAGGTTGCCTTGGAGCTAAGTTTGAAAGAGGAAAATAATTGGTCAGAGAATCAGCATGAGCCAAGTTGTAGAACCAGAAATGCCCAGAGTACAGAGCAGGAAGCATAATTTTCCTGGTTTTTTGAGAATATGAAAATGATCAGCTACAAAGCTATGAAGGTAATCTGAGGCCTTTAAAGAGAGCTTTGAATAAGTTGCTGAAGAATCTCTGCTTAGTTATATAGACACTGGGGACGATGGAAGGTTTCTGAGGTTAGCATGAGATGGTCAGATCTGGGCTTTAAGGAGGGAATTGGATGGAGTTGTAGAGAATAATGCAGAGGCAGAAAGGACTAGAGACAGAGAAAACAGCCTGGAGGCAACATCTGCAGCAGGCAAGTGTGCAATTTCTATTTCACGAGAATAAACTCTGAGGTGCTACAGCTGTCAATAATACAACTATTAACCACCTATATTTTGAAAATAGTTATTGTAAGACGGAAATTCCTATAGCATTTGAATCACCATGTACTTAATTGGTATCTACAAAGTGCCTAGTGCTATGCTAAATCCAAAGGAGGAGGTGATGGTAGCATGAAAATAAAACAAAGTGGTGCACAATGAAAAGACATCAAGATATCACATAATTATGAGGATCAGACTATATTAGATCAGCTTGACTACCACACAAATAGCTAATTTTACAGGGTTTGGTAGTCCAAGAGTAAGATGAAAATGTACATGATTGGTAAGGAATTCATGTTAAAACTTATGATAGATGTCAATATATTACATATTATATCAAAGTGTTCACAAGTGAAGACTGCTTGAAAAGCTGAATTAATTGGCTGCCCAAAATAAGAAAAAAACTTGAGAGCTGATGGTCATGTTCTATTCCTGTCATGAGACATCATTCATTCATTCATTTATTCATTCAACAAATACTTATTAAGCATCTATTATGTGCCAGGCACTATTCTAAGTGCTCAGTATATGTGAGTGAACAAATGTGCCTACTGTCTTATGATTCACATTCTAGTGAAGATAAAGATAATAATCTTTATTAGATTAATAAGTCACATAGTAGCTTTGAGTGTGACAAGTGCTCAGAAAAACAAAAGAAGAGCATGGTATGGAGTGGTGGCTGTAGTGTTGCAATTTTAAATGGGATGGTGGTTAAGGGTGGGTGTCCTTTGAAAAGCAGTATGTGAACAATATATCACCAATAGATCGCCAGTAAAGGCTATGGCTGCAAAAGACTGCTAAAAACTTTCCACCCATGATACCAAAGAGTTTGTCATTTGAGATTTAGGAAATGTCAGCTCAGATTCCAAATTTCTGGAGTAAAAACAAGGTGAAGGCATATAGCATCACCTTGAAACCATAGGTCCACTTATTGCTGTTGTGTAGAAAGTAATGCGTAAGACATAGCAAAAGACAGTAGAGTTACAGCCTGAGTACTGCTATTTCCTTTGCCACCTCCCTTTTGCTCTCAATCCTAAACTCTTCCTGTATTTGCAGTGTGATTGGGCTATTCTGTTGTACATTCTCAGATTTTAGTTCAAAATAAGGCTCCCAGATTTAATATTTGCTGTTAATCAAAGTTCCTGAACTAAACTCAATGTAGTCAGCAAGGGTATTTTTTAATCCAGGGTTTACAGTAGGGGGAGGGGCATTGTTTGTGAGAGATTAGATATTCATGCATTGTGCAAGTTGACAAAGATGTAAGTACAAGTCCAAGTGCAGAAGAGAACCTAGTACAAGCTTCATGAGACTAACATCTGGGAGGCATCTATTACAGAATTAGCCCACAATTAACTTGATACACATCAGCCTATGTGCAGAGACTAAATGGAGAAGTAGCCAAAAGTCCTTCTGGTACTGGATCTACATCAGCCAACAGATAACTGGGGAAATGTTAATGGATCCGTGAAGAACATAATTTGGCAACCTCAGAGACTGTATCTCTAATGATAATTCACACCCAAGTTGACTTTTATTGGCAATATTTTTAAACAAGGAGGGTAAAAAACTGGAAAGAGGAAAAGCGAGAAGATTTATTTGAAATTGCTTTCTTTTTAAAGTTTCATGGGAATGGAACATTTCAGGCATCTCAGAGTCAAAGCAGCAGTTAATGTTAAGCAATCCAATTCTGTACTTGGACGTGGTCTAAAACAACTGTGGTGGTTTCCAAATGACGTCTACTCTTAACAGATCTATCCAAAATACTTCAGCTATTACTCAATGACTTGGCATAATTAAACTATCTCTGATGTAATAAATTGAAGGACTTGGAGGAGAGATAAAAGACCACATGCAAAACCATCATTGCAGTTTAATCCTCACCTTTGGCAACTTCACAATGTCAAGTGGTGTAACAGGGGGCTATATTTATGCAGGGAGAAGCCTCCTGAGGCTGAGTGGAATGGAAAGAAGAGGAAACAGCCAGGGTAGCACATGTCACCAGAAGGACCTGTTAAAAACATGTCACATCATGTCACTTTGCAGCTTAACACCTTCCCATGGCATCCCTTCAATCCAGAAACATCCAAACTCCTTACAGTGGGTGCCAGGCCCTTAGTGGCCCTGCCCTTGTCTTCCTCTCCTTGCTCACTAGGCTCCTGCCAGGCTGTCTTCCGGCTGATCTCAAATGTCTCAAGCTCCTTCCTACCCCTCTGCACACGCTTCTCTCTGCTTGGTTCACCCCCCAACCCCTCCTATCTTCATGTGTCTCATTCCTTCTTATCATTCAGGATCTGCTCAAATGTTGCCTCCTCGAGGAGGTCTTGCATCCACTACATATCTGAGCACCAGCTTCATCACCCACATCCCCCACGGTACATAACCTCAAACCCTGTCCTTATTTTTATAGCACTTATCTCCACCTGAAATCATATTGGTTTCTTCTTCAAGTGTTCATTTTCTGCCTCCCTAACTACAACATATGCAGAAATTGCATTTCCAGATCACCCTTGAAAAACTAGGAAATAATGTTAAATGCCAGAGAAAGCAGTAAAGGTGAGCTAAGGGAAAAATTAATATGTAAGCTAATTTAAAATAGTCACATATTTAAGATGGAAAAAGAAAATCCATTTCAGAAGCTGTAGAAATATCCTGAAGGAAGTGAATATAGGGAATAAAACAAATGGTCAAATAACAACTGTTTAATTAGTACTTCTAAGATTTTCTTGGCCAGATGCAGTGGCTCACACCCATAATCCCAACACTTTGGGAGGCCGAGGCAGGTGGATCACAAAATCAGGAGATCGGACCATCCTGGCTAACATGGTGAAACCTGTCTCTACTAAAATACAAAAAATTAGCCGGGCATGGTGGCGGGAGCCTGTAGTCCCAGCTACTCGGGATGCTGAGACAGGAGAATGGCGTGAACCTGGGAGGCAGAGCTTGCAGTGAGCCGAGATCATGCCACTGCACTCCAGCCTAAGCGACAGAGCGAGACTCAGTGTCATTAAAAAAAAAAAAAAAAAATTCTTTTTATTCTAACTGGAGTTTGCAATTTATATATGAGAAGTGAAAGTTATTGATGCCTAAATAAATTATTTGGTTGGGAGAGGTGGGATAAATAAAAATGAGTAGGAGTTCACCTATCAGACAACTATTAAAAGCCTGTTTTCCAGTCGTATGAAATATTAAGTGTAATAACATTCAGATTTGTCAAGCTGAATAAAATCTAGTATCCAGTGCTCTCATACATTTATGACTGCGAGCATAAAATGGTTCAGCTTTTGGAAGATAACATGGAAATGAACATCAAAATTAAAGCTACTTACTTCCCTTGAATTTATCTATTCCACTCTTAAGAATCTGTCAGTTCCAACTTCTGTACTGTTGTAATACCAAACAACATACACATTCCTCATTTGGTTTGGTTACTAAATTATGATGACTCCTAATGTAGAATACCATGCAATAATTAGAAGTCAGATGGAAATCAAATGGCATTATAGTTTTAAAATTTTGCATTTTATGTAGAGTGCATAATCTAGATTGAAACTTTACTTGCAAAATATGGAATATATGAACGTGCAGGCAGGTATGCCAACAAAAATTATCTGTAAGAAAACATGGAAATGTCTTAATGCTTTTTCATTCCTCTAGGAATTAGACTGGAGTGTGAAAAACTTACCTTTCACCTTGTATTTTTCTGTATAATTTAAAAACCTTTAAAGAACTATTCTTATAATAGAATACAACCTAATTAATAGAAAAAGGAACTAAAATAGGCAATTTTCTATTGTGATCTGACCTCTGCCTAGCTCATGGCCATTCACCTGCCTCCCACACACTTCACCTTTGCACACAACATTCACTCTAACAGAAACCTCACCTTCCCCATCCCCCACCTCATAAGGCAGCAAACTAATCCTCCTTTAAGGCTAAGCACAGATGAAACCTCATGTTAGCAGGTGTTCCTAACCTTAGGAAACTGAGTACTGTGCCCTCTCTGTGCACTTCCATCTGTCTCTGGCTGCTTTACCACACCTTCAGAGAGGTGTTGTTTCCTCCCAACCGTGAACCTCAACTCGAAGTTGTAGCCATATCACTTCTCTGCAACCATGCGCATCTTAGTATACACAACTCTCTCATGATAAACTTTGTTCCCCTAACTTCAAACACTCTCCTACAGATATTTTCAGGAACAACCAGTGCAGGAGGTAATACTGTCTTGTATTTACAACTGAAATTGCCTTAAGCTCTTTAAAGGACTGTGGCTGTTTTTCTCTGTAATTCCCAAATCTATCCATGTCCGGCACACAGCAGGTTTTCAATGAATACTGGTAAAAAGAAGGATGCAGACTTATGTGGAAAAGAATCTAAAAAATTGTTTAAAGTATTCACATTTTAAAGAAGAACTCATGTTTCAAAAGCAACACGCTAACAACTCAGAACGTGTTGCCTGTTTGGCGGAAAAGGTGTTGCCTTCTTGGCTCGACCTTAATGTTGATTCCAGAAGCCTGGGCTTTGGAAGGAGAGACTTAATAAAGGGCAAGGATAAAGAACATCTGTGTCCTTTTTAACTCAGGTGTCCCCAGGGCATTTTATCAAATTGAAGATCTAAATATGTAGGGTAAAATCTGCCTCACATTAGAAGTTTCAGTTAGCAAGAATTCTCGACAGTTCAGTATGAATCACAGAAAGTTGCAAAAGGACCCTAAAAGAATACAGGAGAAAATACCTTATTAAAAATGATGAGCAAGGTTTTATAGTAGTTGCCATTCTTGAATTTTTTATTCCACTCATCTGATCATTTGCCAAGTTTTTTATTCTTTTCCTTCTACATAATTTTTAATGTGTTCCTTTCTCTCTACCTCAGCTCTTTACCATGGCTTAACTATTTCCCTGTCATCTGAACTCTGCAGAACACCCCAGCGTCTTCAATTCCCTGCCTTCCTTCATTCTTCTACTTATTTGGCAAATGTGACTGATCACAAATGATGTACCTGGGGCTTCAGTGCAAGCTGAGCCTGTAACAATAAGCAAGATAGGTAATGACGCCTTTGCCTTTCGAGCAATATGTTTCAACCACAACAAACTAGTACTTTCTTCAGTTCCAGCTGCTTGAAATCTCCTCCCCACCAGGCTAACCCATAATTTGTTTCATGCCTGACTTCCTCCAAATACCTTCTAGAATTTCCACATGGTGTATTAAGTGTCCCATCTTATATTTCCAAGATACCTATTATATCAGGCAAGGTCTTAGCAGAAAACAACTGGCTCACTCAGGGAGGGCACTAGAGAAGGCATTAATAAAGGGACTTGTATTAGTCTGGTCTTATGCTGCTAATAAAGACATATCCATAGACTGGGTAATTTATAAAGAAAAAGAGGTTTAATGGACTCACAGTTCCATGTGGCTGGAAGACCAGGAGAAAAGCCACGTCTCATACCTGATGGCAGACAAGAGCGCTTGTGTAGGGGAACTCCCATTTATAAAACCATCAGATCTCGTGAGACTTATCTACTACCACGAGAACAGTATGAGGAAACCGCCACCATGATTCAATTATCTCCACCTGGCCCCACCTTGACAGGTGGGGATTATTACAATTTAAGGTGAGATTTGGGGGTAGAGACACAGCCAAACCATATCAGGAATCTCCAAAATTTGGCCAGGGTTAAGGGACAAGCGATAGTATAGGACCCTGAGAGTAGCAACATCAGGGAGCTGTTTCTTCCTCCAAGGTCTGAAGCAGCAAAGGGAAGAGACAACTGCCAAAATCTTGAGAAAGTCAGTGAAATTGTAAGGGAGGACTGCTTGACAGAAGCTGTGGCTGTAAGTAGAAACCCATCTAACCTGCGGTGACCAGCTGGGAAGAGCCAAGAAATAAACACACCAGACTTATGGTCGTCCTTTCCTTCCACCTCTTGCTAGTTTGATCAAAGGATCAAACACCACCTGGAGCCAGAGGGCAAGAGAGCCCTCTAATTCAGCTTGTAGTGCTTAACCTCCTAGGAATCAGAGAAAGAGAAGGAGGTAGAGCCAGAAAGACAAACAGAAAACATCCAACACAGCTTCAGTCATTGCATTTATATGGTACAGTGTCTCTCCCAACTAAACTCTGACTTCCATGGAAGAAGGACACATGCCTCTTTGATGAAGGAAGTGAGTGGGTACTCAGTAAGCTCACTGACCACAAGAATAAAATAAAGGTAGAGTTTTCGTCTACTTTTATGTTTTCCTTTTGTTTCTACTTGGGAAAATGAAGCCACTGAAACACTGCTGTCCTCTAGCCTTCACAGGAGAAATATTCATCTATGCTTTGTTGGGGTTTAATGTAATTGAGGGATTTTAAAAATTAAACATGACCCTTTCTGGGTCACAGAATGGCCGTGTCTCATGCCGCATATTTTAATAAGCATTTTCAGGTCCTGCAAGCCCAAAGGTCACCTCGCTGGGACTTCCGTCCTGTTGCTAGAGTAACTGTGGGGAGGTCACCACTTACCACACTACCCCGGGTATGATCAGGGTCCAAGTGTGAGCCATCCAGGACTAGGCACAGCCTTGCTTCCCTTAGCAGGCAAGAAAGGAGCTGGGGCTGTAGGCCTGTTTTCAAGCCTGTTTCAAAACAGCACATGATGAAAACATATTAAAACAAAATATTGAAATTTCTAATGCCTTATGAGAAAATCAAAGAAAATGTTGATGGTTGGTAAATTTGATATTTAATGGGTCCCTTCTTCTAGTCAGGAGTGTGGATCAGAATCAGGATGAGGGTCTGAGCTCATTTACTTGCCGAGGGCATGCTCTGTACCACAAGCTCGGGTTGTTCCACTTAAGCTTATTGTTTTTCCCAAGTCAGGCTTTTTTTTCCCTCTCCAGTGATGCTTAATTTAACCAGAGATTAGAATACTAAGGCCTCTGGGAGTGAGAAAGGAACACTCCTCAACCATGATGTTTCAGCCAAGGGAACCGAGCCAGAGGGAATGCATTTTCTCCCAGGGTCTCCCATGGCTCAAGAAGATTTAATCACCTCCTTTGACATCTTCTAAGAACAGTCTTTTAGAAGTTTCACCAAGCTTAGCCCCAAAGTCCAATCAGAAGTTTAGATGGGCTTAGTGAAAAGGCAGTTTTTGCTCCTGCCCCAGGATAAGAGTACAGAGGATATACCAAACACTCCTATGTGGGTTAAGAGCATTTCTGTGGGGCAGCTTCCTTGTGGAGTTAGCTATTTCAAACCTCCACAAGCCTCTCTCTCAGCAAGTATTCAGCTTCTGATTTCTAGAGTGACCGGCCTATCTGACACTAATAATCACAGCATGTGCTCTACCCATATAATATTCTCACCAGTTTAGGAATCCACAGCTCCTTTATGTTCTCATTGGAAAACTTCTCATTGCTTGACTTAAAACAATGTTGATTCATTTTAACAGACATCAATCAAGCGTCTCCCATGTCAAAGCATTGAGATGGGCATTTGGGAAAAGGATGAAAAAGAATGAGGCAGAATCTCTTTCTTTGGGGAACTTACGAATGACTTGGGTTGAGCAAGAGACTCAAATACAGAGCAAGACGGAGGTGTCTAAGAGAGGGATCAGCTGGAATTGGTATTTCAACACATGAGGATGAGAAGTTCCATCCAAATGGAGCATCTCAGGAAGGACTTTTCAGGGTAGGAATAATTTGCAATCATACTAGAAGGATGTGCTTAAATTTCAGAAGGAGAAACAACTGCAAATAATGGCCTGATTCAGTCTTCCATTTTTTCATGCAATCAGCATTTATTGTGTGCCTACTATATGCTTTTATGGGGGATATAAACATGAGTACAAGTAAGTCCAGTCACAGCAAGCTCACAGGCTGGTAGGGGAGGAAAGGTAAGCAATAGTTGCTATAAACTGTGATAGCAAATCATAAAAATGCAGCCCAAGGTAGCAGAGATTCTCTGTCTAGGTGGGAATGGAAGGCTTCACAGAGGAAAAGACATTTGGACTGGATCTCAAAGGATGAGTAAGTGCTTGATACATAGACACAGGAGTAAGGGACAGCTCTGGTGCAAGGAAATGCAAAGGCATCGACACAGGAAATAGAACGGAATGTCTATTGGGTAATTGCAAGTCAACTAGACTGGCTAGAACATAAGTCTCATGAAGGGGAATGGGAGGGAAATGAAGTGAAGACAGGCAGGCATAATCAACAAGGCCCTCTGATGATGAACCAAGAAGTTTTAGGTTTTATCTGTGAGCCCTACAGAGTGGTTTCAAGTGAAGTAGTAACGTGTTCTGGTTTACATTTAGAAGAATTGTAGAAGCTTTATAGAGAGTTGAAGGCATGGGCTGGAGAAGAAAATACTGGTTAGGAGAGAATTTCAAGGCTGTAAGAAAGATGATTAGAAGCTGAACTGAGTCAAATGTTGTGAATATAGGAGAAATGAGTGAATCGTGAAAAGGTCCACAG
Source organism: Piliocolobus tephrosceles (assembly GCF_002776525.5). NCBI lineage: Eukaryota > Metazoa > Chordata > Mammalia > Primates > Cercopithecidae > Piliocolobus > Piliocolobus tephrosceles. The sequence continues at coordinate 69,396,187 of NC_045455.1, read as the reverse complement.
GTGCTGCAAGAAGGTCAAGTAGAGTGAGCTCTGGGAGATACCCAGATGATTTGGATATTAGGAGGTCCTCCATAATCAAGCAGTTTTGATGAAATGATAGGGACTGAGAAGGCTGAAAGGTGAGGAAGTGTGCGCCAGGAGCACAAACATATCTGTCACAGAGTTTGACGGTGAAGGGAGACAATGACAGTGGACAATAGCTAGATGGAGTCAGAGTCTGAGGTTGGGGTATCTTTATTAAAATGATAGATATGTTAGCATGTGTCTTTTCTGCTCAAGATAATCTAGTAGAGAGAGAAGTTTAAAAAATGACATCCAAACCCTAAATCAATAGCTATATTTACAATGAGGGGAGAGATGCTTTTAGAACCATATTTCTGAAACTTTAATGTGCAAGAAAATCTGGGCTTTTGTTAAAATGCAGATTCTGATTCAGTAAGAACAGGATAGCACCCAAAATGCTGCATTTCAAACAGCATCCAGGTGATGTCAATATTACTGGCCTGAAGATCACAGGCTGAAGAGCAAGACCCTATTTAGTAAGATGTCCCCCTCCATATCACAAAAACATAAGTTCTCCCTCAAACTTACTTATAAATTCAGCACAATTTTAATCAAAATCCCAAAAGGGGTTTTCATAAAATTTGATCCTAACATTCATTCGAGAGAGTAAAAGGCCAAAAATAGCCGAGACAGTTTTGAAGAAAATAAATAACAATAAGTCACTAACCTTTGATTCCATCATGAGTCACTAACCTTTGATTCCCTGTCAGAAATTAAGACAAACTATAAAACTACAAGAATTTTAAGTGTGAGAACAGGGATAATCACGTAGACCAGTGGAATGAAATAAAGTGTGCTAGGACAAAGGGCCCACAATGTGGAAAATGATTAAATTATATTCTAACTTCATCCCATACTCAAAAGTTAATATAAGTACATCAAAGGACAAAATTTTTTAAAGAAAAATTTTAACTTTTAGAAGAAAATGTAGTCAAATATTTAACGATCTTGTGGTAAAAGAAGGTTTCTTACACAACACATTGAAAAGGACAAATCATAAAGAAAAAGATTGATAAACTTGGTTTCTTTAATATTTAAAGCTTCTCTATAACAGAAATCAACATACAGCACTGGTGTATTTATAAGGCAATTTGGCAATACCTAGTAAACTTGAATAGGTACATATCCTGCCATCCAGCAATCCCACTTCTATTATACCCTAGAGAGATTCTTGCACACAAGCTCAAAGACACATAAAGAAATATCTTCCTTGTAGCAACTACCAAACACTTATAAAACCATCAGATCTCACAAGAACTCACTATCACGAGAACAGCATGGGGGAAACTGGCTGCATAATTCAGTTACCTCCACCTGGTCTCTCCCTTAATACGTGGAGATTATGGAGATTACAATTCAAGATGAAACTTGGGTGAAGACACAGAGCCTAATCATATCTCATATTGTAATTAATTTTTAAAGAAGAAATTAAAACATATTGATACAAAGTTGGACAATTAGCTAAACAACTGTGACATGGGATTAAAGAGAAAGTACTGCAAAGTTGAAGGTGCCAGCAGGAGAGTAGCTGAAGAGATGTGCTGTGGGGTCAGACTGGATGGTGAAGTAGTCAGAGGAAGGGAGACATGAGCTGGCAAGGAAAATAGAAAAGAGGAACTAAGGCAATTGGATATTTCCTTGAAGCAAAGAACACATTTTGTGTAAGAGAATAAGAACTCTGGAAGGCCATGAAATTCTGGTTGGAGTGTGAATGTGAACATTGAGATGTCCAACATTGGCCTAGGCAAAGAATGTATGATACAAACCTCAAAAGCAAATACAGCAAAAACAAAAATAGACACATGGGACTTCATGCCAGTACTCTACCAATTTAACCATCACCTATTCATCTGTTTCTTTCCTCTTTGAGGAATATCTCATTATTTGATATATTTTTGTGGACTCAATTAAATATGATGACTTTTGACCAGTGCAATTATGTGTATTATTAAAGGATATGGTGCTTTCCAATCCATGATCAAGTGCTTTATCTCTTAAGTACCATTAGTATAAATTTCTAGGCATGCCAAAAGCCACTGAAGTTTCATCAACATTTCCCACTTAATTCATACGTTTTCCCTCAATTGAATCATGTGTTGCTAGAAATTAATCAACCTCTTAGAATACTTACTTATTCTAAGATATAAGTGGCAGGTCCTGAATTCAAATCGGGCAGTGTGAATCAAAGCCTTTGCATTAGGCCATTGTGCTTCTCCCTTTTAAAAAAAAACTTTTATTTTAGGTTTAGGAGTACACGTGCAGGTTTCTTATATAGGCAAATTGTATGTCACAGAGGTTTGGTGTACAGATTATTTTGTCACTCAGGTAATAACCATAGTACCCGATAGGTAGTTGTGATCCTCACCTTCCTCTCACCTGCCACTCTCAGGGAGGTCCTGAATTCTGTTGTTCCCTTCTTCATGTCCATATGTACTGAAAGTTTAGCTCCCACTTACAAGTGAGAAAATGAAGTATTTGGTTTTCTGTCCCTATGTTAATTTGCTTAGGATAATGGCCTCCAGCTCCATCCATGTTTCTGCAAAGGGCATGATATTCTTCTTTATGGCTGCATGGTATTCCATGGTGTATATGTACCACATTTTCTCTATCCAACCTACCATTGCTGGGCATTTAGGTTGATTCCATGTCTTTACTATTGTGAATAGTGCTACGATGATCATATGTGTGCCATCACATTACCTGACTTCAAACTATACTGCAAGGTTACAATAACCAAAATAACATGATACTAGTACAAAAACAGACACATAGAACAATGGAACAGAATAGAGAGCCAAGAAACAAGGCCACACACCTAAGATCATCTGATCTTCAACAAAGCTGACAAAAACAATCAATGAGGAAAAGACTCCATGTTCAATAAATGGTGGTGGGATAACTGGCTAGCCATATGCAGAAGATTAAAATGGGAACCCTTTCTTACATCATACATAAAAATCAACTCAAGATGGATTAAAGACCTAAATTTAAAACCCAAAAACTATAAAAAATAAGAAACCCTGGAAGATATCCTAGGAAATACCATTCTGGACGTAGGACCTGACAAAGATCTTATGGTGAAGATGCCAAAAGCAATTGAAACAACAACAAAAATTGACAAATCAGACCCAATTAAACTAAAGAACTTCTGTGCAGCAAAAGGAACTATCAACAGAGTAAAAAGACAACCTACAGAATGGGAGAAAATATTTGCAAACTGTGCCTCTGACAAAGGTCTAATATCCAGCATCTATAAGGAACTTAAACAAACTTAAAAGCAAAAACCAAACATCCTCATTAAAAAGTGGGCAAAGGATGTGAACACTTTTCAAAAGAAGACATATATGCAGCCAACAAGCATATCAAAAAATGTTCAACATCACTGATCATTAGAGAAATACAAATCAAAACCACAATGAGATACCATCTCACACCAGTCATAATGGCTATAATTAAAAAGTAAAAAAAAAAAAACAGATGTTGGTGAGGTTGTGGAGCAAAGGAAACGCTCATACACTGCTGGTGGAAAAGTACATTAGTTTAGCTATTGTGGAAAGCAGTTTGATGATTTCTCAAATAACTTAACACAGAATTACCTCATTATGGTTTTGAATTCTCTAATGACCAGTGATGATGAACTTTTTTTCATATGTTTGCTGGCTATATAAATTTCTTCTTTAGAGAATTGTCTGTTCACATCCTTCTCCCACTTTTTGATGGGTTGTTTGTTTTTTCTTGTAAATTTGTTTAAGTTTCTTGTAGATTCTGGATATTAGCCCTTTGTCAGATGGATAGATTGCAAAAAGTTTCTCCCATTCTCTAGGTTGTCTGTTCACTCTGATGATAGTTTTTCTTGCTGTGCAGAAGCTGTTTACTTTAATTATATCCCAATTGTCAATTTTGGCTTTGTTGCCATTGCTTTCAGTGTTTTAGTCATGGAGTCTTTGCCATATCTCATGCCAGTTAGAACGGTGATCATTAAAAAGTCAAGAAACAACAGATTCTGGAGTGGATGTGGAGAAATAGGAATGCTTTTACACTGTTGGTGAAAGTGTAAATTAGTTCAACCGTTGTGGAAGTCAGTGTGGCGATTCCTCGGGGATCTACAATCAGAAATACCATTTGACCCAGCAATCCTATTACTAGGTATACAACCAAAGGATTATAAATAATTCTACTATAAAGACACATGCACATGTATGTTTATGTGGCACTATTCACAATAGCAAAGACTTGGAAGCAACCCAAATGCCCATCAGTGATAGACTGGATAAAGAAAATATGGCACATATACACCATGGACTACTATGCAGCCATAAAAAAGGATGAGTTCGTGTCCCTTGCAGGGACATGGATGAAACTGGAAACCATCATTCTCAGCAAACTAACACAAGAATAGAAAACTAAACACCGCATGTTCTTACTCATAAGTGGGAGTTGAACAATGAGAAAACATGGACAGAGGGAGGGGAACATCCCACACCAGGGCCTGTCAGGGGGTGGGGGACTAGGGGAGAGACAGCATTAGGAGAAGTACCTAATGTAGATGATGGGTTGATGGGTGCAGCAAATCACCATGGCACGTGTATACCTATGTAACAAACCTGCACTTTCTGCACATGTACCCAGAACTTAAGTATAATAAAAACATATATTTAAAAAAAAAACAGAATTACCATTCAACCAAGCAATTCCATTATTGGGTATATATCCAAAGGAGTAGAAATCATTCTACCATAAAGACATCATGTTTTTCTATTCATGCCTTCCCATGTTTCCCTGCAGGGGCAGAAGATAGACCACCAGAAGTGCTGCATGCCCCTCCAGAGACTTGATTATTGGTACTCACCTTATATCCTATCATTTGCCATGCTCCACCTCACAGTCTTACAAATGCAACGAATGGCAACAACTATAAAAGCTAGCGTTGTCATAGTACTTAACAATTTGTCAAACATTTGTGTATATCATGTGACTTAACTCTCACAACAGCTCTGCAAGGTACATACGATTTCTCCAATCTTACCAATAAAGATACAGATGTTCTATTAACTAAGGCGAAGACTAAGCAGGTATAATATAGAAGCCAACAATACAGAGGATTAAATAAGGCAGACATTTGTTCCTCTCCCATTTTATCCTGTGGAGCTAAGAGGTCCAAGCTGGCGGGAAAGCTATGCTTCACAACGTCATCTTGGGAACCAGGTTTGTTCATCTTCTTGGTCTGCTGTTCCTAGGGAAGTTGTTCTCATCTGCACTATAGAATCTGGATCACCCCCAGATCCAGGATCCAGCTCAAGAGAATGGGAAGGAGGAGACAGTCTAGGGTAGGCAATTTTCTCAAACAACACCTCTCCTTATATTCAATTGGTGAGAACTTAGTCATGAGACTGGTCATATCCAGTTAGGAAGGAAACTGAGAAATGTAGTCCTTAGCTGTGCAGCCATATACCCAGGAGGAAGGAACAGACTTTGCAGGACAACAGATGCTCAAAAAGACTAAGCGACTTCCCTAAGAGCACTTAGCTAGTGAGTCAGAACCTAGTCTTCCAACTCCAGACCCAAAGATGATTTTCCTATGCCACAGCATCTTCACAATGAAGAAGTCAGAGACTTCTTAAGAGACATTGCTACAGAACATTTCAAACAACTAAATTTAAAGGAACTAAAGCCAATCCTTTTGAGATTAAGGAAAGATGGGGCACTGTGGACAATGTGTCCCCTCTAAATAGGTGACAACGGCCCCTGAGGATCAGTTTCTCTCAGAGGTCCCAGGAGAGGTGGCAAGTGACTCAGTCCCCTCCACATTGTGCAAGGGTTAATTATGCTATCTTTCACTTATCTAGTTTATTTTTGTTGGGTTTTTTTTGGCACTATTTGGAATGCTAGCTTTTCAGTCATTTCTGATTTCTCTGCATGTCTGTAGCTCTTGTAAAAACTTGGCAGGAGATGGCACTGAAAAGGAACAGCTTAACTGAACAGCTGTTCATCAGTTCCAGGCAGCACCTGTGAGATGTGCTGTGGCATTTTTGAACAGGGGGATATGGAGGGTGAAGTGAAATGGAAAAGACTCTGGAGCTCTCAGGCTAGAATTAAATGAAAAAAGATTTGAAGCATATCAAGACTGGGCAAATATTTAATGGTAGTTAACATAAGCAGACCAGTAAAGACTAGGTGGAAGTCACTGGGATAGATCCAATGAGGACTCTGTGGAGGAAAAAGCAAGGTGAGTGTGCTGTTATTAATGTAACCTGAAAAGATAACACCCTGTTTCCTTTTCCCCTTCCCACCCCACACACCAAGAGCAGAGAGGATTGATTTGAAGTGTACTTCAATACTCTGTCCATTTCACGATTCAAGCTGTCAGACATCCCTTGAGTCTATCCCCTTCTCATCAGCTCTTCTGGAAAATCTTGCACTGAGGTTTTCATTTGCATCGAATGCTGAAATCTTCCGTGGATCAAACACTCTCTTACTCTTGCAGTTTTACACCCCTCAAATTGTCAGACGGCCCTGCTCTGCCCCTATTAAATCTCTGCTTCACCAAGCCCCATGGCTCTGGTTCCTTCCACTTTGTTCTAACCTGGTCCTGTCCTCCCAGGTCATTGCAGCTGCTCTGCCCTGAGCTCACATGCCCTTACTCTCTTGCTCTCTCTCCTTTGACTTCAGCTCCCTGTTGTCCATAACTGATAGCTGATGACCCTTGCCATCACAGTATGGTGCTCCAAAGGAAAAAAAAAAAAAAAAGTCACCTTTTCTGGTCTGGCATTTCATCAACTGACAGAACAGTTTTGCGTGTATATTACATTTTACAGGATACAAAGTCCATGATGTTCAGCACAGCATTTGCCACGTATCTGGCACAGACATAGCTCTCTCCCTCCCAAGAGTCCCTCCACTTCAATGTCTCTTCATGCTCAGGAATAAGAACCTAGCAACTAACCCCACTCTATCCAACCTACAGATGGAAAACTAAGGCCCAGAGATGGAGGCGGTGGGTGTGGTGCAGAATGGTTGAACTAAAATCTTAGCATGGATAGCCTAGAGCATTGCTTCTCAAACTCGAATGTGTACATGAATTACCTGGGATTTCAGATTCTGCATTTCTAACAAGTTACCAGAGGAGATCCTAACAGTTCTCTGAGTACTGGGAGATTTTAAAAGTTCTCTGGGAGCATCTTCTAATCAGAGCCTGCAAGGTGACTTATTTCTTAAAACAAACCAACTGCTATGACTGTAAATTTTAGGTCTGGCTTTTCAAATCCCTTATTGTTAATTCACAAATGGTCCCACTGAAAATGACATATTTCATAAATTACCCTGAAAATGAGATATCATACCCTCCCCACTCCCACTCCATCTCAAAGGGGGATTAAAACAGCAGCTTCATTTCAATAAAAGCTAGACCAGAAAGATATTTTGTCGTCATCAATTTAATTACTCTTGACATTACATCAAATATTAGTCCTCTTTACCTAACGTAAATTAACTTTCTCAGCAGCAGAAATGAAATTAGCCCCTGCAAAGGTCAGGAATGTATGGGGAAATGCACATGAAGGAACTTCAGGTAGGTCAGAATGGCTGGAATAGAAAGTGGGAAGGTGGGAGTGAAAAGGCATGTGCGTCAAGAAGCATTGGCAGATAGGTGAAGGAAGACTCAACTCCAGTCTTCCCAAACACACCCTGGTGCTCCCACCACACCAAGCTGTGCAGGGCAGATGTGAAAAACACCATACATAGCATACATTCTGCAGACTGGAGGAGACTGAGGTAACTTTAGGTTAGGTCAATCAAGGAAGGCTACAAGGAGTACCAAGAGACTGTATCTTATTTGGAAGAATGGTTCAGGTCGGGTGGTGCCATATTGTGTTATGCTTAGAATAACCCTCACTCAGCTAATCTACGGTTCTTCACAATTGAGATTGACTTCCTCTGTGCTCTCTTTACCCTTTCCAGCCCTCTTGCCCCTGACTAGATGGCTAGATGGCCCTCCACCATGCTGCTAAAGCAGCATGTTCTCATCTCTACCATAGCACTAAAAACACACAACACAATAGTCACTTATCTCCCTTACCTCCCCAGGTATATACTCCTTGATGAAAGAGATGGCATGTTTTATTATTACTAATATTATTATTTTTATTATACCCATGATATAGGGCCTGTACCACAATAAGCATTTGAAAAATATTTGTCAAAATGGATGGATAATGGATAGATGGATTAATAAATGGATAGATTAATGAATTATAATTTACCTGAGAACACATCCTGTTTGTTTTGTGTCAGTTCTACATTCTCATATAAGTATTTTTAAAACATTTCTTTACTTGGTAAATAAACCAATTAGAAGTGAAGGCCTAGATAAGGAGGAAGTGGAAGATCAAAGCAAACTGCCCCAGGAATTAAGAAAGCAGGATATATTCTATTAAGTATAGTAAAAATTATATGTATATCCCATTAAGTGAAGAAAAATCAACAATAAATTAATTGAAACAAATTATCTGACTCAAAAAGTAAAATATTCAACACTACCTACCAAGACTGTTTCATAAAAGCATTTTTGTAAAGTCTTCAGAAAACACAGTTCTGTCCCAGGGAAATACACTAGAACTGGAGTTGTGAAGCCCTAGACAGAGGAGGCTTCATGTCAAAACAAGCTCGCGCAGCACCATGGACAGCCACTTTCCCATCCACTGCCTCATTCTGTCAACAGTACAGTGAAATAGACATACTTTTCCCCAAAATTCACAGGCCAAAAGACCATAGATTTGTATATGAACTAAAACAAAATTAAATGTGTACTTAAGTGACTACTTCATTTAAATTCAAATACTAGTTTTTTAGTATCTGTCACATCCCAGTACTGTTCTAAGCACAATAAAGGAACACTTTAGGAAAAAACAAAAAACCTATAGAGCAGGTGCTTGCCTTCAAAAATTTGTAGTTTTGCAGGGAGAAAAAAATTGTGTGTGTGTGTGTGTCTGTCTGTCTGTCTGTTTGTCTGTGAATTTGGAAATTGTCAGCAGCACAGAAAACTAGCTAGATTATTAGTACCAGTGCTAACAAAAGTACTAATAAGTACTAGGTGACTGACTATCCTAGGAGAAATTATTTCACCCCCCACAGTGTCTTACTGAGAGCTACTGAATGAAAGGTACAACTGTAGAGTACCTGTACATTCGATTCCTATGCCTGCTGCAATAAGTTATCACAAACTTAGTGGCTTAAACAACAGAAATTTATTATCTCAGTTTGAAGACCAGAAGTCTGAAAGCAGTATTGACGGGCTAAAATCAAGGTGTCAGCAGGGCCACATTCTTTCTGGAGGCGCTAGAAGAGAATTTATCCCTCAGTTCTTCCAGCTTCTGGTAGCAAGTGATATTTCTTGGCTGGTAGCCCCTCTCTGCTCCATCTTCACACCACCTTCTCCTCTATGTGTCTAATATAGTGTTGATGTTTGTTTCCACCCAAATGTCATGTTGCATTGTAACCCTCAGTGCAGGAGGTAAGGCCTGGTGAGTGATGCTAGATCATGGGAATAGATCTGTCATGAATGGCTTGGGTCATCCGCTTGATAAGTGAAGTCTCACTCTGAGTTCACATGAAATCCACTCATTTAAAAGTGTGTTTGAACCAGCAATCCCATTACTGGGTATATACCCAAAGGATTATAAATCATTCTATTATAAAGATACATGCACACGTACATTTATTGCAGCACTATTTACAACAGCAAAGACTTGGAACCAACCCAAATGCCCATCAATCATAGACTGGATAAAGAAAATGTGGCACATATACACCATGGAATACTATGCAGCCATAAAAAAGGATGAGTTCATGTCCTTTTCAGGGACATGGATGAAGCTAGAAACCATCATCCTCAGCAAACTAACACAAGAACAGAAAACCAAACACTGCATGTTCTCTCTCATAAGTGGGAGTTGAATAATGAGAACACATGGACACAGGGAGGGAAACATCACACACCAGTGCCTGTCAGCAGGTGGGGGACAAGGGGATGGATAGCATTAGGGGAAATACTTAATGTAGATGACAGGTTGATGGGTGCAGCAAACCACCATGGCACGTGTATACCTGTGTAACAAATGGCACGTTCTGCACACATACCCCAGAACTTAAAGTATAATTTTTTAAAGGGTGTGGCACCTCCAACCATACTCTCTCTCACTTGCTCCTGCATTTGTCATGTGGCGTATCTACTCCCCGCTTTGCCTTTCACCATGATTGAAAGCTTCCAGAAGCCTCCCTAGAAGCTGAGCAGATGCTGGCATCATGCTTCCTGTCCAGCCTGCAGAACTGTGATTCAATTAAGCCTCTTTTCATTATAAATTACTCTCAGGTATTTCTTTATAGCAATACAAGAATGGTCTAACACAGTGTCTGTGTGAAATCTCCCTCTGCCTTGCTTTTATGTAATCCCATTTAGGTCCTACTCAGGTAATCCAAGACAGTCTTCCCAAGGCAAGATCCTTAATCCCATCTGCAAAATACTTGCCATGTAAGGAAACATTTACAGATTTCAGGGTTTAGGACTGGATATCCTTGGCTACTACAACCTTCATACCCACTCTTTTTAGACTTTTCTCACCACCTCCTCCCCCTCAATTCCATCGGACGTCCCACCTCATATTTCATTCAGAAAATAGAAATAAAATCCGTCGTCTTCCCAACACTAAATCTGCCTGCATCCTCACTTAACTAATACCTCTCCTTCTCTCCTGTTAGAGTGGAAGACATGTCCCTCCTGCTCTCAAAGCTCAGTTCCCCCACTGGGGTTCCTCTCTTCATCACTCATCTATTTCTCAAGGACTTCTCTTCTTTAATATATATATTATATCTATTATTTTATATGTATTCTTTATTATATTATAATATATAATATATAAAAATAATATATTCTTTTATATATATGTATCTTTCTCTCTCTCTCCCTCCCTCTCTTTCCGCATCATTTCTTTCCCTGTCCCCACTGGATTATTTCCAATAGCATTAGAAGAGGCTCGAGTACCTTTTACCTTTAGAAAATCTTCCTCTTGATCCCACACTTCACATCCCTTCCCATTCTACCTAATTTCCCTGCCCCTCTTTTTATGTAATTTCTTTTTTTTTTTTTTTTGCTTTTTATAAATCAAATTTTTAATTGAGAAATTTGTAGATTCACAGGCAGTTGTAAGAAATAAAACTAAGCAATGTCATGTACCCTTTACCCAATGGTAACATCTTGCAAAATTATGATACAATATCATGACTTGGATATTGATATTCATATAATCCATGGATCTTATTTAGATTTGAGCAGCTTTTTGTCCTGTGCATGTGTGTGCACATGCATCTATTTAGTTGTACTTAATTTTCTCACATGTATAGGGTCAGATATCCTTCACCACTGTCAAGACACAGAGCCATTCCATCATCACTAGGATCCCTCCAGTTGGTTGCCCTTTAATAACCACACCTGCCTGTCTCTCATTCTTTCCTGACCCCTTTCTCCTTCTCATCTCCCCCGCCCCCCGCCCCCAGCTTTCTTTCCCTAAGCCCTGGAAACCATTAATGCGCTCCTTTGCTAAAGTTGTATCATTTAAAAAATACATATATGCATATGTATGTGTGTGTGTGTGTGTGTGTGTGCATGTGTATTTGAAATTATACAGTAGTTAATCTTTGGGGATTGATTTTTTTTCACTCAGCATAAATTCTGAAGATTTATATAAATTGTAGCTAGTATCAATTGTTCATTCCCTTCTATTGCTGAGTAATATTACATCATATGGGTGTATTATAGTTTGTTAACCATTCACCTGTAAAAATAATATTTGGGTTTTTTCTACTTTTTGGCTATTACAAATAAAGCTACTATGCATATTCATGCATATTCATGTATAAGTTTTCTGTGTGCATGTAAGTTTTCATTTCTCTGTAATAAATGCCTGAGTGAAATTTCTGAGGTGTACTATACATATTTTGTTTTATAAGAAATTGCTTAACTGTTTCAGAGTGACTGTACCATTTTACATTCCCACCCATGCATACCAACAAGGTAAGAGTAATTCAGTTTCCCTGTAACCTGCTAGCATTAGGTCTTGTCACTAATTTTTATTTTAGCCATTCACGTAGATCTGTAGTGATATTGCATTGTCTTTTTTTTTTTTTTTTTTTTTTTTGACACAAAGTCTCGCCCTGTCGCCCAGGCTAGAGTTCAGTGGCATGATCTCGACTCACTGCAACCTCCACCTCCCAGGTTCACACCATTCTCCTGCCTCAGCCTCCCAAGTAGCTGGGACTACAGGCGCCCGCCACCACACCTGGCTAATTTTTTGTATTTTTAGTGGAGACGGGGTTTCACCGTGTTAGCCAGGATGGTCTCGATCTGCTGACCTCGTGATCCGCCCACCTCGGCCTCCAAAAGTGCTGTGATGACAGACATGAGCCACTGGGCCCAGCCTGCGTTGTAATTTTAATTTGCATTTTTCTAATAGCTAATGATGATGAACACCTTTTTTCATTATTTCAACTTTTATTTTAGATTCAGGGGGTACAGATTTGTTATATGGGTATATTGCGTGATTTTGAGGTTTAAGATACAGACGATCCCATCGCCCAGCACAGAGTATGTACCCAACAGTTAGTTTTTCAATTCTTCCCCCTTTCACCCTCTCTCTCCAGTAGTCTTCAGTGTCTATTATTGCCATCGTTTTTTTTTTTTTTTTTTTTTTTTTTTTTTTTTTTTTTGAGACAGAGTCTCAGCGGCAGGATCTCGGCTCACTGCAAGCTCCGCCTCTCGGGTTGCCATTCTCCTGCCTCAGCCTCCCGAGTAGCTGGGACTACAGGCGCCCGCCACCACGCCCGGTTAATTTTTTGTATTTTTAGTAGAAACGGGGTTTCACCGTGTTAGCCAGGATGGTCCCGATCTCCTGACCTCGTGATCCGCCTGCCTCAGCCTCCTAAAGTTTACAGGCGTGAGCCACTGCGCCCAGCCTTATTATCACCATCTTTATGTCTATGAGTACCTAGTATTTAGCTCCCACTTATAAATGAGAATGTGTAATATTTGGTGTTCTATTCCTGTATAATTCACTTAGGATAATGGCCTCCAGCTCTATCCATGTTGCTGCAAAAGACACGATTTCATTATTTTTTATGGCTCTGTAGTACTTCATGGTATATATTACCACATTTTCTTTTTCCAATCCATGGTTGATGAGTACTTAGGTTGATTCTAGTTCTTTGATATTGTGAATAGTATTGTGATGAACATATGAGAACATGTGTCTTTTTTGTTAAGATGATTTATTTTCTCTTGGATATATACCCAGTAATGGGATTGCTGAGTCAAATGGTAGTTCTGTTTTAAGTTATTTGATTTATTTTCTTTTGAATATATACCCAGTAACGGGACTGCTGAGTCAAATGGCAGTTCTGTTTTAAGTTCTTTGAGAAATCTCCAAACTGTTTTCCACAGTCGATGAACCAATTTACATTCCCACCAACAGTGTGTAAGTGTTCCCTTTTCTCTGTGGCCTTACTGCTGGCTCTCTCCTCAATCTGCTCTAGTCTAGGTTCCAACCACCATCCCAGGAAATGTCTCTTGTCAAGGCCACCAATGGCTCCCGTAGCTACTTCACCACTCAGTAGAACTCATAATGGTGGCCACATCTTCCATCTTGAACAATATTTCTCTCTTGATTTCTCTGACCTCATGCTCTCCTGATATCCCTTCTACTTTTCCTTCTGCTCTTTCCTGAACTCCATTCCTACCCAAACTCTAAATGTTAAGGAATGTTAAGTCTCAACTTCAGGCACTTCTTTAATCTCTACCCTCTTTCCCTATAAAGTTTCAACAATTCTTTTGGAGCTAAATGCAAGTATTAGGTTGTTGACTCTGAAACTTTTACTCTCACCACATTTCTCCTCGAAAATCCACAGGCAAATATCTAAATTTTTTTTTTGAGACAAGGTTTGTTCTTATTGTCCAGGTTGGAGTGCAATGGCATGATCTCGGCTCACTACAACCTCTGCCTCCTAGGTTCAAGTGATTCTCCTGCCTCAGCCTCCCAAGTAGCTGGGATTACAGGCACCTACAACCACACCTGTCTAATTTTTGTATTTTCAGTACAGATGGGGTTTCGACATGTTTGTCAGAATGGTGTCCAACTCCTGACCTCCAGTGGCCTCAGCTTCCCAAAGTACTGGAATTACAGGCATGAACCACCACACCAGGGTGCAAATATCTAAATTTTTGCTTGACATCTTCACTTGGACGTCTACATACAACTCAGATTAATATCCCCAAAGCAGAATTTATCATCTCTCTATTTCACCCTCTACCTCATCTTACTCTTCTAATTAGTCATTCACCCAGGAAAATCATGGGAAGGTAAGAAGCAATAAAAGAAGCAAAAGAAGTTTATGTGATAGAGACATGCCCAAATGTTTGTAAACTGTCCACACAGTCATTCAGGATTCAGGCACCTTCCATCCTGTGGTCCTCCATCACCTTGGGTTTCAGAGTTCTTTGAATCCAGCCAAATATCCCGAGAAGAAAGAGTAGAAAATGCACAAACATTTCTTAAAACCCTAGCCCAGAAGAGGAGTATATTATTCCACTCACACTCTGTTGGTGAAAATTAGTCATGTGACCCTGCCTTGATGCAAAGGCTTCTGGGAAGTGTAGTCTCACTGAGCAGCTGCCCACTGTGTAAAGAGGAGCACAAATTTGTTTCAGACAGCTAGTGGTCTCTGCCATGGCCAGTTAAACCATAGAATGCAGGATTGTGGTTGATCTGAGGAGATTAAAAATCTGAGAAATTACCATTTTTTAGAAGAATTTTTTTGTGGGAAGAAAGAAAAGAAAGAGAGGATAGACATGGTAAATGAGATGTTGAAGTATTACAATATATTTATGGGAGGATTTCTTATCCTGCACTTTCCCTAGTCAGCTTAACTGAAGTCCCTGACTTAGGTAAGTGAGTAGTTATGAAGGGCAGAATTTATAACATCAATGAAAGAGTTACTTTGAGGCAGGTGGGACATAGGAAGATACCAGGTCACACCATACAGAAGTCTCCTACTCTGCCCAGACAAAGGTATTTTGGCTGTAGAAATTCTCCCTAAACTCAATCTAGTGGCACTGACTATCCAGTCCCCATCTGAATGCTCCCTGAATTCCTAACTACTCAGCCTTAACTCTCTGAACTCCTGTGGGCTGTATCTCTCTAGGACATGAACAAGACAACTGCTCCATGAGACCACCATAGAAGATAAACTAAAAAATGGATTCTACAAACTCCTGCCAGCATTTTGAAATGACTACCCAAACAAATATGTTCTGACAGTTGCAAGAAAAGGATAAATAATAGATTCAGAAAAAAATATTGTCAGCGACAATATTTGTTCTGTGACACTCTCCTATGTTCCCCTAGGTGTCTGTTACAAATGAAGTTTTTAGTAAATGTAGTTTTCAAAGTAGCCTGACATCTCACCTTAGGATTTGGCAGCCTTGTCTAATGAGCTGCCAGAGAATGGAATGGCAGGCAATGAAGAATTGAGTGCTCTAAGACTCCCTTCCTCTTCCTTCACTTTATGTTGTTATTATGCATAAGTGGGTCATGAACATGAAGAGAACTTTATCCAAATGTGGTGATAGATCAGCTGACAAAGTATATTCCTGGCTTGGAGAACACAGAAAATCACAAGGTCATCACAGAGGGTACATAAAGGTCACAAACAATGACCATAGTAGCAATCACAAGCCATTCTGCCTCTGAGAAGTTTTAATTTCCAGCAGAATCAGGGAATTTGGACACTGGTCACACCACAATAGAAAACATGGGCTGGACGGGTGGGACATGGGGGTAGGTGGTATCATGTCAGGCAGAGAGCAGAGGAGTCCCCCATCCTGAAATGTAAGGGTCTAAATCTTTTTCAGTACGAAGGTTTTGGGGATAATTCAGCTCTAATGAGATGCTCTGTGCTCTGTGTCTGATAAGAATAAACAGCTATTGGCAGTTTTCCACAAGTCAAAGTGGCCATGGGACATGTTCTCACCCATTTAGTAGCCACGAAGACTTCCAACTAGGTTACCATGGAGACAGCTTAGAAATCAAAGATATGACTTAAATTATTAAAACCTACTAATCTAAGAAGCAGAAACCCTGATAATTTGAATAGTTTTCCATTGAGACTGGCAATACTTATCTTGGAGCAAAAGAGAAATTAACATTATTTTCTACATAGTTTATGAACTATGACACCAGGTTTATCTCACCATATTCATTATTAGTCTAGATGCAGAAATTTTATGGTGCAGTAGCTTCTGTAGCTTCATGCTGTCAGTTTGTCAATTTATATATGTATGATTTATAAGATATACTAGAGGATATAGTACAGAGTTGCACATAACAAATGTGTTAACTACCATGGCCCCGCCCCCAAATAATCAATGTTCTATTCTGGTACAGCGTCAGAAGATGGCATGCTAATAAGTCGTTGGCAGAAAGGCCTGCCACTTAACTAATATTCAGTACAGCTGATGTCTTGTTAATTAAATACTGTGATGACCATAGGACAGAGGTTTCTGCAGGGTAGGCCACCCTGTTCAAAGTTTATTCCACAGGGATTTAGGAAGCATTCAGATGGGACCTGAATAGTCAGTGACACTAGAATGCGTTTAAGGAGAATTTCCACAGCCAAAACATCTGTGTTTAGGCCAAGTAGGAAACTTCTGTATGGTGTGACCTGGTATCTTCCCAAGTTCCACCTGCCTGAAAGTAATTCTTTCACTGATGTTATAAATTCTGTCCTTCCTAACTACTCAGCCTAACATCATAAGCTGAGAGTCATTCTCTTACTTTGACAGCACATTTAGAGACAACGTCTCCAAGGAATGGAAAAATGGAAACCCAAACCCAAAGAAGTCACTCTGGTTGTTGACAGAGAAGGTACAAGATCACCAAACAGGTATCGTGGGTCAAAACAAACCCTCATAAGACTCAGCAAGCAATAATGGGGGAAAAGAGGTTCTTCTTTCAGAGAGAAAAGGCAGCAGAAATGGCTTGAAGTTTAAGGAATCCTTACCTCCCAAGCCTTCTCTCTTAAGAAGAGAACAAGAGTTTACATGCAGTGAAAATTATGTATATTTACTAAAACTGGAGGGAATCCATTCCTCTAGCATCCATTACTCCTCTGACAGCCCCCTCCTCCTCTTCCTCTCCCTTTCCGCAGATCCCTCAATCTGCTTCTCATGTCTATCCACCAACTTCAACACATACAAACTCGGAAAAGAAGAAAATCCCAAGCAGTAGGAACTTTCAATATCCATTATGCATCTCTTCCTTCCATAGAGAACCCCATTTTTGTTTTGGGAAGAAAATATGAGCAATAAAAAATACTCACCTCCCCAGACTCTGCTGCAGCTCAGAATGGCCATGGAACTTGGTGAGATAAGAGCAGAATAGGGATGCTCTTGTTTTCCTCATTAAAAAGGATAAGAACTAGTTGGCACAAACCTTCCACTTTTGCTCCTCCTTTTCCTTCCTGCTAGTATCCAGGCACAAAGCTGTAGAGAAAAGGTTAGAAGAACTTTGCTATTTCCTTAAAATCAAGAGTGGGAAAACTATGTCCTAGGGATAGTAGTAGCAGGTTAAAAGGAACCTTGATCCTTGAAGTTTCCCTTGAGGAATGAGCCTGGACTGCCACCTTTAGACTAACAGTTATATGAGAACAATAAATCTCTTTTTGAAATAAGACATTAATCAGTTTTATGCCACTAAAGATGATCTTGTTTGATATACCATGGCTGCTATTGAACAATGAGGAGACAAATAATGAAATATGAGGGAATGACATGAGAATAAAAGCTTGAAAATAATGGGAGGAAGCATGGCTTCCGTGTCAGTCAGAGCTCCACCAGAGAAAAAGAACCAATGGGAAATATGTATTAAGAGACTTACTGCAAGGAATTAGTGACTGTCAGGGTTGGCTAGGCAAAGCAAAATCTGCAGGGCAAATTGTGGAGAAGGGTAGGCTGAAAACTCTCAGGCAAGAGCTGATTCTGCTATCCATGAGCAAGTTGTGCCTGGTTACCATAATGCACAGCAAAGTAGCCGACTAAAATCTTACTTGATTTGTATAGGAGGTGATTTGTTTTTCTAAGACCACCAGAGCGGGCACAAAAGAACCAGTGAGTAGGCAAGGGTAGGAGCAAAACTGCAAATTTATTTTGGTCACCTAGCTTCAGGGAAGAAGGTATGGAGGTGAGGTCTGTCAGCCTCCGGCAAAGGAGGCCAGAGAGTCACCCGGTGAAGCTCTCAGACGGAGTTCCTAATACAGTCCCGACCGGAGTGAGGGACTGAGGAAGGCGCGTGGCGTGCTGGCCGAGAGCGGCTTTTCTAGGAGTGGGAGGGCAATAGGCGGGGTAAGGGCGTGTGGGGGGGCGTTCCGCAGGTGCGACCAGGTAAATCTTGGTCTCTTCGGATTGACGTCACCTGGTGCATGCCCAGTTGATCTGCACCTTCCCGGGCGCCGGCTGCATTTTCATGCGCGCCGGAAAAGTTGGGGGGATGAAGAACCCAGAAGTGCACCATCTTGCCTCTGTTCGTCCAAACAGGAGGAAAGCTCTAGAGATAGTGAACAGAAGTCTAACTTGGATCACCAAAACAGAGTCACAGTCCCTCACTCAATCCCCAGCTTGAGCCAGTGGATAGGCCCAGATCTCCTTAAATAAAGAGGAGGCCAGATCCTTCTAAGAAGAAACCATGCTATGCTTCCAAAAAAGTGCCTGTATGCTACTAATCTTTTCAGCTGTCCCAAAATGTACCTGAAGCCATTTACTGGAATAATTGCACATTGAGGAAGGGGAAATAATCAGGCTTTCTAGGGATTTACCAGATACTCTAAACTGTAAACCTAAGTGTTTCCTGGAAACCTAAGTGTCACTTCTCTATCACGTCAGAACAAAAGAAGCTTGTGAAGGTCAGGTGAATGGGGATCAATGGAGTTTTGGCTCTCTTATAGTGGGCCCAGTGAGTCTAAACACGATGTATGGTTTTTATACCATTTCAAGAAGGTGTAATTGGAATAGATAGGCTCACAAACTGGAAGAATATCCACATTGGTTCCCTGACCATGGAATAAGGCTTAGTACTGTAGGAAAGTCCAGCAGAAGCCACTAGAACTGTCTTTACCTAGGAAAATAGTAAACCAAAAGCAATACCATTCTTGTAGAAATTGCAAATATTAGTGCCATTATCAAGGACTTGAAAGATGCAAGGGTGCTTATTCCCAACTCCTAACACGTCCCTATTCAGTTTGCCTGTTTGGCTTCTGAAGAAGGCAGGTCTTGCAGAATGACAGTGAACTATGATAAGCGTAATTAGGTGAGGACTCCAATTGCAGCTGTTCTTCCAAATGTGGTTTCATTTGTAAACACATCTATTGGTACTTGTTATGCAGGAATTTCTTTGGGAAATTTTTTTTTTCTAGATCTATTAGTAAAGACCATCAGAGGCAGTTTGCTTCCAGCTAGGAAGACTGGCAAAATATCCTTACTGACCTACTTCAGTGGTATATCAACTCTCCGGCCCTATGTCATGATCAAGTTTGCAGGGACGTTGACTTCCTTTCCCCTCCACAGGATGTCCATGAAATTGATGATGTGATGTTGATTGGTCCTGGTGATCAGGGAATAGCAACTACTCTAGATATATTAATAAGATACTAAAATACCAAAGAATAGAAAATAAATTCCATAACAATTCCAGGGCCTGCCACCTCAATTAAATTTCTAGAGGCCCACTTGTCTGGGGAATGTTGAGATAGCCTTTCCAAGAGAAAGACAATTGCTGCACCTTGCCCTCCCTGCCAGTAAGAAAAAAGTATAACACCTACTAGCCCTCTTTTGATTTGAGGGGCAATATATACCTCAACCCACTTACAAACTGATCCATAGGACCTGCCAGTTTTTAGTGGTGCTTAAAATGAGAGAGGGTCTGCAACAGGCCCAGGCTGCCATGCAAGGTGCTCTGCTACATGGCCTGTATAACTTAGCAGATCTGGTGGTGCTTGAAGTGGCAGTGGCCCATAAGGATGCTGTTTGAAGCCTTTGGGAGGCCTCTATACATGAATTATAGTGAAGATGGTTAGGATTTTGGAGTAAAGTTATTCCAACCTCTGAAGATAATTGCACTTATCTTGAGAAACAGCATTTGGTTTGCTGCTGGGCATTGGTAGAGACTGAATACTTGTCCATAGGATATCAAGTTAACATTAAACCTGAACTGTCATTAACATTAAACATTAATTATGAACTGGGTATGTTCTAACTCACCCAGCTATAGAGATGGGCATGCACAGCAGCACTATGAGGTCAGGCGTAAGCAGGTCTTTAGACACAAGTCTGACAAGAAATGATCCCAATCATGATACATTATACTCTTTCTCTCTCTCTCTCTCTCTCTCTCTCATACACACACACACACACACACACACACACACACACACACACACACAATATCTATGGCCTCTTAGGGAGTTCTCTACAATCATTTGATTGAAGAAAATAATATAAGACTTGGATTACATATAGTTCTGCGCAACATGCAGTTAACCAACCAAAGTGGAGGGTTGCAATATTACAGTCCCAATCTGGAAGAACCCAGAAGGTGAAGGGAGGTTCTTCCAGTGGGCTGAACTTCAAGCAGTGCACCAGATTGTTCACTTTTCAAGAAAGAGAGATGTCCAAAGATACATGTCTATACCAATTTATGAGCTGTGGCTAATAAATTGTTTGGTGGGATGGTCAGAGACTTGAAAGAAACACAACTAGAAAATTGGTGGCTAGTAAGTGTAGGAAAGAAGTATGTAGAGAGATATGTTCAAATGAGTAGAGTATAAAGATATTTGTGTCCCTCATGAAAAAAGTGACTTCAGGGAAGGATTATAATAATCAAGTGGGTTGGATGACCAGTCTGTGGAGGCTAGTCAGCCTCCTTCCCTGCCATTTCTGCCACTGCCCAGTTGGTTCACAAAGAGGCAGTGGAGGCAAGGATGGAGGTTATGCATGGGCTCAGCAACATGGACTTCCACTCAGCAAGGCCAGCCTGGCTACAGCCACTGCTAACTGCCCACTCTGCCAAGAGCCAGCAACTGCGTGAATGAGCTTGGAAATAGATATTCCCACGGTCGAGACTTGAGGTGACTATGGCCCTAGCCAATAGCTTCACGACAACCCCAGGACAGACTCTGAGACAGAACCACCAGCTAAGCCACTTCTTGGTTTCTGACCCACAGAATCTCGGATATAATAAATGTCTGCTATTTGAAGATGATAGACTTAAGCTAGTTTATTATACAACAATGATAATACACACCCAACATGAATAAAACCTTGTCAAGGAGTCCCAGATAACCCAGATGTGATAGTGATAGGAATCTCCAAGAGACAGCACTCACTGCTTTCCTTATTTTAGTTTTCTTTCTTGGTACTTTTTAAAAATTCTTATACTTATGTGACAAGAAGAATCATGCCTTATATTTACCACTGAATAGCTGATTTCCAAAAATTACACATTCTTTTTAATCTATTTCCCCAGAAAATTACATGTAGACATTAACAATTGAAGGGAAGAGACTGTTGCCCTCTATATTCTGTTTTTTTAGCTTTCATTCAAGCACTAAGATAATGATAGAGACTTATTTTTAAAAAGAAAGAAAGAAAGAAAGAGGCAGAGAGAGAGAGGAAGGGACCTGAGCCATAGGGACACTTGTCTAATGTCTCTGACCCAGTATCAGCCATTAAAGTAGAATTTATGACGGATATTACAGCAAAATAGAGAATTTATAAAATTGCGACAAAATGGGGAAGAACAGGAGCATCTCCACTTCTATTTTTTGCTCACCAGAATTAATTTGCCCTTCCTGCAGCACAGAGACCACCTCTGAGTGACCAACAACTCTGACCTGAAATCAAATCCAACTTCCACAGCTCTTGTAACCAGGAAGATTGTTTAATTCGTGTGAGTCCCTATTCACCTGACACCTGTCAGAGGAACCGCATCCTTTCAAACAGATTGACTTCTAGGTGTAAATCTATATATTTTTAATTGCATTTTTGTTCTGGTCGTTGTTCAGAGAAAGATTAATTCTGTGCCCTCGCAACACAATTTGTCTCTTGGATTTTCTGACAATGAAAATAGGCCCTTAGAGAAATCATCACTGTGGACAGGTTTCTTTCATCAGAATGCCATTTTCCTTTCCCTCCTCACTAGTAAGATACAGAGATTGCACTGCATTAGCTTCAGAAACAGAATCCTTGTCTCAGTCTTTAAGATTTAATCTATTTCATTTTCCATCTTAAATCTGCAATTATTCGCTACCAATCTCTTACACATAACCCTTGGTCATTTCATTCATTTCTAGACGTCAAGAGATCACTCTGATTTTTACCTCAATAGTATTCTACAGGAATTTACTTTCATTTTAAAACGATGCACATGCTTCACTGTGGCAGTTGTCACCTCCTTGCAAAGAATATATTAAACTACTCATTGGCAGGATCTTCAGCTCTAGTGGCACCATGTTGCTGGTGAGCTAAAATTAATTTGCCAGGTAATGAGACAATCTTCTTTGCCCATTTCCCTAATTAATATTTTCCATATTTAATGGAAATTCTGACCTCACCTTTCCACCTTCCTCTAAGCAAATGATTAAAGACAAAAAAGCTAACCTTGGGTCTTCAAGACCCAGTTTTCCAAACTCCGCTAGAAGTCATCTGACCTTGCTCTATTCAAGATGGGTTAGCAGACCCTGCAGCTACACCACCAGCTGAGGCAGCTGCTGCATTAAGATTTATATCTTAGTTAAGATAAGAAACAAAGCTGATAGTTACTTCAAAGCTTGGAGCAATGTCTGAGATAGAAATCACAGAAGAGGGTAGGCCTTCAAGAGATATAATTTCTTCTCATTATATTTATCATATACCAATAAAAACATGGTATATTACTTTCCTGGGGTTTCAGTAGCAAATTACCACCAACTTCGCCACTTGAAACAACAGAAATTTACTCTTCCACAATTCTGGGAACCAGAAGTCTGAAATCATGGTGTCGGTGGGGCTGTGCTCCCTTAGAAGGCTCTCCAGGAGGCTCCTTTCCTGTGTCTTCCAGCTTTTGGTGGCTCTAGGCATTCCTTGACTTGTGGCTGCTTCACTCCAATATCTTATTCTGTGGTCACATTGCCTCCTTCTCCTCTCTGTGTTTTCACTCCTATCTGTCTCAAATCTCCCTCTGCCATTCTCTCATAAAGACATTTGTCATTCGAATTAGGGCCCAGCTGAGCAATCCCAAATGATCACCTTATGTCAACATCCTTCATTTAATTACACCTGCAAAGACCCTTTTTCCAAATAAGATCACATTCACAGCTGCCAGTAGTTTGACATGGATATCTTTCGAGGAGGCATTTTTCAGCTGACCACACGTGAGTATACGTGAAAGTGCAGACATAGGCACAAAGGAAACCAATTTCTGCTAGTTGAGGAATGGGATATTGAGTCAGCAAAACATAACCACAGCAGTTTAGCATTTTGTTTTGTCTGCTTTGTGTTTATCATATGTGATTCTGCAAGAATACAAAACTGCAAAAACTTGATCCAATTTTCAAAGTGCCAGAGTAAAATAAAATACAGTTAATGCTAGAATCTTGCTAATTGCAACAGAGAGGAGAAATAAGAGCAAAAAGAGTCTGTGGGCATATGACTTAGAAAGAACAGGATTTGAATCCTGGCTATGCTGAACTCCAGGCCTATATCCATGAATAAATTAACTTGTTTTTGTTTTACTAGGAAATAAAGTTAATATATCTTATGATACAAACAATAGTTCAGAGTAATGCATGAAAGGCACTCTAACCACTGAGGGAGGGTCTCACAATGGTCCGGTACAGTAAGGAGATTGAGCAAAAGATTCAGCACCTCCTTGTTAGCACCCTTAGGTGTGTTATACTTTCTACTTTACTGCATCTTCACAATAATGCTAAGATATAACTGTGTCATCCACAATTCAGAGGTGAGTAAGGAGGCTCAGAGAAGGTAACTTGCCTGAAGTTTTGCAGCTATTAACTAACACAACTTGAATCCAAATTCAGGTCTTTCTAACCACAAAGTCTATTGAAATGAGAAAAAATAACGGATAAGGTTGTAGAGTAAAGCTCAATATCAAAACATTCAAATATGTATTCAAATGTTGCCTTGACATGTTGACTGCGTCCAATGCCTAGTGAGAGGTGCTCAAACATGTAGGAGGGTGAATAAGGCACAGAGCCTGTCCTCAAGAAGCATCACCCAACTCTGGCTACTGAAAATACACTAAGATCACTCATCTGATGGCTTAACTATGAAGCAATAAAGTCCAGTCCAGCATCAAACTGAAAAATTCTTAGTTATCTCTTTCCTCAAATCTGATTATCGAGAAGCAGAGCTTTCTAAGTGCAACACAAGCATAAGGTTATGGCTTTCCTGCATTGTTCCTATTCCACAGGGTGTTCCTACCTTGACCAGAACCTGCTACCATCTTAATCCCCCCTTCCCCCAAACATCTACCACCATTCCAGAGGGAGGGGACTCAAGCAGTGGTCCTCAATTCCAACCAGTGAGCCAGGCAATCTCACATACTTTGCCCAGTACTTGTCAATCCCCTTGCGAGTTGTAACCAGTTACTGGTTCTTCTTACTTGGAAACCAAACCCATATTTTAGACAGGATTGGGGTACCTTGGCCCTTTTAAAGTTCAACCTGGTTCCTTGGATAGTGGGACCACCCTGGATTTGATTGAGGTTTTCCCACATTCATTCAGTCTTTGTTGTAAGGAGACAAGGTTCCTGTCATTCCTTCTGTCCTGAAGCTTTTTCTATTCCCATTGGCCAGCCCTGTCCCAGCAAATGAGCAGAGCTGAATGACAAATCAATGAGATAAACAAGGAGATGTACAGCAAATGAACAAAATGAGCAAGATGTATAACAATGAATTAAATGAACAAGAGGTCGGGCACAGTGGCTCATGCCTGTAATCCCAGCACTTTGGGAGGCCAAGGTGGGTGGATCACCTGAGGTCAGGAGTTCAAGGCCATCCTGACCAACATGGTGAAATCCCGTCTCCACTAAAATTACAAAAATTAGCTGGACACGTGTCATGTGCCTGTAGTCGCAGCTACTCGGGAGGCTGAGGCTGGAGAATTGCTTGAATCTGAGAGGCAGAGGTTGCAGTGAGTCGAGATCATACCACTGCACTCCAGCCTGGGCAATAGAGCAAGACTCCATCTCATAAGAAACAAATAAATAAGACATATAATAAATGAATGAAATGATTGGGGTGTGTATATATGAATTAAGGTAATCAGGAGTAGACAGCATTTGGAGGTCTCAGTGGGGGCGGAGAGCTGTACACAGGCTCAGGCAGGTCCTTGGGCTGCAGCTGAATAACAGGGTAGCTAGATTTAGACAGGCTCTGTTTCCTTAAATGTTTGTCTCCACATTAATGAGTCAACTTCCGTCATGCATTTAAAGACCTTTTTTCTGTTGTTGTTAAATTACTGTCTCCGGTCAGCTCGAATAAAGGTAGGGTCAGCATTCAAAAGAGCAAAGTATTCCTGTGATTGAAAAATAAGCTATTTCCTAAAGGAGAGAAGGACATGTTACACTGTTCAGTAGATGCTATTCCTGACCGTATTGATTTTATGTGTGGGTTTTTTTTTCTCACAATACTAGGGAAAGTGACCCCAAGATTCTCAGAATCAATCGTGGCAAATCTCAATAGTGTTCTATTCCAGGAAATGTTCTTATCCAACAAAGGTTTGCTTCAAATGCAGACTTAATCGCCTAAAATTTATACCACCCAAAGCACAGAGCCTCCTGTGATTCTGTCAGCGGTAATTTTCTTGAGTTGTGTAAGCTTCATTATTAACAAATCCAAAGAGGAAGAAAAACAAGTGCAGGGTATATCTATCCTGTCACATTTCACAGACTGGGTTTAAACCAGCCAGATGCTTACACGTAATCACAAAAGAGTATCTATAGCTGACTCCAAAGCATTCAAAGGCTGATAATCCAGTTTACGAATTCGACTACCCTGTTCCATCACTTTACCTACTTTCTTTTCATTTCAGTGCTTGTCATTATCCCCAAGTATTAGGTTGGCAAGAAGAAAAAAAACAAAAACTCAAACTAGTCTATTAAGAACTTAAGGTTTCAGTGAAGATGGCTGGTAAGGATTAAAGCAATTGACTAAGATGACGTTTTTGGATTATGTGTGTATTTCAATCATCTATGCTTTCCCCAGGCCGGTTCATGTCATGAAAATTGATATTCACTAGCATAGTCATGCCTTCCAGATCCTCCTTACCCTGAGAGTTTGTACATAGGCTCTTCTTCACTTATAAGATGCAGGCATGGAGAAATGGCATGACTTAGGCTTACTAAAAAGACGGAATTATGCTAATCCCACACCAAAGCCAAGAAGAGCAGGAATGGATTCACACCCTGCAATTCCCATGACTTATGGACCATTGAAAACCACAACTCCTTCCCCAGTTTACTGAAGTGTCTTGAAGGCTTTATAAAGGGGCTTTTCAGGGACAGCATCTGGGAAATGTCACTGAAGGTGGGTCAACATCATCCTGTTCCCCTGGGAAGGACAGCACATTTGTTCAATACTAATGTGTATTGTGTATTAAGAGACTTCATCTTTCCTATTTATTTCCTTGGCATTTTCCCAGACAAGTGGGTCGGAGGGTGAACTTTAAAGTATGATTTGATTACTGACATTTTCTTGGATTTTTGGGTGTCAGGCATCGCTTAACTCTTGTTACCTTGTGCCCTCTGTGTCTGCAAAGTGGTGATTTGGTTCTGACTCACTTGATACATAGGGAAGATTTTAAAAAAGGATGATCACAAAGCTGCCTTTCACTTAGCACTTACCAAGAATTTGCCATTTACAGCAACATATCAGGTTCTGTGTGGCTTATTAAATGAGATGATCACAACAAGGTACAACCAGGAAACACCTCTTTTTTTCTCCCATTGCTGGTCTGCTACATCAAAGCTTCCTCTCCCATCCCTGGACAAGAGCTCAGGCAACTCCCACCTCTTTCATTCGCTTTAAGTAAGACTCACTCTTAGATATTGAAAAGTCCAGTAGAGTCATCAAAACACCAAGATCACATTTACAACTTTTTCCTCCCCCCAACTCAGGCCTAGCCTGCAGGTCAGACAACCACAGTAGGTATAAAGGTGTCCAAACTGGTCTCTCATGCCTTTTCCACCTTTCCTTCTCTATCTTCCTTCTCTCTCAGCCTCACAGAGCCAAGGAGGAAGAGGAGCAAACTACAGAAATTCCCCTTGAGATCACCCCAGCTGGACATCGGCCCTCAAGTGATGAAGACGCCCATACTTCCAAGGTTCCCCGCAGATGTGTTGAGCTCTCGGACCTGGGCAAGGGGCTCTCTGGCCAGCCTCTTTTAGTCTTGCTCTGATGAAGGCATGAGGCAGACAAATGCCTAGGCAGATAGGGAAGGCTCCCCGGTGAGACCCACCTTCAAGCTTAAAGCAGTCTGAAAGCTGAAAGACCGAAGTACTGGTTCCAGACGAAACCTGCAATCCAGAGGGAAAACTTCTGCCCCTGTTTGCCCTCTTCCCCAATTGATTCTTTCTGAATCTTGCCCTTTAACCAATCAAATGTTGCCTTTTCCAATACAATCTATGGCTTGCCTGGGCGTGCCTGCTGGTGCACTGGGGGAATGGGGTGGAGCCACCAGGAACTCATGCCTTATGCAAGGAAGGAGTGGCCTCTTTAGGGTGTGTGTGGTAGCCCTGATATTCAGTTAGGGAGGTGAAAACCTGTTGGCAGGACATCCCCTCTTTGGCCGAGAGCTTTTTTTCATTTAATAAATTCCATCCTTCTCACCATTCAATGTTTCTGCATGCCTAATTTTTTCTGGTTGTGAGACAAGAACTCACATTTAGCTGAACTAAGGAGCAAAAATCCTGCATCACCTCCACCTCCTGTCCTCAGCAGACCAACCCCCAAAAGATCTAACTGTAGGTGATCTTTGAAAAGGATCTCATCCAGATGGCCCTGTTACCTTGGTCCTTGGGAACTCATCTTTGTTATAAATCTGCTCAGGTACAGCCCACCCACCCTCTGCCTCTGTGGGCTACTTCAGGTACCCTCCTGCCTTCAGAACTTGCAGGACACAGGCTTCAGTCTTAGTGTCACACCTGTGGACACAGGAGGTTTCTCAGGAACTCCCTCTCCGTGCTCCATACAGATGGTGACACTCCCCAACAGACCTCCCGCCAGGACTGAGGAACCAGTCCTCCCTTCTGTAGGCTTTGGGAACTACCAGTCTCTACGGGGGTCCTCCTGGGAGGCCTCACTTGCTGGGGGAGGGGAAGAGTTGTTAGAAACATCCTGGGAAAACAGGCAAGGATCTCTATTTATATGGACTCCTTCCAATAAAACCCATTCGAATTTCTTTTCATTTCTTTATAAGCTGAAAATGCGGCTGGGTGGCAGTGCTATTTGCTGTATCAGATTTTCTATCTTTTAGTAAGACTGGCTTGGATGTGTCTATTACTTGTCTTTACAATATGAGGATACTTATCCCCTAGTCTAAGGTGTTGGACTTTGATATGCTTTAGCTGTGTCCCCACCCAAATCTCATCTTGGATTGTAGCTCCCATAATTCCCATATGTTGTGGGCGGGACTCAGTGGGAGATAATTGAATCACGGGGACAGTTTCCTCCATACTATTCTCATGGAAGGAAGAAGTCTCATGAGATCTGATGATTTTCTAAGGAGTTTCCCCTTTTGCTTGGCTATCATTTCTCTCTTGTCTCTCAGCATGTAAGACGTACCTTTCACCTTCTGTCGTGATTGTGAGGCCTCCCAGCCACATGGAACTGTGTGTCCACTAAATCTCTTTTTCTTTATAAATTACCCAGTCTCAGGTATATCTTTAACAGCAGCATGAAAACAGACTAGTACAGACTTCAACCAAATTTTGGAGATCGACCTTCCATTGACATTCTATTACATATCTACCACACATAAAATCTAGATGTCCACTTCCCTTTCTTGCTCAAATTCCAGCCTCCTAACATATGAAGACAAGCACAGGCTTTATACAGCTGTGAGTGACTCCTGAGGAGCTGTTCTCAGTATCAAGACTTCATCCTCCATCCCTCCTAACCCCCACCATGAGCAACTTTTCACAGCACTAATGGCCATGTGCAGAAATCCTGACTGTCAACTCAACAGGATGAGGCTTCCTCTCCAGGATAGGAGCGAGTCTTCCATTTCCCCCAGGCTGTTGCAAGAAGCTATACCTTCATGAATTTCTTCACTAAAGGGTTAGGACAAATTTTAAAAGGGAGTTACCTCACGGAGAGAAGGAGAGGCTGTGTGTGTTAATTGCTTCCAGAAGCCAGAGGGAAAGTCCCCAAGGAAATGAACCCTCCACAAGAGGATCGTTCATGGATACTCCACAGATCCTACCTGGCTGCCCTGCGCTGTGGTTCCTTCTTCTCTCTCTCCCAGTCACCTCTTTCTGCAAGGGTCCATGTGTGAATTCCATCCATCTCTCAGTGAAATCACCCCTAACCACAGAAAGGAGTCTCCTGGATCTTACAGAATCTCTGTTTTTCATAGTATGTTATAATGTAAAGTCTTTCCAACAATGAGAACACTGTGATAAATCAGATGCTAAATATCCGTGCACCCTCCTCCAAGTTTTATCAAATCTAAACACTTTTGCTATATTTACCTGATTCTTTTTCTAAAAAGTAACAATATTTTACAAAAATAATTAAATCCCACAATCCTAACACTTCCAACCCCATACCCTCCTTCCTCCCTCATCCCCTAACTAGAGGAAACTGCCTTAGAGATATGATGTTTTGCCTCATGCATTTTTCTCCAGACTTTTTGGTCTGGAAAAGTCTAGCGTTTGCTTTCCCATGATGCCAGCAGGATTTCCAAGCTCCTCAAAACATTTTAAAGTGGGGAAAAGAGGTAGAATCTGGCTCTCCAGACACCATCGTATAAAGTGAATAAGGGTCTTCCAGGTTGAGTTTCCCTTTTCCGCTCCTTAACTCATTTATTTCACACATTCATTATTCACAATTAGTGGATTGCCAGGCACTGTTCTAAACTCTGAGAACACCGTAATGACCAAGACTGAGAAACCCCTCTCTAGAGGGCTTGCATTCCAATGAGGGGAGAGGGATAAGAATAAGAAGAACTCAACAGATCAGAATACATTAGTTAAGTGCTTGGTAGAAAAGGAGGAAGAAAACAGGATTGCAGGGTTGACTGGTGCACAGAGCAGTGTTTGGCTCTTTCCCTGCCTGCCTGGGAGCCTGCAGAATTAAGAACTGGGCCTTAGCACACCTTAATGGTATAGCCCATTGTTTACACAAGAGACACACTAAATGGCCCATTCAGGAAACAGTCGTATTAAATTACTTCCATAAGTCTTAGCTGTCGTTAGTCTCCCTTTGGGAGAAGAGAAATGGGATGGCTCTGTCTCCTCATTTTTTATAGTCTCCTAAAGAGGGGGAAATCGTTAACCCTGTTTTTCAGGCAAGCAGTCTGAGGCTCAGAGAACTTCATCACCTCCCCAGCAGTGCATGTAGCCACATCCAAAACCAAATACATTACATTTCAGTGACACAAATATTTATACAAACTGGGATGAAAGATCACAAATACCATCATGTCAGTTTGGTCATCAAATGAATTACTTTTAAAAAAGAATCCTTTGGCACAAAGGATTATGAACCTGTAGTTAGGTGACTCCAAATTATTCATCTGTTAAAGGAAAACACAAAAATGTCCTGACCAGATGACAGGTTTTCTGGGGGGGCGGCGGGGGGGAAGGTACCAAGAGCCATCACTGAATACTTACTGTGCATCCACTGTTCTAAGTTTGTCTAAATTCTCACAACCCTATAAAGCAGGTAGGTATTTTTATTATTATCCTTTTACTAGGTGCAAAAGTAATTGCAGTTTTTGCCATTGAAAGTAATGGTAAAAACCACAATTATGTTTGCACCAACCTAATACAGACGAAACAAGTCACAAAAAAATGAAGTCAACTGCAGAGCCAGGAGTTCAACTTAGGCAGTCTATTAAACTGGGGTGCCTTGGCCACTGTACCCTTGTCTCACTGTAAATGGAAAACAATGACAACAGAAGCCCTAGATTTAGTAGCTACACAATGTAAGGTACTCAAGGAAAGGTGAATGGCACTGGTCACCCCAGGAAAATGTGTGCAAAGCAGGATGGTGCTTAACCCAGGAGGAGGGTACAGAAGAGTACAAAGAGTGGGTGAGGGGTCAGTGCTCATCAATCAGAGGTCAGACTCACACCCGTGACACCAGCAAGCCTCCCAGTGGCCAGATCCCAGTATGTCATGTCCCTGTGTGATCCCCCCACAGTGTGTGCCAACCAAGATGTCTCCTTGGTGACAAAGAAAGGGGGCCTTATGACATAAGAGGACACAGTGAAGAAAATTGGAGCAATTAAGAATGTATAGATTGTATTACAGATTTCAAGCCGACTATAGCTTGCTCCTAAATAAAAAAATGGCATTCACTCACTCAGGCTGAAACACTTCCAGAATCTCACCCATAGCAGGGAGATATTGCTAGAAAATACAGAAACTGACTTTTGCTCATGGTCCAGCTTGCTTCCTGCTAAGCAAATAATTTCAAGAGAAGCCTGATGCCTCTGGGTAGATGTGATGTTTCTGATCCTGCTTATCTCACTCCAGGTTTTTTGCAACAGGAGTATGTGTGTGTGCACGTGTGGGGGCGGTGTGGGGGGTTTTTGTCCTTGCAAACAATCAGAAATCACACTTTGCCTGGAAATTCATGCAAAAATACTTGCTCAGTCCAGTCCTCAACCACAGGTTTTCATTCTTATACACATAATACGAACCATTTGTTAAACTCTGGCTAAGTCCTTTGCAGGCGTTATGGTAGAAGTTTCAGAATATTGACAAGTGAGTATTAGAAAGACTATTTTACGGAAAATATATCAAGCCTTTCTTTATCTGTGGGCCAAACACTGAGCCTGTCACTTTGCGTGATTCTTGCATTTCACAAAATGACATCAAAGCTCCAAGACGTAATTATTTCCATGTATCAGGTGTGCAGGCTAAGGCTCAAAGAAGGAAGGTGACCAGTAGTGATGTGCAAGGTTTTTGAGGCAAGTTGCCTGGTTTTACTCCACTGGATAAATGAATATGTAAGTTACTTAAATCTCTCTTAGCCTCCCTTTCCTCGTCTGTAAAATGGGCTTTGACAGTTCCTCACAGAGAAGCGAGAGAAACATCTCAAACTTTAATGTGCACATAAATCACCTGGTCTTTTGTTAAAATGCAGGCTGTAAATCAGGAGGTCTGAGGCAGGACCTGAGATTTGCATTTCAAACAAGATTCCAGGCGATGCCCATGCTGCTGACCTGTAGACCACATTTTGAGGGGCAAAGCTTGCCTGGGTTCTCATTTTAAGCTTAAATGAGATAATACACATGAAGTTCTCAGCACAGTTCCTGGCACACAGTAAGCATTCAATAACTATAAGTTGATCTGATTATGGTTGTTTCTGTTAGTATAGGGAACTTTAAATTATCGGGCTCCAAGCTAGTGATTGGGTATTCTATAAGATCTTCTTTATAATACCCTGAAAAGAGCACAGCAATGGGCAAAGCAGTGTGACACGAATTAGAATTCTCGTGTTACCCTTTTGTCACACCTTGAAACCTCTGTAAGACCATTTAGGATAATCTTTTAGGATAGGTAAGATAACTGTCCTATTTAGTAGACGGAATTGTGAGAATCCAATGAAACTACATGTGAGAAAGTTCTCTAACATAAACACTAGAGTACTGTGTGCACTGGTAGTCATGGTATTTCTGCAGACATAGGAAGATTTTCCAGCCACTCTCCCCTCATGACTCCACCCTCAGAGTTTAAGAACCGTTGGTGGCCTCTTAGGTCAGAAGGCACAAAGGGTAATGAGGGTCAGCATTTGACACTGGGTGGGAGAAATGGGCTCAAGCCATGTTCAGTGCTGCTTCTACTCAGCTTACACAAGTCATAGAAGAGAAGGAGAGTTGTCAGGAAAAGAAATTCTAGAACAGAGATAAAATGCCAGGCCAGGAGATGGTTCCAAGATGACTAAATAGGAACAGCTCCAGCCTCCAGCTCCCAGTGTGAGCGACACAGAAGATGGGTGATTTCTGCATTTCCAAATGAGGTAGCAGGTTCATTTCACTGGGGCGTGTCAGACAGTGGGTGCAGGACAACAAGCAAGAGCCGAAGAAGGGTGAGGCATCAACTCATCCGAGAAGTACAAGGGGGGAGGGAATACCCTTTCCTAGCCAAGGGAAACTGTGACACAAAACATCTGGAAAATCGGGTCACTCCCACCCTAATACTGTGCTTTACCTGCTTTACCAAGGGTATTAGCAAATGGCACACCAGGAGATTATATCCTGTGCCTGGCTCAGAGGGTCCCATGCCCACGGAGCCTCCCTCATTGCTAGCACAGCAGTCTGAGATCTACTGCAAGGCAGCAGCGAGGCTGGGGGAGGGGCGCCTGCCATTGCTGAGGCTTAAGTAGGTAAACAAAGTGGCCAGGAAGCTCGAACTGGGTGGAGCCCACCTCAGCTCAAGGAGGCCTGCCTGCCTCTGTAGACTCCACCTCTGAGGACAGGGCTTAGCCAAACAAAAGGCAGGAGAAACCTCTGCAGATTTAAATGTCCCTGTCTGACAGCTTTGAAGAGAGTAGTGGTTCTCCCAGCATGGAGTTTGAGATCTGAGAATGGACAAACTGCCTGCTGAAGCAGGTCCCTGACCCCCGAGTAGCCTAACCGGGAGACACCTCCAACTAGGGGCAGTCTGACACCTGACACCTCACATGGCCAGGTACCCCTCTGAGATGAAGCTTCCAGAGGAATGATCAGGCAGCAACATTTGCTGTTCTGCAATATTCATTCTTCTCCAGCCTCCACTGCTGATACCCAGGCAAACAGGGTCTAGAGTGGACCTCAAGCAAACTCCAAGAGACCAGCAGCTGAGGGTCCTGACTGTTAGAAGGAAAACTAACAAACAGAAGGGATATCCACACCAAAACCCCATCTGTACATCACCATCTTCAAAGACCAAAGGTAGATAAAGCCACAAAGATGGGGAAAAAGCAGCACAGAAAAGCTGAAAATTCAAAAAATCAGAGCATCTCTCCCCTTGCAAAGGAATGCAGCTCCCTGCCAGTAACAGACTAAAGCTGGATGCAGAATGACTTTCACGAGTTGAGAGAAGAAGCCTTCAGATGATCAAACCTCTCCGAGCTAAAGGAGGAAGTTCGAACCCATTGCAGAGAAGCTAAAAACATTGAAAAACGATTTAACAAATCACTAACTAGAATAACCAATGTAGAGAAGACCTTAAATTACCTGATGGAGCTGAAAACCATGACAGGAGAACTACGTGACAAATGCACAAGCTTCAGTAACCAACTCGATCAACTGGAGGAAAGGGTATCAGTGATTGAAGATCAAATGAATGAAATGAAGTGAGAAGAGAAGTGTAGAGAAAAAAGCGTAAAAAGAAATGAACAAAGCCTCCAAGAAATATGGGACTATGTGAAAAGACCAAATCTACGTCTGATTGGTGTACCTGAAATTGATGGGGAGAATGGAACCAAGTTGGAAAACACTCTGCAGGATATTATCCAGGAGAACTTCCCCAATCTAGCAAGGCAAGCCAACATTCAAATGCAGGAAATATACAGAATGCCACAAAGATATTCCTCGAGAAGGGTAACTCCAAGACACATAATTGTCAGATTCGGCAGGTTGAAATAAAGGAAAAAATGTTAAGGGCAGCCAGAGAGAAAGGTCGGGTTACCACAAAGGGAAGCCCATCAGACTAACAGCAGATCTCTCAGTAGAAACTCTCCAAGCCAGAAGAGAGTGGGGGCCAATATTCAACATTCTTAAAGAAAAGAATTTTCAACCAAGAATTTCATATCCAGCCAAACTAAGTTTCATAAGTGAAGGAGAAATGAAATCCTTTACAGACAAGCAAATGCTGAGAGATTTTGTCACCACCAGGCCTGCCCTAAAAGAGCTCCTGAAGGAAGCACTAAACATGGAAAGGAACACCTGGTATCAGCCACTGCAAAAACATGCCAAAATGTAAAGACCATAGATGCTAGGAAGAAACTGCATCAACTAATGAGCAAAATAACCAGCTAACATCATAATGACAGGATCAAGTTCACACGTAACAATATTAACCTTAAATGTAAATGGGCTAAATGCTCCAATTAAAAGACACAGACTGGAAAATTGGATAAAGAGTCAACATCCATCAGTTTGCTGTATTCAAGAGACTCATCTCGCATGCAGACACACACATAGCTCAAAATAAAGGGATGGAGGAAGATCTACCAAGCAAATGGAAAACAAAAAAAGGCAGGAGTTGCAATCCTAGTCTCTGATAAAACAGACTTTAAACCAACAAAGATCAAAAGAGACAAAGAAGGCCATTACATAATGGTAAAGGGATCAATACAACAAGAAGATCTAACTATCCTAAATATATATGCACCCAATACAGGAGCACCCAGATTCATAAAGCAAGTCCTTAGAGACTTACAAAGAGACGTAGACTCCCACACAATATTAATGGGAGACTTTAACACCCCACTGTCAACATTAGACAGATCAATGAGACAGAAACTTAACAAGGATATCCAGGAATTGAACTCAGCTCCGCACCAAGTGGACCTAATAGACAGCTACAGAACTCTCCACCCCAAATCAACAAAATACACACTCTTCCCAGCACCACATCGCACTTATTCCAAAATTGACCACATAGTTGGAAGTAAAGCACTCTTCAGCAATTGTAAAAGAACAGAAAGTATAACAAACTGTCACTCAGACCACAGTGCAATCAAACTAAAACTCAGGATTAAGAAACTCACTCAAAACCGCTCAACTACATGGAAACTGAACAACCTGTTCCTGAAAGACTACTGGGTACATAACGAAATGAAGGCAGAAATAAAGATGTTCTTTGAAACAAATGAGAACAAAGATGCAACATATCAGAATCTCTGGGACACATTTAAAGCAGTGTGTAGAGGGAAATTTATAGCACTAAATGCCCACAAGAGAAAGCAGGAAAGATCTAAAATCAACACCCTAACACGACAATTAAAAGAGCTAGAGAAGCAAGAGTAAACACATTCAAAAGCTAGCAGAAGGCAAGAAATAACTAAGATCAGAGCAGAACTGAAGGAGATAGAGACACAAAAAACCCTCCAAAAAATCAATGAATCCAGGAGCTGGTTTTTTGAAAAGATCAACAAAATTGATAGACCACTAGCAAGACTAATAAAGAGGAAAAGAGAGAAGAAACAAATAGATGCAATAAAAAAATGATAAAGGGGATATCACCACCAATCCCACAGAAATACAAACTACCATCAGAGAATACTATAAACACCTCTATGCAAATAAACTAGAAAACCTAGAAGAAATGAATAAATTCCTGGACACATACACTCTCCCAAGACTAAACTAAGAAGAAGTTGAATCCCTGAATAGACCAATAACAGGCTCTGAAATTGAGGCAATAATTAGTAGCCTACCAACCAAAAAAAGTCCAGGACCAGATGAATTCACAGCCGAATTCTACCAGAGGTACAAGGAGGAGCTGGTACCATTCCTTCTGAAACTATTCCAATCAACAGAAAAAGAGGGAATCCTCCCTAACTCATTTTATGAGGCCAATATCATCCTGATACCAAAGCCTGGCAGAGACACAACAAAAAAAGAGAATTTTAGACCAATATCCCTGATGAACATCGATGCAAAAATCCTCAATAAAATACTGGCAAACCGGATTCAGCAGCACATCAAAAAGCTTATCCACCATGATCAAGTGGGCTTCATCCCTGGGATGCAAGGCTGGTTCAACATTTGCAAATCAATAAATGTAATCCAGCATATAAACAGAACCAAAGACAAAAACCACATGATTATTTCAATAGATACAGAAAAGGCCTTTGATAAAATTCAATAGCCCTTCATGCTAAAAACTCTCAATAAATTTGGTATTGATGGAATGTATCTCAAAATAATAAGAGCTATTTATGACAAACTCATAGTCAATATCATACTGAATGGAAAAAAACTGGAAGCATTCCCTTTGAAAACTGGCACAAAATAGGATGCCCTCTCTCACCACTCCTATTCAACATAGTGTTGGAAGTTCTGGCCAGGGCAATCAGGCAAGAGAAAGAAATAAAGGGTATCCAATTTGGAAAAGAGGAAGTGAAATTGTCCCTGTTGCAGATGACATGATTGTATATTTAGAAAAATCCATTGTCTCAGCCCCAAATCTCCTTAAGCTGATAAGCAACTTCAGAAAAGTCTCAGGATACAAAATCAATGTGCAAAAATCACAAGCATTCCTATACACAAATAACAGACAAACAGAAAGCCAAATCATGAATGAACTCCCATTCACAATTGCTTCAAAGAGAATAAAATACCTAGGAATCCAACATACAAGGGATGTGAAGGACCTCTTCAAGGAGAACTACAAACCACTGCTCAGTGAAATAAAAAGGACACAAGCAAATGGAAGAACTTTCCATGCTCATGGATAGGAGAATCAATATTGTGAAAAAGGCCATACTATCCAAGGTAATTTATAGATTCAATGCCATCCCCATTAAGCTACCAATGACTTTCTTCACAGAATTGGAAAAAACTACTTTAAAGTTCATATGGAACCACAAAACAGCCCACATTGCCAAGACAATCCTAAGCAAAAAGAACAAAGCTGGAGGCATCACGCTACCTGACTTCAAACAATACTACGAGGCTACAGTAACCAACACAGCATGCTACTGGTACCAAAACAGGTATATAGACCAATGGAACAGAACAGAGCCCTCAGAAATAATACTGCACATCTACAACCATCTGATCTTTGACAAACCTGACAAAAACAAGAAGTGGGAAAAGGATTCCCTATTTAATAAATGGTGCTGGGAAAACTGGCTAGCCATAAGTAGAAAACTGAACCTGTATCCCTTCCATACACCTTATACAAAAATTAATTCAAGATGATTAGAGACTTAAATGTTAGACCTAAAACCATTAAAAACCCTAGAAGAAAACCTAGGCAATACCATTCAGGACACAGGCATGGCAAGGACTTCATGTCTAAAACACCAAAAGCAATGGCAACAAAAGCCAAAATTGACAAATGGGATCTAATTGAACTAAAGAGCTTCTGCACAGCAAAAGAAACTACCAGAGTGAACAGACAACCTACAGAATGGGAGAAAATTTTTGCAATCTACTCATCTGACAAAGGGCTAATATCCAGAATCTACAAAGAACTCAAACAAATTTACAAGAAAAAAACAAACCCATCAAAAAGTGGGCAAAGGATACGAACAGACATTTCTCAAAAGAAGACATTTATGCAGCCAACAGACACGTGAAAAAATGCTCATCATCACTGACCATCAGAGAAATACAGATCAAAACCACAATGAGATACCATCTCACACCAGTTAGAATGGCAATCATTAAAAAGTCGGGAAACAACAGGTGCTGGAGAGGATGTGGAGAAATAGGAACACTTTTACACTGTTGGTGGGACTGTAAACTAGTTCAACCACTGTGGAAGACAGTATGGTGATTCCTCAAGGATCTAGAACTAGAAATACCATTTGACCCAGCCATCCCATTACTGGGTATATACTCAAAGGATTATAAATCATGCTACTATAAAGACACATGCACACGTATGTTTATTGTGGCACTATTCACAATAGCAAAGACTTGGAACCAACCCAAATATCCATCAATGACAGACTAGATTAAGAAAATGTGGCACATATACACCATGGAATACTATGCAGCCATAAAAAAGGATGAGTTCATGTCTGTTGTAGGGACATGGATGCAGCTGGAAACCATCATTCTCAGCAAACTATCATAAGAACAGAAAACCAAACACTGCATGTTCTCACTCATAGGTGGGAGTCGAACAATGAGATCACTTGGACACAGGAAGGGCAACATCACATACCAGGGCCTGTTGTGGGGTGAGCGGAGTGGGGAGGGATAGCATTAGGAGATAAACCTAATGTAAATGACGAGTTAATGGGTGCTGCGCACTAACATGGCACATGTATACATATGTAACAAACCTGCACGTTGTGCACACACACCCTAGAACATAAAGCATAAAAAAAAAAAAAGGCCAGGCCAGCTGACCCTAAACCCAGTTTCTTAACCCCTACACTATACTGCCTCCTATAAGTAATACAGAAATGATCAATCATACAAACTAGTAACAAATGCTGAAGGCAATGTAATGGTTAATATTAGGTATCACCTTGCTTGGATTTAGGGATGCCTGGATGACTGGTAAAGTATTGTTTCTGGGTGGGTCTGTGAGGGTGTTGCCAGAAGAGAATGGCATTTGAGTCAGTGGGCTGGGAGAGGAAGACCCACCCTCAGTTTGGGTGGGCACCATCCAACTGGCTGCCAGTGCAGCTGGAACAAAGCATGTAGAAGAAGGAGGTAAGCAGCTTGCTGCGCCCTCTCACTCTTGCTGTCTCTGCGTGCTGAGATCTTGCTTCCTCTCCTCCTGCCCTTGGACATCAGACTCTAGGTTCTTCAACCTTTGGGCTCTGGAACTTGGACCATCAGCCTCCCAGGGACTCTCTGGCCTTTGGATGCAAACGGAAGGTTGCACATAGGCTTCCCTAGTTTTGAGGCTTAGGACTTGGACTGGGCCACTACCACCTTGTCTTTCCCCAGCTTGCAGATGGCCTAGTATGGGACCTCACTTTGTAATTGTGTCAGCTTTTAATCTGATAAACACACACACACACACATACACACACACACACACACACACCCTACTCGTTCTGTCCTTCTGGAGAACTAATACTGGCAATGAGCAGACGGCCCCAAATCTCAGTTCTCACTCTCAGAGGGGTAAGACCTCAAGAGTCAAATTCAATCGGGGCCCAGGGAAAGAAAACAGAAGATCTTGAACATAATTTCCATTTAGGTCCTAGGCTAGAGAGAAAAAACGGGTCCTCCCAGCTCCTACCCTCTCCCAGGACAAGAGCTATATGCAATCTGAAGTCACAAGTCCAGCTGGCCATGACATGTGGCTTGGAACTTTCCAGGCCACTATGTGGTCTGTGTGGCACCCTCAGGACTCAGGAATGACAGTCAGGTGGTTGTGTTTTTCAGTGTTATCATGTGAAGGTCATTCCATTAAACACAGCAGTCAGCTTAGCAGAAAAGATAGACCATATTTACAAATAAACTTGTTACGTTTTCTAAAATAAAAGTTTCCACCTGCAAATAAATGAACATCTGATATAAAATTTTATATTGACATGGCAACAAAATTAAAGTTGAAAATGTAAAATTGGGTTCAGATCTCAGCCTATACTGTGAATTAATTACAGTAAAACCTAATGACCAGTAAAACCAGCATGGGCTGGTAACCTGGAAGGCTTTGGAGGCAGGCAGCCTCCATGAGTCAGACTTCCTGAGTTCAAATCCTGACTAAATCCACGGCTTTTTTGCTATGAAGTCAAGCTAATTAATTGGGTCTTAGTTTTCTTATCTATAAAAACAAGGCTGATAGTAGATCTACCTCACAGGGCTATTGTTAAGATTAAATGAGTTAATACGTACAAAGTGCTTTGAAGACACAGTAAGCACCAAAAAACAGTCTCTTAATATATGACCTTAGGGAATCAATTGGCCTCCTGAGTCACTTTTCCCCATCTGGAAGGAATGGGGAATTCTGTGACAGTATATTCTGAGGGGAAAAGAAAAGTGTGTGGAGGCATTCTGAAGAGTTAAAAGAGCTAGGTAAATTGTGAAATGATACAGGGTTTGTTATTGCAAAGAGTATTTTTATTTTGGGCCACACTTCAGTGTGGTAAACTGAAGGCTAAGAGCCTGAGTGTGCATTGTCTCTGGAATGAATAGTCTACAACTTCTCTAAATGTCTAACATCTCTTCTGGGACCTCCATCTCCCAAGAGCTTTTAATCTGACACATCCAGAGGTCATTGGGAGGAGAAATTAATTAATACAAATTTGAAAAGAATATGAAATGGGACTTAACCCACTGCTTGAAGCAAGAACAAGCTCTGTGACTAAACAAAGCTCTCCCAAAGGTGTAACCCATATTTTAAACAATTTCTCTTTATCCTTGACACAATTCCACATCCTTGGCAGGCACCAAATATTGGAGAGAGAGGCCTAGTGATCTCAGGCTTTAGGTCCACTTGAACCCTTTAAGTCGCAGATTGACAGAGTGATCCTGAGTTGGCCGAGAGTCCTACATACACAGCATCCTTGATGCAGAAAGTTGACCCACAGTGAGCAGGAGGCTTATTCTTCCCATAGTGGTCACAGATTTATACCTTTTCTTCCACACTGAAGAGCATCCCAGATGATCTCACAATACACATCTATACAAATGCCCAGAGGCAATCTAGCCTAGGGGTGACAGGCTGTACAGACAGCCTGGAATTTGCACCCCAACTCATCACTTAAGGGTCGGCTTGGGAAAGTTACATATCTTGCAGTGTCTTGGTTCTTCTGTAAAATAAAAAATATAACAGTATCAACTTGTATTTGTTATCTGTTACTGTGTAACTATTTACCCCCAAAACTTGGCACATAAACCAGTCATTTCTGTGAATCAGGAATCAACAGAGCCTTAACTGGGAGGTTCTGTCCCAGGTCTCTTGTGAGGGTGCAGTAGAGCTGTTGGCCAGGGCTGCAGGCCTTTGAAATAAGATGATCTACTTCCTAGCTCCCTCACATGGTTGTTGGCAACATTCATTCATTGTGGGCTGTTGGATCAAGTCCTCAGTTCCTCTCCGAGAAGGAAGTTGCAATTTTCTGTAGTTTAATCTTGGATGGGACATACCATCCTTTGTGTCCTACACTACTGGCCACACAGACCCACCCTGATACAATGTTGGAAGTGACCGCCCAGTGATACGAATTCCGGGACATGGGAATCATTGGGGATTACCTTGGAGACTAGCGATCATACTACCTGATAGAGTTATCCAGAGAATTAGTAGGTTAATATGTGTAAAGGTCTTAGAACAGTATCCAGCACATCACAAACACTCAGTAAAACATTAGCTAGTATCATTTTTATGTTAGGATAGTTGTTGTAAGCATTCAGGGCTTAACTGGGAGCCATGAAACAGAAACACTCTCCAGATCGCCCAGGCAATGACTACTACCACCCAACTAGCGAGAACTCATGACATAACTTAATCTACTTTTGCTTTCCTATACACTTATAACAATTAGGGCATGAGAAACATGGATGGGTTTTAATTTGGGGACAGAATTTCCATCATAGGAGTCAATGACACAAGCAACTTGCCAAAGTTAACCTTGCATAGACATCTCCCAAGACAGGGACATCAATTAAACAACTTGGAAAGGAGGATGCCGTTTGATGCAGTCCAAATAATTAGACCCCGTATGTAGATAGGCCTGGACATCTAACTTCGGTTTTGCCTAAAATATCTGGCTCATAACTCTTGGCAAATTAAATTTTCATAGGTGAAAGCCATAGAGGTAGGAAGGATGACTGCTTTACTTCTATGTCCTAGTTGGCAGTGTGTCTGAACATAGTTTAACATTCCCTGAATATCAGAGCTGCCATTATGGGTATCAATTATTGTATTCTGCGTGAACATCCTAATGCCCTTGAGGTTCCATTTGCTCCAACACTGAGTGCACATATCTTGCTCCAGCGTGCTGGGGAAGTCTACACCATATCTCAAAATATCTGTAGCTCCTTGTGAAAGTACCTTCTCCTTTGAAGTCATCCTTGCTTTCTACTGTCACTTCTATCTCCCCAGAACTTCTAATGTTAGTATCTGCTACTGTTTGTACTTTAATAAAGCTTAGGGCAGTACTGAAGAACACCAGAGGTAGCCAGGAGGGGTCCCCGGCTTCCCCACAGGAACATGGTGGTAAGGCGAGCTGCCCAGCAGAGGGAGTCCACAAGTGACTGAGAATGCTCTCTTTGCAGGCCAAGGACTCCAGCTGATACTCAGTTAACCCATTACTAGCCGGGAAATGATCAGAGCAGCTTGCAGGCAGCAGGTTTATTATTCTACAAAGTTCAGACCGGGCTAAGTGGGTCATATCCTGACCAGAACATCAGACATTTTGATAGAAGGAGAAAGAATGAGTGGCCTAGAAGTATGAAGTCCTGTAACAGAGAGCAGGCTTGTAGGGATCAACAGCACTGTGAGGACCCTGGGTGCTGGAGGAGAGCAGGAGATGATGCTCAAGGTGGGACCTGGCATTGCTTCCACTCTGCTGTATAGGACGATAAACCAGCACTGCACCTCTTGTATCTAGGGAATTTGGGGCTCAGTTCCACATTCGGCAATTGGTTCCAAAATCTGAAATGACCTCAAATGTTCTCACTATTCAAGTGGGACAGTAACGTATTATGA
This sequence comes from Piliocolobus tephrosceles, assembly GCF_002776525.5. Taxonomy (NCBI): domain Eukaryota; kingdom Metazoa; phylum Chordata; class Mammalia; order Primates; family Cercopithecidae; genus Piliocolobus; species Piliocolobus tephrosceles. The sequence continues at coordinate 69,352,472 of NC_045455.1, read as the reverse complement.
TGGTGCTTTAATAGCTTTGAATATTGTATTGAACTTAGCAATTAACTAGGTTGAGTCATCCTTCCTACCTCTTTGGCTTTCACCTATGAAAATTTAATTTGCCAAGAGTTCTGAGCCAGATATTTTAGGCAAAACCAAGGTTAGATGTCCTGTTCTATCTACGTACAGGTCTAATTGTTTGGACTGCATCAAACGGCATCCTCCTTTCCAAGTTGTTTAATTGATGTCCCTGTCTTGGGAGATGTCTATGCAAGGTTAACTTTGTGTCCTTGACTCCTATGATGGAAATCCTGTCTCAAAATTAAAACCCATCCATGTTTCTCATGCCCTAATTGTTATAAGTGTATAGGAAAGCAAAAGTAGATTAAGTATGTCATGAGTTCTCACTGGTAGGCTGGTAGTAGTCATTGCTTACCCTGGTGTTTCTAACACCTGGACTAGGGAAGGGCCCCTTGCTGTCATGTAGGGTTTTAGATTTACAAAGCAAGCACCTGGTCCAGTTAGTACCTACTGGTCAAAGCAGAACTGTGTGGGATAAAGGATTTTCTCAGACAGGGATTAACTAAGCATAAGTCAGCATCTAGTTAAACAAATTACACTTCTGTTTTAGAAATAGTGTCATTCATAATTATGTATAGTCAGTCCTTGTTATACATAGATTCCATGTTTGTAAATCTGCCTACTGACTAAAATTTATTTGTAACCCCAAAGATCAATCCTCGTGATGCTTTCATGGCCATTAGTGAACCTGTGCAGAGTGGCAAAAAAATGAGTCACCCAACGTGTGACTCAGATCAAACAAGGCAACACTCTGCCTTCTGGTTTCAACTCTCATTTTGTACATAATTATCCTTTTTGTGATCTGTTTAGTGCTACGTTTTTAGCATTTCAGTGTTGTTTTTCTTGTTGGTGACTTTGCTATTTAAAATGGCCCCAAGCACAGCACCAAAGCACTGTCAAGTGTCTCTAATCACAAAAAGACTGCGATATGTCTTACAGAGAAAATATATGTCTTAGATAAGCTTCAGGCATGAATTATAGCGCTATTGGCCATGAGTTCCATGTTAATGAATCAATAATATATATGAAATACAATATCTTTAAACAGAAACGCACATAAAATAAGGTTACGTATCAATCAGTTGGTGAAAACTTTGAGATCAGAGGCTTGCAGGAACCTAACCCTGTATTTCCCCTAGAAGCAATGGTTTGGTATCAGTCATAAGTTGGAGTTAAACAATGAGAACACATGCACACAAAGAGGGGAACATCACGCACCGGGGCCTGCCGGGGAGTACAGGGCAAGGGGAGGGAGAGCGTTAGGACAAATACCTAATGCATGCAGGGCTTAAAACCTAGATGACAGGTTGATGGGTGCAGCAAATCACCATGGCACATGTACACCTATGTAACAAACCTGCACATTCCGCGCATGTATCCCAGAACTTAAAGTACAACAAATAAATATGGCTGGGCGCAGTGGCTTATGCCTATAATCCTAGTACTTTAGGAGGCCGAGGTGGGCAGATTGCCTGAGCTCAGGAGTTTGAGGCCAGCCTGGGCAACACGGTGAAACTCCGTCTCTACTAAACTACAAAAAAAATTAGCCAGGCGAGGCAGTGTGCATCTGTAATCCCAGCTACTCAGGAGGTTTAGGCAGGAGAATTGCTTGAACCCAGGAGGCGGAGGTTACAGTGAGCCGAGATCACGCCAATGCACTTCAACCTGAATGACAGGGCGAGACTCTGTCTCCAAAAAAAAAAAATAGATAAATAAAAATAAATAAATAGATATATAAATAGGTAAAAGAAGCAATGGTTTAGTATTAAGTGATTATAGGGACTTTATAGGTCACAACTACTCCATATCATGTGAATCGACTGTATTATGAATATGCTATAATTTAAATCAACTTTAGATAAATATACAGAGCCAGGTGCGGTGGCTCATGCCTACAATTCCTGCACTTGGGGAGGCCGAGGCAGGTGGATCACCTGAGGTCAGGAGTTTGAGACCAGCCTGGCCAATATGGTGAAACTCCATCTCTACTAAGATGAATACACAGAGCTAGATATAATTATTGTATGTTTCTCATTAGAAATACCTAAAATGCCTGCCTCATTCCTAGACTTTTTTTTTTTTTTTTTTTTTTGGAGACCGAGTCTCCCTCTGTCACTCAGGCTGAAGTACAATGGCACGATCTCCGCTCACTGCAACCTCCACCTCCCAAGTTCAAGTGATTGTCTTGCCTCAGCCTCCCGAATAGCTGGGATTACAGGCACCTGCCACCGCACCCAGCTAATGTTTATACTTTTAGTAGAGACAGGGTTTCACCATGTTGGCCAGACTGGTCTCAAACTCCTGACCTTAGGTGATCCGCCTACCTTGGCCTCCCAAAGTGCAAGGACTACAGGTGTGAGCCACCATGCCCGGCCATCCTGGACCTTTCTTAATACCAGGAACCTTCTTGGACGTAGATAGGCCTCCAACTCTCAAACATTTATGGCCTCTGAGCAGTTGTAGCAACAAGTTTATTCCATCTGTAGACCCCTCCTAAATATTAATAAATTAAGACCCTTTCTTTTCTGCTTGTCTGATAAAAGTAAGAAAAATATTATAAAGAGCCCTATCTGATATCAACAATAGAGTAAGATTGTAGTATGTTAGGAACTGGAAGGAGATCAAGTTAAAGTTCTCAGTCTTTGTGACCATGAAGAAAGCCCTAGTAAGCCTTGAGACAGGCACAAATAATGCCTGCCATAGTAAAAGTAACTTCAGGGAATGCTGAATCATGTTTCCCATTTTTATTGTGGCATATCTCCCAGTATTCTCTACATGGTAGTTGAAAAATTCAGCCACAGACACAGAGACAGGAGATGGGCAACCAACATCTCCTCTAAATTAACCTAGAAATACCTTTAGAGGTCATTACTCTGAGAACACAGATTCATGACTTTTTATTATCTAGTTTTGAATTTATGGCATTCCGGTTGAAGGCTTTATCATTGTGCTTGAATACTACTACAACCTACCAAAGCTCTCTGCCTCACCTCTTCTCATGCCCTTCAATTTTTCACAACTCTACACTGATTTTTATCATCTAAGCCCCCACAGTTCTCAGGATAAAGTCCAAAATCTACAGCCTGCCATTCAAGGCCATCTGCAATTTGGTTCAAGTCTACAACATTCACTTTAGCTACCTCCACTTCTCAACACACAACCTTTTCGCCAACCTAGTTGATGTGCTTTCTGTCTCCAAATGCAGCTTGTATCTGCTCAGCATAGTGATTAAGTGGTTAAGCTTAGGCTCTGGGGTTAGACTGACCTAAGTTCAAATCCTGATTCAGCCACTTGTTATATAACTCTGGGCAAGTAGCCTCAGTGCCTTCATTTTTAAAATGGGGTTAATAATCAGAGTAACCATCTTGGAGATTTGTTCTGATGATTAAATGTTATTATGCATAGAAACTGCTTAGCAGGACCTGGCACATTTAAAGCACTAATAAATACTAGTTTAAAAAAAATTAACATTGAGGGACCGGGCACAGTGGCTCACACTTGTAATCCCAGCACTTTGGGAGGCCGAGGCAGGCAGATCACGAGGTCAGGAGATTGAGACCATCCTGGCTAACACGGTGAAACCCCGTCTCTACTAAAAATACAAAAAAATTAGCCAGGCGCAGTGGCAGGCACCTGTAGTCCCAGCTACTTGGGAGGCCGAGGCAGGAGAATGGCGTGAACCCAGGAGGCAGAGTTTGCAGTGAGCTGAGATTGCGCCACTGCACTCCAGACTGGGCGACAGAGCAAGACTTCATCTGAAAAGCGGGGGGCGGAGCAAGATGGCCGAATAGGAACAGCGTCAGTCTCCATCTCCCAGCGCGAGCGACACACAAGACCGGCGATTTCTGCATTTTCAACTGAGGTACTGGGGTCATCTCACTCGGGAGTGCCGGACAATCGGTGCTGGTCAGCTGCTGCAGCCCGACCAGCGAGAGCTGAAGCAGGGCGAGGCATCGCCTCACCTGGGAAGCGCGAGGGGGAAGGGAGTCCCTTTTCCTAGCCAGGGGAACTGAGACACACAACACCTGGAAAATCGGGTAACTCCCACCCCAATACTGCGCTGTAACACCGACACACCGGAGATTGTATCCCACACCTGGCCAGGAGGGTCCCACGCCCACGGAGCCTCTCTCCTTGCTAACACAGCAGTCTGCGGCAATCTAACCGCAAGGCAGCAGCGAGGCTGGGGGAGGGGCGCCCGCCATTGCTGAGGCTTAAGTAGGTAACTAAAGCCGCTGGGAAGCTGGAACTGGGTGGAGCTCACAGCAGCTCAAGGAAACCTGCCTGTCTCTGTAGACTGCGCCTCTGGGGACAGGGCTCAGCTAAAGGAGTAGAAGCCTGTGAAACGCGAACGACTCTGTCTGACAGCTTTGAAGAGAGCAGTGGATCTCCCAACACGGAGGTTGAGATCTGAGAAGGGGCAGTCTGCCTGCTCAAGTGGGTCACTGACCCCTGAGTAGCCTAACTGGGAGACATCCCCCACTAGGGGCAGTCTGACACCCCACACCTCACAGGGTGGAGTACACCCCTGAGAGGAAGCTTCCAAAGCAAGAATCAGACAGGTGCACTCGCTGTTCAGCAATATTCTATCTTCTGCAACCTCTGCTGCTGATACCCAGGCAAACAGGGTCTGGAGTGGACCTCAAGCAATCTCCAACAGACCTATAGCTGAGGGTCCTGACAGTCAGAAGGAAACCTATCAAACAGGAAGGACACCTATATCAAAACCCCATCAGTACGTCACCATCATCAAAGACCAGTGACAGATAAAACCACAAAGATGGGGAAAAAGCAGGGCAGAAAAGCTGGAAATTCAAAAAATAAGAGCGCATCTCCTCCTGCAAAGGAGCACAGCCCATCGCCAGCAACGGATCAAAGGTGGTCAGAGAATGATTTTGATGAGATGAGAGAAGAAGGCATCAGTCCATCAAACCTCTCAGAGCTAAAGGAGGAATTACGTACCCAGCGCAAAGAAACTAAAAATCTTGAAAAAAAAGTGGAAGAATTGACAGCTAGACTAATTAATGCAGAGAAGGTCATAAACGAAATGACAGAGGTGAAAACCATGACACGAGAAATACGTGACAAATGCACAAGCTTCAGTAACCGACTCGATCAACTGGAAGAAAGAGTATCAGCGATTGAGGATCAAATGAATGAAATGAAGCGAGAAGAGAAACCAAAAGAAAAAAGAAGAAAAAGAAATGAACAAAGCCTGCAAGAAGTATGGGATTATGTCAAAAGACCAAATCTACGTCTGATTGGGGTGCCTGAAAGTGAGGGGGAAAATGGAACCAAATTGGAAAACACTCTACAGGATATCATCCAGGAGAACTTCCCCAACCTAGCAGGCCAGGCCAACATTCAAATTCAGGAAATACAGAGAACGCCACAAAGATACTCCTCCAGAAGAGCAACTCCAAGACACATAATTGCCAGATTCACCAAAGTTGAAATGAAGGAAAAAATCTTAAGGGCAGCCAGAGAGAAAGGTCGGGTTACCCACAAAGGGAAGCCCATCAGACTGACAGCAGATCTCTCGGCAGAAACTCTACAAGCCAGAAGAGAGTGGGGGCCAATATTCAACGTTCTTAAAGAAAAGAATTTTAAACCCAGAATTTCATATCCAGCCAAACTAAGTTTCATAAGTGAAGGAGAAATAAAATTCTTTACAGATAAGCAAATGCTTAGAGATTTTGTCACCACCAGGCCTGCCTTACAAGAGACCCTGAAGGAAGCCCTAAACATGGAAAGGAACAACAGGTACCAGCCACTGCAAAAACATGCCAAAATGTAAAGACCATCGAGCCTAGGAAGAAACTGCATCAACTAATGAGCAAAATAACCAGTTAATATCATAATGGCAGGATCAAGTTCACACATAACAATATTAACCTTAAATGTAAATGGACTAAATGCTCCAATTAAAAGACACAGACTGGCAAACTGGATAAAGAGTCAAGACCCATCAGTCTGCTGTCTTCAGGAGACCCATCTCACATGCAGAGACATACATAGGCTCAAAATAAAAGGATGGAGGAAGATCTACCAAGCAAATGGAGAACAAAAAAAAGCAGGGGTTGCAATCCTAGTCTCTGATAAAACAGACTTTAAACCATCAAAGATCAAAAGAGACAAAGAAGGCCATTACATAATGGTAAAGGGATCAATCCAACAGGAAGAGCTAACTATCCTAAATATATATGCACCTAATACAGGAGCACCCAGATTCATAAAGCAAGTCCTTAGAGACTTACAAAGAGACTTAGACTCCCATACAATAATAATGGGAGACTTCAACACTCCACTGTCAACATTAGACAGATCAACGAGACAGAAAGTTAACAAGGATATCCAGGAATTGAACTCATCTCTGCACCAAGCGGACCTAATAGACATCTATAGAACTCTCCACCCCAAGTCAACAGAATATACATTCTTCTCAGCACCACATCACACTTATTCCAAAATTGACCACATAATTGGAAGTAAAGCACTCCTCAGCAAATGTAAAAGAACAGAAATTATAACAAACTGTCTCTCTGACCACAGTGCAATCAAACTAGAACTCAGGACTCAGAAATTCAATCAAAACCGCTCAACTACATGGAAACTGAACAACCTGCTCCTGAATGACTACTGGGTACATAACGAAATGAAAGCAGAAATAAAGATGTTCTTTGAATCCAATGAGAACAAAGATACAACATACCAGAATCTCTGGGACACATTTAAAGCAGTATGTAGAGGGAAATTTATAGCACTAAGTGCCCACAAGAGAAAGCAGGAAAGATCTAAAATTGACACTCTAACATCACAATTAAAAGAACTAGAGAGGCAAGAGCAAACACATTCAAAAGCTAGCAGAAAGCAAGAAATAACTAAGATCAGAGCAGAACTGAAGGAGATAGAGACACAAAAAACCCTCCAAAAAATCAATGAATCCAGGAGTTGGTTTTTTGAAAAGATCAACAAAATTGACAGACCGCTAGCAAGATTAATAAAGAAGAAAAGAGAGAGGAATCAAATAGACGCAATAAAAAATGATAAAGGGGATATCACCACCGACCCCACAGAAATACAAACTACCATCAGAGAATACTATAAACACCTCTA